>NC_044032.1:489568527-489880698 GCF_901765095.1 Microcaecilia unicolor | reverse complement strand
AAGAGGGGCAATGGGAGGGTGCAAAACCAAAAATTGTCTCAGGGCGACACAGTCCCTTAGCCGGTCCTGGGAATTCTCCTGTTTTCTTTGACCAGGAGATACGTGAAATAAAATCCCCACCCTTCTTCCCTGGCGGAATGGGTTAGACTGCATTGAACTCTGAGATGGAGAGCTCATTGGTAAGTTGTTCCTGCTGTGGAGAGTTTGACCAATATACTTTCAGTGGGCAATTTAGAATATTTCTAAAACATTTAGTTGTTAAACATCCCACATGATTCTGAGAACCCAAGTGTCAAATGTTATAATGGGCCAACACTTTGCATAAAATCTCAGGCTCCCTCCCATATATGTAGTTAGTCTATTAACAGTGACTGTGATACTGGTTTGATTTATCTAGATCCAGGCAAAATCTCATTTCTGGTTGGCTCAGGAGCTGGTTGTCGATGCTAGGCTCTCCTGTCTTTGGGATGAGAGCAAGGGCCATGCTGTGGCTGTCAGGAATGAAAAAGTGAACAGTATCTTATCCTCTGAGAATAGTATGGTCTTTTTTTGCCATATTCGGACACCCTAAAAATTCTTGGAGTAACCATTGATCGACACCTAACACTGGAGAGTCACGCGAAAAACACAACCAAGAAGATGTTCCAATCAATGTGGAAATTAAAAAGAGTAAGATCTTTCTTCCCAAGGATCGTCTTCCACAACCTGGTACAATCATTGGTACTCAGTCATCTAGATTACTGCAATGCACTCTACGCTGGCTGCAAAGAGCAAATAATTAAAAAACTTCAGACAGCTCAGAACACAGCAGCAAGACTCATATTCGGTAAAACAAAATATGAAAGTGCTAAACCCCTGCGAGAAAAGCTACACTGGCTCCCACTTAAAGAACGCATCACTTTCAAAATAAGCACCCTAGTTCACAAAATCATTCACGGAGACGCTCCAGCCTACATGTCAGACCTGATAGACTTACCACCCAGGAATGCTAAAAAATCATCCCGCACATTCCTCAATCTTCACTTCCCCAACTGTAAAGGTCTAAAATACAAACTAACGCATGCTTCAACCTTTTCCTACCTGAGCACACAATTCTGGAACACGCTATCGCGCAACTTAAGAACGATCCATGATCTAACTAACTTCCGCAAACTACTGAAGACCCATCTCTTTAACAAGGCATACAACAAAGATCAACAAATATGAACTCCTATACATATATCCAGAACTGCCTTACAATATGTGTTTGTTAAACTACTATCATGTTTTATCATTATCATGTTATCCAAAATCCTTCTGTTATATTAAATGCATATTTTCTTATATATTTCCAGAATTCATGATGCATTGTAAGCCACATTGAGCCTGCAAAGAGGTGGGAAAATGTGGGATACAAATGCAACAAATAAAATAAATAAATAAATATTACTAGAATACCTCCTAGAACAGTGATGGGCAACCTTTTGAGCTTGGTGTGTCAAAATTCGCCAAAAAAACCGAGCATAACTTGGGTGGTGTGTCACTTCGAGAAAAAAAAAAACATAATTTTGCGATATTTATCATGGCATAACCTGCTGTTATATTACTTATATTTATACCAAACAATTTATCATGAGAGCCCATTCTTAAGAATCTTACCTCACTGTTATGGCGGCGGCTAAGCAAGGGGCAGGCAGGGCACAAGAGAAGAGTCAGAAGACAGAGACCAGACCGTCCCGCTGCAGCCTTGTGCTCTCGTCGACTCGCGATTATTATGGCAGCAGCTGAAGAGAAGGCGGCAGGCTGCAGACAGTAGAAGTAAGCCGCTGCGCCTGCGTGAAGCGTGCAGGATTATCACCAGCTGATGCTGAGCAGGTAGGCGCTGGCTGGCACGCGCACGAGCACAGACGCTGCCTCTAGCCTGCCTGCGTCGCCGTCGCGCGTGCATCAGAGCAGAGGAGTTAAGAAGGTGAGGTGGTCGCGTGCTCATCGGAGGATTCTGTCGGGGAGTGCGGGGTGGATTTGTCGAGAAACCTGGACAAATCAAGGAAATGCTGAAATCTGCCACGTGTCAGCGAAAATGACACGTGTGTCATAGGTTCGCCATCAGGGTCCTAGAAGTTGTTGTTGGTTTTTTTTGTTGTTTTTTTTTTGGGGGGGGGGGGGTATGATTCTGGAGAGAGATCTGAGTCTATTACAGTGTTCTTTTAGATAGCGTAACTTGCCTCTCCAACTTTCTCCAAGGAGATCCTCCCCTCTCCCCTCAGTGAGCTTTTCTTGCATATAATAATGCAGGCTGGAAGTACACAACCATCCCATCACTGAAGCTCTCAATGCCATCTTAAAGCATCACAGATTAACATGATCATGTGCTTTCAACACTCCTTTCCCCTTTTTACTAGTGACTTAGGTTAGAAAGATTCCACTTGAAGAAGAGAAACATTAAACTCAGTCTTACAGTGTCTCACATATACTGGCTCATTAAAAACTTGTACAAGGCTATACGGGAAGAAGTACAGCATTCTGAAAAATCTCTCTCATAAGTGGGTCAAAAGAAAAATACAAGCATTCCTTTCTGAGGGCACCAAGATGGGGTGCTAATAATCTTGAGCATCTGCTGAGTGGATTCAATCACCAAAGAGTTTACGGTAAAGAAGCAGTTACTTCTCTTCATACCCAGGATCTTTCTGGACTCTACACATGAAATCTGCTTTCCTGTTCACAGGGTGCAGGGGGTGGGGGTCAAAGTTCTCATTTGTGTATCCCTCAGGATCTTGTGAACAACACTCATGCGTTCCTTTGAGGAATTGAAAGATGTCCAACATTCTTGCTCTGGGTTCCCCCTCTAACTGAAATCTGTGAAGGAAATGTTCTTCAGGGTGGGAAGTGGGGATGGAGGATTTTATCCATTCCTGGGGTACAGATGGGTCTAAAAAGAATCAGTGGAGCCCTCCTCTTTTGAGAACACTGCCGGTTCATAATCACATTCTAACCATAGAAAATACTCGAGTAGAGAAGTCTGGGTCTGTGTCAGGCTAGCAGCTATGATCTTGGTGATGGTGATTCTTGACTTCTGTACTCGATGCCGACTTATGTCTTGGGAAACATGTCAAGGATGATGAGCTCTCTTCAGGGGCACTGTGCAGATACAGCTGCCACCAATATCTGCCTGCTCCTGATATTGTGCTCCAAAATCTAGTGTTAGTATCTGTTCACTCTCTCTCAACGCACATCATCAGAATCCTTAACATCAGAATCCTTTGTTTTCTACAGATGGTCATTTGGCAATGTCTGATCCCAAGGGGTGCTAGCAAGGCTCAACAGTTTTTTCTTAAAAGAGAGGTCTCTGTTGTGAGGGTAGAAGACTTAAGAAGTCCCACACAGCACAGTAGACTCAGAGCTTCTAGAATTTATGCTGCTAAGAGAAGCTTTTCTTGTGTAGGCTCTGTCTGGCTGTTATCACCTAATTATGAGGGCTTGTCATTCTGTTTGTTCTTAAAGAATAAAGTTTTGTATTATTTAATATGGATATCTATGCAAATATATGCAAATGTTCTGCAGAAGTTCTGAAACTTTGCAGTAGTATTTTCTAATTCTTCTTGCAGAACAAACCCCTGAGCTGCTGCAGGAAACTGGAGGCTATGCCTATGACACTAACTCTATTGTACATTTTGCTTACTGTTCTACTTTATTCTTCATAAGAATATGTTTATATTGATGGCAGCTGTATGAACAAAAATGTCCTGGAAAAATTGTCTGGTGTGTAGATTCACCATCTTTTTATAACATAACCTCATATCTAGCTACACAGAAAAACTGATAGACTACCAGTGTAGACAAAACTTTATCATAGAACATTTATATATCTATATACACACTTCTACATTCAACTATTTCCTTTTTATATTATCAAAAACAGTTAGTGCCAAACTAGAATTAAACAAGTTTCTGGTGAAAAAGATTACTAGTGGGTATGACAATGAAATGTAGGAACTACCAACTTAAATTGTCAAGGGCTGCAAACTAGAGCTGTACCGAATAGCATATTTTACTATTCGGCCAAATATGGATACCAAATAAGAATAATGGGCATTGAGCTTTAACATAACAAATAATAAAAGAAATCAGAGATCAAGTGTTTATTTCAGTAGGATTTAGCACAGTAGAGACCCAGATTATTTGTATTTGAATTTAAATCACTATTTGGCCGAATACGAATTTATTCAGGGCCAAATTGAGTCAATGAATATTCAGGACAGCCCTACTGCAAACAGGTCATATTCTTAAGACCTCCATAATGAATATTGGTCCAAAATCTTAAACTACATTTAGGGAGGTAGCTACACTGCTCAAAATATACTACTCATATATGGTATCCTCAACACTAACTGCACAAAACTATTAATTTAGCACTACATAAAGAAGAACTTAATGTCAATGTACACCAGTATAACTAAGCACATGTGGTTTATGTAGGCAAATTCTAAAAGCTATCTACTTCAGTAAAATGGCTGGTCTGAAAACTGCCCTCTACAGAGTAGTTTAAAATTAGGTTCATTGTTTACATGGCATGTACATTTTACTTGATTTAAAAAGGGGTATTCGTTTGGATATGTTTGGGTTGGGGGAGTAAATCTGTGTATGTACTTGGCATTTTCAAAAGTATGTGTGCGGCATTGTCCACACGTCTCTCCACCACCAGCACAAATAACAGATGCAAAGTAGGCAGGCTGTGCATACTTTAAGCTAATTTTGAAAATTAGTTACAAAATCAGGCAGGAAAAGTACTTTTAAACTATGGCCTTGATGTACTATAAGTGGTGCATTAGAATGTTGTGCTAAACTTCAGTGCATAGCATTCTAACACATGCTAAAAAAAAACCCAAACTTTTATTCTTTATGCATAAACTTACAGTGCCACCAAAAAATGTATGCTGTCAGAAAAAAAAATAGTGCATACCATTGCAACAATATATAGCCATTTGCTGCATCAAGAGCAAAACGTCTCCCTTCCTGCCAGCGTATGGATGGGGGACTTACTCATGCGCTGGCAAGAAGGGAGACGTTTAAAAACAAAACAGAAGCAAAAATTCACTAGTGAATCAGTAGGCCTTGGACCTCCTGCCCAATCCTGAGTTTCTCATGGGTCTATCAGGTCCAGGGCAGCCCAGGCTAAGGAATCTAGCACGTTTTGGTTTATATGCCATCATCTGCAAAGTCACTTAAATCACTCATTTATTCTCTTTTGATTGTGAGTTATTACTCTCTCTAAACTGTTAGCCTCTGCTCTTTTCTTCTTTTTTCAAAAATAAAAATGTTTTGAGATGGACAAAAAAAAAAAAAAGAGCAAAACAAAAGTAAAAAAGAGAAATAAAGTGACTGGAAGTGCAAAAAAAAAAAAAAAAAGAAAGAAAAAGAAAAAAAGAAGGTCCTCAGTGTATGCAATATGTCATGTTATGTATTATATATTTTTCTTATTATTGAAGTTGAGAAAACACATGATGACGTGGCAAATTTTATAGTAAGTGAGAACAAATGTTACACACACACATATATATACACACACATTAGCCGAGATTGGGTGGCAGAGCTGGTGGTGGGAGGCGGGGCTGGTGGTTGCGAGGCGGGGCTGGTGGTGGGCAGACTTATATGGTCTGTGCCAGAGCCGGTGGTGGGAGAAGGGGCTGGTGGTTGGGAGGCAGGGATAGTGCTGGGCAGACTTATACGGTGTGTGCCCTGAAGAGGACAGGTACAAATCATGGTAGGGTATACACAAAAAGTAGCACATGAGTTTATCTTCTTGGGCAGACTGGATGGACCGTGCATGTCTTTTTCTGCCATCATCTACTATGTTACATATATATACATTAGCAGCTTACCCTTTTGACTTACTATGCCTAGTTTCCTCTCCCTTTTTAGGCATTCCTTTCATGCAGTATGTATACATCTAAAAATGTGTCTGACCATTTCTGTCCATGTTATTTCTCAAATTGCTTCCAGTCAACAAAACATGTATTCATAATAAACTTATTTTATGGCATTTTTTGTGTGCTTAGTTACTTTATTTTGCCTCTGCTGGGAGAGTGGAGGGGACTTTAGCAATCAATGCTGGGAAAAGGAAGAGGGAAAGGGGACTTGATATACCGCCTTTCTGAGGTTTTTGCAACTACATTCAAAGCAGTTTACATATATTCAGGTACTTATTTTGTACCAGGGGCAATGGAGGGTTAAGTGACTTGTCCAGAGTCACAAGGAGCTGCAGTGGGAATCGAACTGAGTTCCCCAGGATCGAAGTTCACTGCACTAACCATTAGTCTACTAAAAGGGAAAGGAGAAGGTTAGCTCAGCTGAAGGATGGAGGCTTAGAGGAAGGGGAAAATAAGGAACAATGGAAGAGGGGATCCAGGATCAGAAAGGAAGGGAGATTCTTTTCACATCACTCTTTCCTATATTGATCCCTGCTCTCACTCATGCTTCACCCCCCCTTCAAATCTCCACACTCCTCCAACCCTCTTATTTTCTCCCTCAATCCTCTCACTTATACCCTAAGCAACCTCTGATCTACTTACTCTCTATGTACCCCACTATTTGTTCATTCATGAATGCAGGGCCGCCGAGAGGGGGGGACAGGGGGGACAAAATTCCCAGCGCCGCCGCCACAGTCCGGCCCGCCCACCCTCCGTCACTCCCTGGCATTGAACTTAAGCGCCTCACCTTCAAAAGCGCAGCAAGCAGCGGCAGACCACTCCTTCCTTCCGTGTCCCACCCTCGCCTGATGTAACTTCCGCGAGGACGGGACACGGAAGGAAGGACTGGTCTTCCGCTGCTTGCTGCGCTTTCGAAGGTGAGGCGCTTAAGGTCAGTGCAGAGGGCCCAGAGGTGGAGAGAGGGCCCGGTGGCGGGTGCAGGGGCGGCCTGGCCCAGTCTCTCGGCGGCCCTGCATGAATGCACATGCCCTCTACTTCTTGTTCATTTATTCTCCCTTTCCCTGTACCCTGACTTGCTCTTCTATGCCAATATACTCCTCCAACCCTTCATTAATTGTCTCATCCCAGTTCATCTGCACTAGCCAACCATTAGCAGCACACTGCTTAAAGCTGCATCCTCCCCCTTTGTCTCTATGCCTGAACTGTCATCTTTTGAACTGTGTGGTTTAAAGCATGACAAATCCAGACCTGAAAGGATTGCAATTCCGCTCTAATTGGAGAATTTCTTGTGATGTAATCCGCATTGAATCTAACTGGAATAATGCAAAATATAAGACACTGTATAGCATAGCATAGAAAGCAGACAGGGAAGGATACAGTTTAAAACAGTACACCATTGGGACTGCAGTGGGGAAGAGAGAGATAGAGACAGGGCAGCTGGCACTCTGACCTCCACTTTCATGGCTGTTCTGTGGGGGAATCAGGAAGTCTGCAGGAAGGGCCCAATTTTGTGATCATTTACAAAGACATGTAATTATGCAAGGCTGGGGGGACCTGTATATACCTATTGATTCATGGGTGTTGAACTCACTGCAATTATCATGGCAAACTGGAAAAAATATATACTTAGGATGAACTGACCTGAGTGTGGGTGTTCAACTACCCTCCTATGTGTGGACAGAGGAGGGGCCAGGTTGCAGAATAAACAATCTGAAGGAGGAAGAGGAGGTCGTGGAGGGGAAGAGAAGGAAAGGATGGTGATGATGATCTGCTTTGAACATAAATAATGAAAAGCATCTATGTGTATGTTCAGGAAGGGCTGTGGCCTAGCTTCTTGTTAGGTGGGTGCAAACAGGACAATAGTCCTGGGTCCCCATGCCGCAGAGGGTCCTATATCCATCCAAATCTAAAGGCAGCACATACTATCAAGACTTTAGGGCCTCTTCCCAAATTTCTGCCATGGGCCCCAGCATGTCCAACACTGGCCTTGATTATGGTATTGCACTAAACTTGCTTTCTAGAGGCTGGTAGTGGTGACAGAATCTGCAAAGAAGCTGGGGCACATACTTGAGCCTCCACTCTGCTCGTGATCCTCCCTGTCCTGGAGCAAACAGCAGATGTAGAGAAAGAAATCAACTGAGAGGCCAAGTTTAACCAGACTACTGCTTTTACATAATGCATCCCCCATATGCCAACAAGGTAATGCCCAGGAGAAGCACAACACTTTCACAGTTCTCTAAGCAATTGCTGAAGGAAAGGTTAAAAATCCCTAAACCAGAGCAAAACAGAGCAGGATGGAATCACCTACAAAGAATCCATTTTGAGAAAGTATGGGAGATGTTGTGGTTTGCTCTTCCACACCATGTAATGAGTTGAATCCTGAATTACTGATTTGGATGGAGTAGGGGGTAGAGGAGGGACAGATTCTTAATAATGTGATTCTACTAAATGCAGTGTAAGAAACATCACTGCACTGCACTGGTATAGTTGTTACATTAGTGGGAAATGGTAGTAGCTAGGGATTTGAGGAACAAGGGGATGAGGGGTTATGGGAGAGGGAAAAATGAAAAAAATAACAGGAAAAAAACCTCTGTACTTTAAAAATGATTTTTCCATTAGGGTTTGTGAATATAAGACTTGTTATTGTCTTGCTACAATACGACTGCAAATTGTGTTTTCAAAATAGGAATAGATATATAATTTATCTGATGTTGCTTTTATTTACTACTAGGAAAAAAGGCCCGTTTCTGTCACAAATGAAATGGGCGCTAGCAAGGTTTTCCTCGGAGTGTGTGTGTTTTACAGAGTGTGTGTGAGAGTGAGTGTGTGATAGAGAGTGAATGTGTGAGTGTGTGTGACAGAGAGAGACTAGGTGCGAGAGCGTGTGTGTGACAATGAGAGTGTGTGCCAGGGGCCCCCCTCCCTCCCAGTTCCAGGGTGGCCCCTCCCCCCAAGATCCAGGGTCCGCCCCCCTCCCACCCAGTTCCAGGGTCGTTGCCCCCCTCTCTCCCTCCCAGTTCCAGGGTCACTGCCCCCCCTCTATTCCCCCCCCCCCCCCCCCTCTAGCCATCCTGCGATGTTTAACTATAGGGTGAATTTGTAAGACATTCCAATGACGTATTATGCAGAAATTGTGAAGCAACGTTTTATGCAGAGGAATAACCCTAAAAAAGTAATTAAAAGGGCGTATAAAAGAGCACAAAATGTTAACCAGAATTGGTTATTACAAAACCCTAAAAACGTACAGGATAATCAAGCCCTAGTATGTGTTTTACCGTATTCCATATACACTATGCGATTACGCAAAGCAATAATATGTCATTGGAATGTCTTACAAATTCACCCTATATTTAAAGAACAGCCCACATTTGCATATCGTAGGAATAGGAATCTAGGTGAACTAATGTCTGTTTCCAAACACACTAAAGCGGAGATAACCCTCTGAGCACGGATTTAACCAGGTAATGGAAGGTGATAAAATTTACAACCAAGAAAGGGGTAAATCATTTCAATTAAGGTGCTCAGGAGATTGTAATACAGAAGAGGTAATTTACGTAATAGTGTGCCCCTGCAAGTTATGGTATGTTGGTCAAACTAAGAGGAAACTGAAAATTAGAATAGGAGAACATTTAAGTAACATCAGGAGGGGTAATATAGAGGCACCATTGGTACAACATTGGCAAGATAAGAACCATAAGCCTAATGATCTTACATTTTCTATCTTGATTAAAATAGATATGGAGGGAAGAGGTGGTAATATAAGCCAAAAATTGCTGACTGTAGAACAGCAAATCATTTTCACCTGGAGAACGTTCCACCCGTATGGGATGAACAAGGAAGTAGAGTGGGCAGAAGTAATTTGAATATGAGTAACATTAATGTAACTGAATATGTAACAGCTGTTTGTAATTAGTCTATTGAATATGTAGATTTGAGGGCTGATCCCTATGTAAGTATTTAAATGATTAGTAGGATTCTGTTGCGAATGTGCTAATGTCTCTCACTGATCAGATGAACACAGGATGAACCTACTGGATGGGTCTCCTGCCTGAAGGAATGTGTCAGTGAGAAATAGGATGAATATTGTGTAATTGTAAGTAGACTTGGTAATGAGTGTGTAATTAATAAATTTATAAAGAGAGATAGCATATATGAGAGTAATACCATGCTGTATTTTCAGTTACCGCTATTGAGGAAAAATATACAGTGGATGAATCGTGTTGGTATGTCGCTACGTTTAGCGATTTATGAACAGCTCCTGAGGATGCCAATGGCGAAACACAGCACTGTGTAGAGCTGCAAGGAAAATTTTTTTTATACACAGATTGTTGAAATGAAAAGAAAATTGTGGATACCACTTATTATTTGATCATCCAGTCAGTGTATTTGGTTGAACAAGAACTACTGTGGAGTAAACTGATACGGTACTACGGGACTATAACATTCGTTAATCACAAGGACTTTTGAACATCTGACACTGGTTAACACTAACATGACCAAGACATAGATTATGTGTGAATGAATCAGTTGAAAATTAGAGATAACTATATGTTATTTGTTGTATTAATCATTGTGCTAAGGAGAACAATTAATATGTGAAGACAAACCTGTGGGGGTAAGATCTCATATGTACTAGTCAGAAATGTTATCTACTATAATAAAACTCATCCTCAACGTTCTGAAGACAACGTTCTGAAGTCACTCAGTCACTCCCTGAAGGGTTTGTCAGTTCATGATGGTGAAGCCACAACACTGACCATGTCTCTCTGCCCCGCCCTCGCATGACGGACCAATCAGAAAAAACACCCTCAACGTTCTGAAACACAAAGGACCATCACAACACCATTTCCAGGCAAAGCTAGGAACCAATAAGACGGACCAATAAGAGGAAACTACGTGACAATAAGGGAGGAGCATTCTCCAGCAGAACGGCTCATTATCTGTGCAGCACGGAGAGCACAGAACCACCGCTGGAACGAGAGAAGAATATTCCTGCTGTGGGTATGTGCAAAAATAGACCCGGGGGGGGGGGGGGGAGAAATTTTTAAATGCCTAATGCTGGTACTGAAGAATGCCAGAGGGCCTATAGCACAGACTATATTTGGGATCGCTTGACGTGGAGTCGGAGGAGCCAGAAAACAACGTGCCCCTCACCATTTGGGATGTGGGCGAACAGGACAAGCTGAGGCCCAGCTGGAAGGATTACCTGCGACCCAGCCAGAAGCAAACAGCGACCAAGGAAGGGGGAGGAGTAGGGAAACAAGCGGAGCGTGTTTCCCTACTCTTTCCCTGCCTAGGAATCGCTGGAGACTGGCTGCCAAACTAACGAAACAACCGCACACCGACGCACCACCTCCATCATTCGAAAGGCATCCACTCTTCAAAAGAAATGCAAACTAATAATACAAAACAAAGAATACATGGTTTCTCACGTGGCTGCAGGTAACTCCCCACCCCCTTCCTCTTCCCCTTTTGCCGAAGCGGCCAAGGACGTGCCCAACCATCCCCAGCCTCAGGCAAGCTGTCTCCCACCTCGGGGATTCCCCGAGCACCCGGAAAAAGACGGTGCTGATTCCCGCAGTGGATAAATGTTCCAGCATTCCCCTGCAGCCGGCCTGAAATGGACCGAACATACCGGATCACCCCCCGACGGCCCGAGACCGTGCTCTTCTCCCTTCCACCAACTTAAAACAACCATCCCTGTCCTCAGGCAAGCCGTCACCCACCTCCAGGATGCCCAGAACCCCAGCCCAAAGGAAAAAGACGGCGCTGCTTCCAACAGCACATTTCTCTTCCAGCGTTCCCCTACAGCAGCCCTGAAACGGCCAAAAAATACCGACAGACCAAGAACGTGCTCCTCTACCTTCCGCCCATCTAAAACAACACTGCTGCCTCAGCACAACACACAAAAAAAAAAAACAGGAAAAAA
This sequence comes from Microcaecilia unicolor, assembly GCF_901765095.1. Taxonomy (NCBI): domain Eukaryota; kingdom Metazoa; phylum Chordata; class Amphibia; order Gymnophiona; family Siphonopidae; genus Microcaecilia; species Microcaecilia unicolor. Next base: position 489,868,863 of record NC_044032.1, on the reverse strand, counting down.
AAATCCACCACTCAGCAAAACCTGACCCCCCTACAACCACATTTATATTTCAACAACATAAAGACCCCCCCTCCACAAACCTCCTTGACAGACAAAACCACACACACACAATACAACAGAAACACACCCTCAAAGCCACACACCAATCCATCCCACTTTGCCAGCACAGCACAGCACATCCCCCAACCCCCCACCCAAAAAACAAAACAAAAAAAAAGATACACATCAACAACCTGCACACACACCCCACACACACAAAATAACTCTGTGACACATACACAAAAAAAAAAAGCCACATGCTAGCGCCCGTTTCATTGGTTTTGGAAACGGGCCTTTTTTACTAGTAGTAAATAAAAGCAGCATCAGATAAATTATATATCTATATCTATTCCTATTTTGATTTTATTCTATATAGCTTTGGAGGAAAAGTACACAATAATTGCCCCTTTTCCTAGTTAATTTCTGCAAATTGTGTTTTGTCAGTTATATTACTCTGCATTGGTTGGACATTAATAAAAAAAAAATTAGATTAAAAAAACAAAACAAAACCTTTAACCAGATTCTGGCCAAAAGGAGGTGCTCATCCTGCCTAGGACCCACTATTTCCATCACTTAAAGGCTGCAGTTTGGTGGGAGCAATGACTGCCCACAACCACCATGCTCTCATGAAAGCAGCCAGAAGAGAATAGAAAGGCTCAAGCAACCGTGTGGTTGACAGTTCACCTCGATGAATGCAAAGAGCATACTTCTATCTGTACTGCCAGATTTCCTTACTGAATTGGAACTGAGTGCACTGGGCTCTGAGGGAAGTGGATAGCTCAGATGCTTGAGGGAATATAGCAAGTCAACCCTGCTGCAGTCCCTCAACATGGGCTGAGGAATGTGCAGTCCTTTCTCCCTGTTCCAGTAATGGTGGCTTACAGACAGATGGCAAGACTCTTGCATGGGATGAGGCCCTTAGAAATGAATTTACCAGGCAAGTCACAAACAGTGGGCTATCTTTTCTCCTCAGGCCCTGGACTAGACTGAGTGTTTCAAGGATGTTCTGCTCTCTTGCCCTTTCCAAGGTCACAGCAACAGGCCTATAAAACTGATGTTATGGATAAATACTCATGCTAGTTATTCTTGTACAGTACTGCCTTCTCCTGAGTTGGCAATGCCTAGGTTTCTGAAGAAGTATTGGCTGTATTAGCTTAGTATAAAGCAATTAATCCTTATTCATGTTCACAGGTACTTCAGGAATTACAAGGCTTATTAATATATATATATTTCTATGTCTATCATCTAAACAGGCTCTGATTTTCTCTTAATGGCATAATGCTTCAGAAACATGCACAATAGTATTTCTGGGATGGAAAGTCTAGTTATTCATTGTAATGCCTGACCTATGACAACTGGAAAAAGACAACATGGAAGAAAATGTCCTGCTCAAGACATTATAAGATGTGGAATGTACATATTAAACCACGTTGGCAACATTTTTGCTAGGGAAGGAGGAAGATGAAGGTGATATCCCCCTAAAAAGATCCAGATCGTCATCCTCAAACCCTCTCCCTCTTGGCACATCATTATGTTTCAAAAAAAATAGAAGAACCATCAGCAGTTTTCAAACTTAAGGGCTGACAGTATATCCTGAGATTAGCAGAACCCACTCATGAGTTTTAAAACTGCTCAGTGTCATCATTTAGGTGGCAGGAGTGTGCCAGCCAAGGAGGCTTTGAGTACCAGTGTTGGAGGTTTTCTTACCCCTCTATTTAACCACAAGTTGATCCCTAATAGTTTCAACCCTTTAGTGAGGAACCTGCTAGATTTTTTGACTGGCTGATTATCTCCTGCTGTTGCAAGATACTATGGCAATATTGCTTATAAATTACAAACTGAAGAATAAACTTTTAAGACCATGAAGTCTTTTTTATCCACTAATCTGAAATAAAAATATAGATCAAATATTTTTGACAAGTTCTAGATCACTTGAATGGAATAAGAAATAAATGTTTGTTAATTTAAAATGGTCTTCTAAGGGTAAATGCATGCAACATCCTTCCATTTAATATTAACATCTTTTGCTGGAAAATTGTCACCCTCCACATGCAATAATTATTTCCATTAAAAAAATAATAATCAGAAGAGCTTTCTATAACAGATTGAAAGAATACAGTAGTACTGGCATATTAAGAGAGTCCCAATTATCTGTAAATTAAATACCCTCAGTTATACAAAAGAAGCTATTCCTAGTAGCTTAACATGGTTAACCCCCAAATGATACGATATAAAAATAAATGATGCAACACCAGCACTCAACCAAAGGCCCAGGATATGACTTCAGTAAGTTTATCTTTTTTTTTTTTTTTTTTTTGGTAGTAGATGTTATGGGGAGCTATGCACCCATAGGTGCTCCCAGCCACTGCTGGCCCCAATGCTAACCTGCTGCTTTTCCGGTCGCTCTTTGTCTGGCTCAGCTGCTGCTTTGTCTGTCCACTCCACGGCTGCGCTGGTGCAGGTTCCCTGCATGCTGCCCTCTGAGCCAAGCACATGGCTAATTATAATATCGATTGCTGGGCTGGCCCCACACTCCTATGCGGTAGCACATGGGTAATTATAGTATTATCATTAATCAAGGTAATATTCTTAATACAAAATGTATAATTATAATATCAATATTATAATTATGTCTTGGGGCCTCTCTGACCTCAGTGGAATGTATACCCCATTAAAAAATTGCTGGGATTTCTAATTTGCTTCCATTGGGATCAGACCCCAAAATAATTAGGCACAATAGGCCAAACTGGAATTATAACTGGCATTGTTTTTTTTTTAAAATGTCTTTTTAGGCAATGATCTTTTCAGATTAAACAGCATTTTTGTTACATGTATATACAGCCCATTCAACTGGTACATTAGACTCAGGAAGCTGAATCTCAATATTTCCAGTAATGGACACGTATGCCAGTAAATATGCATCAATCAGGGTCTCACTCATGAACCTAGTGAGTGTAACCATCTCTCACAAAGTCAGAACAACTTTATCTACCAAACAGTAAAAATGCATCTTTTAAACCTGAATGCTAAATGGAAATTTATAACTTAACTGAGTAACCAGAATAAACAATGAAATAAATATTCTTAGGTTTCTTACCTTTCTTTGCTTGTGTCTCGCTCGCTTTGCTGCTCGAGAACTGCTTACTGGTTTGGCCTCAGAGCTGTTTATAAACTGTAGCAGGTCTTCTACTTTTCGATGATCAACTACATCTTCCCTTTCAGAGATCTGATCTGGTTTCCTGGGTTGTTCTTCTTTCCTCTTTGTTAACCGTAAACGAAGTTTCTCTCTCATTTCTGCATAATTCCTACTAGTTGGTGCCGCTGGAGGCTAACAAGATTAAGTGAATGGAATTCAGTGATCTAATTTGGGCAATTCAAGAAGCTATTCAAGACCTTAAAATTTAAAAAGACATGACAAATATACAAAACTCTATCATGCGGTGTGCTGTAAAAGTGATATGCCAGAAAACAAAATAGCACTACCAGTAATAACCTCTTCTGGCTGAACTATGAGCTGGTGTGATATTCCTTCTCACCCTTTACTTCCCTCACCCTTAATTGTCTTGTCTGTATTATTTTTAGATTGTAAACTCTATTGAGCAGGGACTATGTCAGGTGTTCAGCGCTGCGTGCGTCTGGTAGCGCTATACAAATGTTAATAATAATAATCAGTTTTATCCAATAGGATTATTCAAGCTGATGTATAATACTAAGATGAATTTGAATGTATATTCACCCTCCTTTACCATGAAGTAAACTAAGCTGGCTTTAAGTCCTTACTTGCTGTCATATTCTATATAGTTTTGCCCTAAATTCCATCAGTTTTTCCCCTTTTTATTTCCTTTTTTGGCTCAGTTCTTTAGAACTTAAACAGTGCTGGGCAGACTTCTACAGTCTGTGCCCTGAGAATGGCAAGGACAAATCAAACTCAGGTATAAAGTATCACATACCATGTACAATGAGTTTATCTTGTTGGGCACACTGGATGGACCATACAGGCCTTTATCTGCCGTCATTTACTATGTTACTATATTTGTTTTCTACATTTTTTCTCTCCCCCATAATTGTGGGCAGAATCAACCAACACAGCCCTCAGGCAGGAACTGCTCTCCAGCTTGTTTACTCAAGCTTTAGAGAACGATGTACCATACATGTGAATGCCTTCCTACCAGTCACTGTTGTCTGGAATCTAGCCAGTTAAGCATGTAAGGAAGAAGGGAGGATATGTGAGACTATGTACCCTGCTGTTTTCGGAGAACATGTGCTATAGGTAACATTGTTTTCTCAGAGGACAACCAGGATATAGAGAGTCTCACATGTGGGATGCTGTAGCTATAGACTGCCTTTGACAAAAAAGGGAACATATAGAAGATCCTCTGACACTGCATAGGACCACTCTGTTGCTGTAAAACTGTGTGTGAGGTGGATCAGTTACTAGGGCCTGAAGCTCACTGACCCTGCGTGCTAAAGTGATTGCTACCAAAACCACGACCTTCCAGGTCAGGTACTTTAGGTCACATGTATCCAGTAGCTCAAAAGGATCTTTCATTAGTTGTCTTAAAATGTTGAGATCCCATGACACTGCAAAGGCTTGATGGGAAGCTTCAATAGAAGCAAGCCCTATATAAGGTGAATAACTAGAGAATACTTGGTGATGATAGGTATCAAATGCATTACGGTGAACACTAATAGAGTTGGTATTAAGTCTTGACTGAATGATGTAGGAGGTATTCAAGCAGTTTTTGTGTAGAAAAGCAAAGAGGTTCTAGAACCTCGCCTTCACAACAGACAGCAAACCTCTTCCATTTAAAACCGTAAGACCTCTTAGTAGAATCATTTTGGAAGACAACATAAGAAAAGAAACATATCATGCAAGATGAGGGAATCCACTGCTACTTTCTCAACATCCAAGCTGTGAGAGCTTGGTGACAAACTCAGGATGGTAGTAGCGATCCTTGATCCTGAGTTATCAGTGCTGAGAAACATTCCAGTCTCTATAGATCTCCGGAGGAAAGCTCCAGAAGAGGGAAACATATCTGTCTCAGCCAGTAAAGTGCGATCAGAATCATGGTACCTTGATCTTGAGTTTCAGAAGGGTTTTTGCTATGAGAGGTATTGGAAGATACACATACAGATGACATTCTCAACCCCCCCCCCCCCCCCCCCCAAATGAAGGAAGAAGCATTTGAGGCTAATCTGGATTGTGATCCTAGTCTGGAGCAGAACTAAGAGACTTCCTTGGTGTATTGAGAGGCAAAAAGATCTACTGAGGGGGTATCCAACGTTGGAAAGATCTTGCAGGCTATGCCGTCCAGAGACTACTTGTGAGATTGCTGAATATGACTTGAGCCTGTCTGGCAGACAGTTGTCTTTCCCTGCCAGAAAAGCGGCCCTGAGGGATATCCCTTGTGAAATGGCCCACCTCCACAGCCTGACTACTTCCTGACACAGGAGGTACGAACCTGTTCCTTCCTGCTTATTGATGTAATACATTGCAACCTGGTTATCTGTCTGAATTGAAATAATTTGAGTCGCCAACCATTTCTCAAAGTCTTTACTGCATTACAAATCGCTATTACCTCTAGGAAGCTTATCTTATGAGATTTTACCAGAAAAAAAAAACAAAGACCTTGAGTGTGGATCCCATCTACATGAGCTCCCCATCTCAAGTTGGATACATCCGTTGTTTGTACCTTTTGAATTTGAGGCATTTTAAAGAAGATGCTTCTGGCCAGATTGGAATAAATCATCCACCAGGATAGCGAGTCCCTGAGTGGAGGTGGGGATGGATATAACGTCCTGGAGATTCCCCATGGCTTGAGACCGCTGGGTGGATACAGTCCCCTAAGCATGCCTGAAAATGAGATGTGTCATGGGGATGGCATGAAATGTTTAGCCCATGTGATTTAACATCCTCAATATCTGACCTGCTGATAACCTGCTTACTCTTGTGCACTTCTACTACTACTAAAATGAGAAGCATTATCTACTGTAGCAGAAGCAATGCAAATGTCAGTCTCGTCTCTAGTATGGCTCCAAAGAATTCCAATTTCTGCGATGGTTCTAGTTGCAACTTAGGGTAGTTTATAATGAATCCTAGAATTTCCAGCACCTGAATGGTCCTGCATACTGATTGTCTTGCTCCTTCCTCTGAAGTGCTCTTAGAACATAAGAGCATAAGCGTTGCCACAGGACAGACTGAAGGTCCATCACGCCCAGTATTCTCTTTCCAACAGTGGACAACCCAAGTACATACATAAGTACATAAGCACTGCCATGCTGGGAAAAGACCAAAAGGTGCATCAAGCCCAGCACTGTCTCCAACAGAGGCCAATCCAGGCCCCAAGAAACTGGCAAAACCCCAAAATTTAATATTGATCAATGGACTTTTCCTTCAAGAATCTATCCAGACCCCTTTTAAACTCAGCAAGGCCAGCTGCCATCACCACCTTCTCCGGCAATGAGTTCCAGAGTCTAACTACGCGCTGAGTAAAGGAAAACTTTCTCCGATTTGTTTTAAACCTACCACATTCTAATTTCATCTTGTGTCCCCTGGTTCTATTATTGTTAGAAAGTGTAAACAAACGCTTCACATCCATCCGCTCTACCCCACTCATTATTTTGTAGACCTCTATCATATCACCCTCAGCCGCCTTTTCTCCAGGCTAAAGAGTCCTAGCCGTCTTAACCTCTCCTCATAGGGTAGTCATTCCATCCCTTTTATCATTTTTGTCACAAGTACCTGGCAAAATCCCAGAACAATAAAACAGATTTTAAGCTGCCTATTCTAGAAATAAGTAGTGGATTTTCCCATCATAATAATGGCTTATGGACTTTTCTTTTAGGAAATTCTCCAAACCCCTTTTAAACCCTGCTAACTGCTTTTACCACATTCTTTGGCAACAAATTTCAGAATTTAATTACACATTGAATGAAGATATATTTTCTCCTATTTGTTTAAAATGTACTACTTAGTAGCTTCATTGCGTACCCCTTAGTCCTAGTGTTTTTGGAAAGAGTAAACAAGCTGTTCACTTCACATCTACCTGCTCCACCCAACTCAGTATTTTATAGAGTTCAATCATATCTCCCCATAGCCATCTCTTCTCCAAGCTGGAGAGACTCTTTAGCCTTTCCTCATAAGGGAGCTGTCCCATTCCCTTTATCATTCTCATTGCCCTTCTCTGTACCTTTACTAATTCAGCTACATCTTTTTAAGATATGGTAACCAGAATTGCTCACAGTATTCAAGGTTCAGTTGCACCATGGAGCACTACAAAGGCTAGAGCTCAAATGAACTCAGGATCTACGGTTTCTATTGAAAAAATCTGCGACCGAAATTAGCAACTAAATGATACTGCTCCCCCCCCCCCCCCGATTATAAAAGCCCTCTCCCAGCGACAACACCCCCTGCTGTGATCACTCTCCCATGCCCCCCCCTTCCCCAATCCAAATAGATACCAAAACTACCCTGGGAGGTCCCAGCAGCCATTTTTTGACTGGATCCAACACGAATAGGCGTGAGTCCTCTGCTCATGCTGGTTCTAATCAGAAAATAGCTGCTGGGACTTCCCGCAGCAGTCTCTGAGGTTGCTGCAAGAAGTCTTGGCAGTCATTTGGATTGGAGCAGAAAATGGGGCAGGAACAAGTGGGGCTCGTTCCTGCCCCTGAAGAGATCACTATACTACCAGGGTTCACTAAGGTAGGTCTAGGAAGGGTCTATGGGTTGGAAGGGAGGGGTTGCAGAGAGATTTAGTGACAGTGTCAGTGACGAATCCAAAACCAAAATTCAGCTGAACTCTAACAAGGCATTATCATATTCTCATTTTTGTTTTTCATTCCTTTCCTAATAATTCCTAATATTTGTTTTCTTAGCTGCCGCTGCACACTGAGTAAAGAGTTACAAGTATCAATGATGATACCCAGATCCTTTTCCTAAGCAGTGACTCCTAATGTGGAACCTTGCATTATGTAGCTATAATTTGGATTGCTCTTTCTTACATGCATCACTTTGAACTTGCTCCCATTAAATGTCATCTGCCACTTGGATGGCCAATCTCTCAGTCTCGTAAGGTCCTCTTGCAATTTTTTTTACAATCCTCTTGTGATTTAACAACTTGAATAATTTTGTGTTGTCAGCAAATTTAATTACCTCACTAGTTATTCCCATCTCTAGATCATTTATAAATATGTTAAAAAAGCAGCGGTCCCAGCACTGATCCATGGGGAACCTCACTAATACATTATACAACACTATCATAAACCCATTTTGATGTGCCAAAGGTTAGATACGATCACTTAGTATAAAGGTAATTCTATAAACTTGGTGCCTTGAATTGGGTGCCACAATAAGGCACGATGAGCGCCAATTCTATAACAGCACTTAGATGCACCTAATATATTATAGAACACTAGCATAAACCTGTTTTGATGTGCCAAAGGTTAGGCATGATCACTTATGTCGGATCAATGGTTGGCATAAGTGGGGGTGCCTAACAGGCTTATTTTCGAAAGAGAAGGGCGCCCATCTTCCGACACAAATCAGGAGATGGGCGTCCTTCTCTCAGGGTCGCCCAAATCGGCATAATCGAAAGCCAATTTTGGGCACCCTCGACTGCTTTCCGTCGCGGGGATGACCAAAGTTCAAGGGGGCGTGTTGGAAGCGTAGCGAAGGCGGGACTGGGGCGTGCTTAAGAGATGGGCGTCCTCGGTCGATAATGGAAAAAAGAAGGGCGTCCCTGACAAGCACTTGGCTGACTTTACTTGGTCCATTTTTTCTTGCGACCAAGACTCAAAAAGGTGCCCAAACTGACCAGATGACCACCGGAGGGAATCGGGGATGACCTCCCCTTACTCCCCCAGTAGTCATCTTCCTCCTCCCACCCTAAAAAAACAAAACTTAAAATTTTTTTTTTGCCAGCCTCAAATGCCATACCCAGCTCCAGGACAGCAGTATGCAGATCCCTGGAGCAGTTTTTGTGAATGCAGTGCACTTCAGGCAGGCGGACCCAGGCCCACCCCCCCTACCTGTTACACTTGTGGTGGTAAATGTGAACCCTTCAAAACCCACCAGAAACCCACTGTACCCACATGTAGGTGCCCCCCTTCACCCCTTAGGGTATGGTAGTGGGGAGTGGGGTTTTTTTTTTTTTTGGGGGGGGGGGGGGGTTGGGGGGCTCAGCACCCAAGGTAAGGGAGCTATGCACCTGGGAGCAATTTCTGAAGTCCATTGCAGTGCCCCCTAGGGTGCCCGGTATGTCAGGGGGACCAGTGCACTACAAATGCTTGCTCCTCCCACTACCAAAGGGCTTGGATTTGGTCGTTTCTGAGATGGGTGTCCTCAGTTTCCATTATCGCCAAAAACCAGGGACGACCATCTCTAAGGACGACCATCTCTAAGGTCAACCTAAATGCTGAGATTTGGGCATCCCCGACCGTATTATCGAAACGAAAGATGGACGCCCATCTTGTTTTGATAATACAGGTTTCCCCGCCCCTTCACGGAGCCATCCTGCGAGGACGGCCCCAGGAAAACTTGGGTGCCCCGTTCGATTATGCCCCTCTAAGTGTACCATGTAATGTGCACAGCTGTTAGTATTCTATAAGTTGCACATGTCATTTGCTGCCATGCCCACGAAGCCAAATGGTAGAAGATACTGGATGTAGTGTTTCCCTGCTACAAATCTCTATCGCCTATGAATTGGATGTATCTATAGATGTATGTATGCCAGGGGCGTAGCCACGGGTGGGCCTGGGTGGGCCCAGGCCCACCCAGTTTTGGTTCAGGCCCACCCAGCAGTGGAGGCAGTGGAGCGGAGGGAGCAGGCTGAGCTCCGATCCCGCATCTGCCTCCCCAGCCCGCCACTCCGCCGCCGCCCGCCGTACCTTTAAATACTACAGTTTTGCTGGAGTCGCGGGCAGCCGGCATTGAAGACATCGGCAGGCTTACGCCGGTTCCAGCAGCCTTCCCTCTTCCCTCGTTGCAAGTCGGATGATGGCTCCGCCCTCTTCTGACGTATTTCCTGTATCTACGAGGGCGGAGCCATCATCATCCGACTTGCAACGAGGGAAGAGGGAAGGCTGCTGGAACCGGCGTAAGCCTGCCGATGTCTTCAATGCCGGCTGCCCGCGACTCCAGCAAAACTGTAGTATTTAAAGGTACGGGGGGGGGGGGGAAGGAAACAGGGCAGACGGGAGAGGAGGGTTGCTGGATGGAGGGAAGGGAAGAGGAGGGTTGCTGAACATGGTGGAAGAAGGGGAAAGGAGGGTTGCTGGACATGGTGGAAGAAGGGGGAGGAGAGGGCAGGGGAGAGGAGGGTTGCTGGATGGAGGGAAGGGGAGAGGAGGGTTGCTGCACATGGTGGAAGAAGGGGAGAGGAGAGGGCAGGGGAGAGGAGGGTTGCTGGATGGAGGAAAGGGAAGAGGAGGGTTGCTGAACATGGTGGAAGTAGGGGAGAGGAGGGTTGCTGGACATGGTGGAAGAAGGGGAGAGGAGAGGGCAGGGGAGAGGAGGGTTGCTGGATGGAGGGAAGAGGAGAGGAGGGTTGCTGCACATGGTGGAAGAAGGGGAGAGGAGGGTTGCTGGATGGAGGGATGGGGAGAGGAGGGTTGCTGGATATGGTGGAAGAAGGGGAGAGGAGGGTTGCTGGATGGAGGGAAGGGGAGAAGAGGGTTGCTGGATATGGTGGAAGAAGGGGAGAGGAGGGTTGCTGGATGGAGGGAAGGGGAGAGGAGGGTTGCTGGACATGGTGGAAGAAGGGGAGAGGAGGGTTGCTGGATATGGTGGAAGAAGGGGAGAGGAGGGTTGCTGGATGGAGGGAAGGGGAGAGGAGGGTTGCTGGACATTGTGGAAGAAGAGGAGAGGGCAGGGGAGAGGAGGGTTGCTGGATGGAGGGAAGGAAGGGGAGAGGAGGTTTGCTGGACATGGTGGAAGAAGGGGAGAGGGCAGGGGAGAGGAGAGTTGCTGGACATGGGTGGATGGAGGGGAGGGTAGGGGGAGAGGAGGGTTGCTGGACATGGAGGGGGAGGGAGGCGTGAGGAAGGAGATGAGATAACAGAAAAGGAAGAGAGTAGAAAAACTGCACATGGATGAAGAAAATAGGCAAAAGCTGGATCCGCTGGACAGTCAAGTTTGCGGAGGACCCAGCTTTTACTTACAGATGTAGGACAAGAAATGAAGAAGAAAGGCGGAAAGTAAACAAATAAATGGAAAGGAAGCCCTGGAAACGGAGTTAAGAGGACAGATAGCAGCAGAATCGGATACTGGGCCAGCATGATCAGAAAAACAGTCACCAGACAACAAAGGTAGAAAAAAATCATTTTATTTTCATTATAGTGTTTGGAATATGTCCACTTTGAGAATCAGGTGCTCAACATTAAAAGTTTATATTTATTTACTTATTTATGGCATTTTATCCCACATTAAACATGAATTAAATTGGAACCTGGGATCATTTAATTTTTTTTTTCTGGAGACAGTAATGCATTGGCCCCCCCCCCCCCCCAGGCTCTCTCCCCGGCTATAGCCAGCTCTGCAATTTTGAGGGGAGGTGCACCGGTGGATGGGGGGGTGCAGAGGTGGACCGGGGAGAGAGCCTGTTGTTAAACATTTACCAGCACACCACTGTCTAGTGCCCACCCATCCAACCTGTTGGCCCACTGATGTATGCATCCTTTAAACCCTGAGAGCATAACTAATCCCCTTTTGAAGAATGGGAATACGTGGAGGGGCATAATCGAACGGAAACGCCTATCTCCATGGGCGTTTATCTCCGAGAATGGGTCCATGAAGGGGCGGGCCGAACCGTATTTTCGAAAAAATGGACATTTTTGAGCTGGGCGTTTGTTTTTTTTTAGCGATAATGGAAACTAAAAACGCCCAGCTCAAAAACGTCCTAATCCAAGCCATTTGGTCGTGGGAGGGGCCAGGATTGGTAGTACACTGGCCCCCCTGATATGCCAGGACACCAACTGGACACCCTAGGTCAGTGCGGTGGACTGCAGACAACGCTCCCACATGCAAAGCTCCCTTACCACGGGTGCTGAGCACCCAACCCCCCTCCCCCAAAACCCACTACCCACAAATGTACAACACTACCATAGCTCTTAGGGGTGAAGGGGCACTTACATGTGGGTACAGTGGGTTTTGGAGGCCTCCCATTTACCAGCATAAGTATTACAGGTGGGGGGGGGGGGGGTATGGGCCTGGGGCCACCTGGCTGAAGTGCACTGCAGTACCCACTAAAAGTGCTCCAGGAACCTGCATACACGCAGGCCTCTAGGACTGGTTGCTGCTATATAACATTGACACACCAGTTGACACCTGAAGACTAATCTCTCCGAAAACGTCCTTTATTGGAATAACCGCCTTTACTCACAGTTAACGGCAGATCAGAGGTTGTGCCCCACTGGCAACGAGTCTCCTGGTACTGAGATGAGCAGTAGGTCAGAGCTGGCAGAATGGTGTACAATGCCCTCTTTCAGCCACATTCAAGGAAGTGACCCAAAATCGCGGTAAAAACGCCTTTTTTTTTCGATTATCAGCTAAAGACGCCCATCTCTCCTCGGCTGATAACCACGCCCCAGTTCCGCCTCCACCACGCCTCCAACACACCCCCGTCAACTTTGTTCATTTCCGCGACGGAGTGCAGTTGGAAACGCCCAAAATCGGCTTTCGATTATACCGATTTGGGTGCCTTTGCGAGACAAACGTCTATCTCCTGATTTAGGTCGCACTATAGGCATTTTTCTCTTTCGAAAATAAGCTGGATAGTAACATAGTAGATAACAGCAGAAAAAGACCTGCATGGTCCATCCAGTCTGCCCAACAAGATAACTCATATGTGCTACTTTTTGTGTATACCTTACTTTGATTTGTATCTGTCTTTTTCAGGGCACAGACCGTATAAGTCTGCCCAGCACTGCTTAGGGAAAGCATCCTTAACTTTTGTTTTACTAGGTATTTGTTCAAGGCCCTCAGGTTTAGGATGAGATAAAATCCCTCTGTCTTCTCTGTAATCAGGAAGTACTTGAAGTAAACACCCTTCCCTTTTTCCCCTAGTTCAACTGCACTGGCCTGCAAAAGGGAGTGGAGGTCCACGGTAAGAAATTCCTGATGCTGAGCTTAATACTGATGCTCTCAATAGGGAAAGGGAATGGAACTTGATATACTGCCTTTCTGTGGTTTTTGCAACTACATTCAAAGCGGTTTACATATCTGTAAGTATGTATATGAATTGCACATAGCCTTCCAAAACAATTTCAGAACTTCCTGATCTGCAGTTATAAAGGGTCCCTTTGTGGCAAAAAAAATTTCAGCCTCGCTCCTACTGGAACAGCTATGGGAATTGAGGTTATGATCTGCTGGATTCAGTCAAAACCCTGTCCTTGGTTTAGACTGTGCAGTTGGCTGGGACTTTTGTGCCCTCTTTTGTCTTGGATAAAAATGAGGTCCCTGAGTTGTCTGGAAGGACTCAGAGGATACCTACACCTATGAGAGTAGTAAAGATCTTCTTTGCCTAAAACCTCCTAGAAGAGTAGGCCCAGTGAGTGTTTGAATGCTGCTTGATAATGGTAACAACCTCCTGCAACTTTTCTCTGAAAAGATTCTCTCCACAACATGGCATGTCAGCAATTTAATTTAATACAAAGTCTTACCAACCACAACTTTCAATAAAAGTTGCAAAGCAAAGGGTATAAACAAATATATGCCACAATAATACATTAATCCCTTACACTCCCCTCCCTACCCCACCCATCTTCAATCAACCCAACCTACTTATCCCGAATCACTGTTAAAAAAAACAAAAACAAACCCCCCCCCCCCCCCCCCCCCCCCCGCCTGTTTCATAAAGGTAACGTAATCTTAAATCATCTTCAGATCCCCGGGCAATTTATTCCACAATTTTGCTCCAGAAAAAAACAAGAAACATACATCCTGATAACTGAAACACCTTCGCTCTGGTAACATCAAATTACCTAAAGTACAAGAAAGCATTTGAGGACCAGGTTTATAAGGTTGCAAAAACAAGTTTTTTCTGTACTTCTAAGCTTGAGGTCTGAGGCCCACAGCCATGCAATTCTCCCCATTGTGGAGGCTCTCAAAGCCATATTGAAAATATCATAGATGGCATAGACCACATATTTTCCACATTCCTTTTCCTTGGCTACTAGCTTGCAGAGTTCATCAGCCTTGTCCAGTGACAGAGTGTCCACTAGCTCTGCTATACTATGCACAATGTTCTGCAAGTACATGCCCATAAACAGCTGGTAGGATGTTATATAGTCCAAAGGATTCCAAGGTTCTCATCTCTCTCCCCAGGGGCAACAAGGATCAGTCTTTGTACGCTCAGCCTTCTTGAGAGCAGATTCAACCATCATGGAATGGTGAGAAAGCTGACGTTTCTCAAATCTCTGATGTTTGAATTCTATACATAACCAACTTTCTTGCTAGCATGATTGGGATGGGGTCCTTACACATTGTCATTTGCACCTCCTTCAGGATTCTGTCAACGGGGACACTCACAGTTTCTGGGGGGGGGGGGGCGTCAAGGAATTGGAGGATGTAAAACGTTTCTGCACTGGTGTCCTCCTGTGTTTTTAAAGGCAAGTACCTGCATATAATAAATGTAAACTGCTTTATTTGTACCACAGAAAGATGGTATATCAAATCCATGACCCCTCCCCCCTTATGACTGAAATGGGATAGTCTTAGACATCTCCCTTGCGCCTTTCATGCGGAGGGATTTGAAAGAAGACCAGTGGACACCCCACTGAGAAGACCTCCAGCTCCTCTTCAGATCTCTAGGAGCGCTCTGACTCATAGAAGTACTCACCAGAAGACACCCAAGTCTCTGCTTGCCTCAACTGACCGACATCCTGATTAGTCCTGGGCTGCGGAACCGAGGTATCAGGGACCTCTGATATGCAAGGGAAACTTCTTTTCCCAATAGACTGGAGACAGACACTAACACAGTCACCACCGATTCCAAAATCCTTTGAGGCCTGTCGATTCATCTCCTGCAGGCAGTGAATGTGTTTCAAATACTGGCCAAACCATCTCAAGCCTTGGTATTCCCTTGAAGCCATAGCTGGTAAATGAAGCACTCCATGCATTCCTCAAACTTACTCATTAGCTGCTCCTTGAAGGCTGCCATTGACAAAGGTGGAGCATTGCAGTCAGAGAGGCTTCATCCTCCTGAGTTAGAGATGAATTGGGAACTAGGTCGGGGCTCCACGGATGCTGTCACGTCCCCTCTGATTCCCCAGAGGATAAATAGTCCTCACATTTGGGGGATTCTTTGAGGGCATTGGCAATTTTAGTGCTTCAGTGCTCTTGGCGCCACACTTTTAAGGGTCTCAATGTCAGTGTCTCCAGCCTCCACCTGATGATTAGCATTCTTTATCCACCAGTGCTAAAGAGGATGAAGACAAATCCTTCAACTTCCTCAGGAGGGGATCAGATGACAACCAATCCTGATGAACTCTATTGATGCTCTAAGTTGGGGGTGATCAATACACTTTTGATGTTGATGTATCCCCAATATTTGATGAAGCTCTGGAAGCCAAGGAGACTAGTGCTTCTGATGCCAAAAATACATTTGTGCTGTTTCTCTCAACCACAGAGTCCCCTCTTTGACAACTAGGAACACAGATGATGTTGAAAGGAAAGATGGTCAGGTCACATGCATGGCAGGCACCAATTATGAGTACCCATTAAGGATATAGCCCTGTTATACCTGGAACACTTCTTAAAGCCACTGGAGACTTTTGTTTTTCTGGGGCATGTCTAGGAAAACAGCCACAGTGAAATCAAGTGATTCAATGTTGAAAATTACTGAGTGCCCAGGGACTAACAAGGCCAGAAAAGGGCCAACAAAAAAAGAAAGGAAACTAAATGCTTAATGAACCTAAGGTGATACCGGGGGGGGGGGGGGGGGGGGGGGGGGGGGGGGGAGGGGGGAGGTGGCCCTGCGTAACAGTGACAGGATTTACAAAAGAGGAACAATTAAAGGTGACCAATTCACACCACAGAAAAATAGTGACTGGGTAAGTCCCACGCAATAGTGGCAGGTGCAAGTATGCTTAGTGCAGCATTCTCAAAAGCTTGACGCAAGCAAGCTGGAAAGCTGTTCCCACATAAGGTCTCTGTTGGATGATGTCACCCATGTGAGACTATCCATACCCTATTTGTCCTCAGAGAAATGTTAGCATTCTAAGCACTTGTATGTGTAGAACACATATAAATGTGAACACCTAAGTTACAGAATTGTCCTTTTAGACTTTTAATATTGTGGAATGTCTCAATCATATCACCTCTCTCTTTCCTCTAGGGCAGAAATTTCTCAATCAGAATGTTGTGCCAAATATTTTAGGCACAGCAAACAGGAGGAACCTCTATTTCTAGAAACAGCACAAGAAGGAAAAAGTAGAGGCTGGCCAAAGGACGATCCAACACAGGAAATTATGCTTAAATATAATTTCCAGCTTGAGTAGAAGGACCCGACACACTCTGTGTTTTGGCGGCACTACCTGCCTGCATGCCCCAGGGGTCAGAATCAAACTCTCTGTAACCAAACAAGTGTGTTTAAAATGCTGGTACAGTAAACTCTTGTAAAGCAAAGGAAAACAAGAGGATACGATGGTCAAATGAAGCAGCCCGAAGGCAGTCACTCTTACAGAGTTTGTGACCCCTGAGGCAGGCAGGTAGTGCTACCAAAACATGGACCGTGTCGGGTCTTTCTACTCAAGCTGCAAATAAAGTGTATTTAAGCACCATTTCCTGTGTTGGATCGTCCTTTGGCCAGCCTCTACTTTTTCCTGCTCGTGCCAAATATTTTGTCATCAAGAGCCATGAGGCAAGTTGCCAAAAATTAGAGTTAGCAATTCTACACTTTCCATAAAAGCCACATGAACCTATTGCCTCAGGAGGGCAAAGAGCCAGGTAGTTGAAATCCCTGTCACCTCTTCCTGCTGTTGCTTCTCGCAGCCCTGGGTGGAAATGTGGGGTGCTGCTCGATTGACAGTTCTCTTCTGAACTGCTCTCATCTATACACCTCCAAAGATTTATGTTCTCCAGAAGTGACACTCCTAATGAGGTCTTACCAATGATTTGAACTCATTCAAAAAAGAATTACAAATAGCAATGGGGGAGAGACATGCAGAATACACACAAAACGGCTCATTTTAGATAGGTCACAGAGAGGAACTGAGAGGTCCAGCTTGGGACATGTTCTGCCAAACACAAAGCCTTTTGTATAACTAGGATATCTGCAAATACATGGGTGCTTGCTAGCGTCTTCAGTGGGAGCAGCAAAAACTAAGGGGGGGGGGGGGGGAGGTGAGGGGAGTGTCCTGTGTTCTTTAATTACTATTACTGAAGCAAGAAACATCACAGGTTTCTGACTCCCTCAACACAGATAACAGGGCCCCAAACTAGGCCTACTATCTATTAAAAGGATTGCTTGTGGGATAACACAAAAGTAGGACCTTTAATATGATGAACACATCAATGACCCGACATGACCGTATAAGCCTGCTTCAGAGGTCAAAGAACCTGTAGTATATACTGGTACAATATGGTCCTGTATACATATGTGAGGATTCGTGTATTTAGCCGTGCTGTATGACAAAAACGGTGAAACGCTGAGCTTCACTACAGGTTCTTTGACCTCTGAAGTAGGCTTACACACTGATGGGTTGTTGATGTGTTAGATTTGTTCATCATATTAAAGGTCCTATATTGACTTTTTGGAATCCTTGTTTATTTTGCCTCACTCCTTTTGTGTTGTTCCACACATTTGTGAGGTTTGGATTTTCTCCTTTTGTTCTCATTGCTTGTGGTATCACATGATACCCCTTCCCCCTAACAACAATCATACCTCCCATCCCAAATCCTCTTGCTGTTCTAAGGGTCTCCCTGGTGTCTAGTAAGGGGGAGGGAGGGGGTGCACCTGGGCATAAAATCATGCCTCTGACCCCCTGGTAGAGGTACTGCAATAGTACTGCTAGAGATCAAGCTTCTAAATAAGGGGTGTGAGGTTGTATGAAGACTACCAAAGGAAAAAGATTTTCATTGCTGTTTTTTTTCTCTTACATTTGTACCCTGCACTTTCCCACTCATAGCAGGTTCAATGCAGCTTACATATTATATACAGGTACTTATTTGTACCTGGGGCAATGGAGGGTTAAGTGACTTGCCCAGAGTCACAAGGAGCTGCCTGTGCCTGCAGTGGGAATCAAACCCAGTTCTCCAGGACCAAAGTCCACCACTCTAACCACTAGGCCACTCCTCCACTGTGACTACTAAAGCTATTTGCATTGTTATCTGCCATGGTCTAACTCCACCTCAGGAACACCTCCATGAAATGTGGATGCAAGAAGACACACACTTGAAAAATATGTATACTTTTACCTGCATTCAGTGTGGGCAACTGATATATATAGTCTTTTAACCTGGGTAGAAAGCCTCTTACATGACAACTGCTTGTGAAAATTGTCCTCCCATAGACCAGTAATAAATTTACTAAACAGTAACCACAAGAAAAACAGTGAAATGATCAGATATGCAAAGCACAGGAGGTCTACACCAATACTCACGTATTTATGATTGTGCATGTGCCAACTGTCAAACAGTAGCTCCACAGTATGCCTACACTGTCTGTACACTGGAGCTGCATGTTTTAATTGGCCAACAGCAGTTTCAAACTGTGAATCTACATTGTAACTAAGCACCTGCTCGTTACATCATCTGTTGGGGCACCAACAAAACAAAGTATGCAGTTAGTTTGGTTGCAATAAGATATTCTTTGATTATGTTGAATTTTGCCCCTATCATCCTCATGGTCTGTCTCAGCCACCTCCCCCACTAGATAATCCAATCCTTGGGCAACAAGGTACCTCTTTTGCTAGTCACAGGACTCAAGTGATGTTTCTTCTAAGGCACTGTTTCTCAACACAGTGCTCAAGGCACACCCAGCCAGTCAGGTTTTCAGGATACTCACAATGAATATGCGTAATTGAGATTTGCATACCAAGGAGTCAGTGTACACAAACCTATCTCATGATTATTTATTGTGGCTATCCTGAAAACCTGACTAGCTGGGTGCACCGGGAGGGATGGGTTGAAAAATACTACTCTAAGAGCATCCACAATACCACAGGTTGGCTGTAGAGACCACTACTATATTAGCAGCTGTCTACCCCTCTCCCTTTCTTGGGATTGAGTATGCAACCTCAACTGTGCACCCATACAAACATCTTCCACAACAAAATTGTGTATGAAAGCTAATGTTAAAAGCCTTCACATTAATGCTCTACTCTAATGCTGTACAATTAGAGGCACGCACCAAAAGGAAATAAGATAACAGTTGTCTCTCAATCCCTTCTGAGAGTGCAGGTATGTTTAAAGTATGAATTACTTAACATAAGGACTGCCATACTTGTCAGACCAATGGTCCATCTAGTCCAGTACAGGCAAAATCCCAGAGCAGGAAGATTCCATGCTACTGATCTCCCGGATAAGTAGTGGCTTTTTCCATGCCTATCTTAATAGCAGATTATGGACTTTTCCTCCAGGAAGTTGTTCAAACCTTCCTTAAACCCAGATATGCTAACTTCTGTTATCACATCCTTTGGAAACGAGTTTCAGAGCTTAACTATTCATTGAGTGAAATCCTCCTATTTGTTTTAAAAGTATTTCAATGTAACTTCACTGAGTATCCCCTAGTTTTTGTAATTTTAGAAAGAGTAGACAATGAATTCATTTTATTTGTTCTACTCCACTATGGATTTTGTAGACCTCTATCATATCCCCCCCAGCCATCTCTTCTCCAAACTGCAGAGCCCTACACTCTTAAGCCTTTCCTCATATGAGAGGCATTCCATCCTCTTAATCTTCTACAAACATTAACCCCTTAGGAGGGATTTTCTGAGGTTTTAAGGAAGTAGCTCCAGGGGGAGCAAGGGAGGAGAACTTTAGATCAGTTTTCTGGAAACCTAGCTTTTCATTTTTTTTTTTTTTTTTGGGGGGGGGGGGGGGCAGTGTTCTTCAGATTCTGATACAGTATTTTTAAGTGACTGATTCTGAAAGGGAAGTTTTCCTACCTCCTACTGTTTACCCTTTTTCTTCAGTAACACTTCAAAGTGTGGAAACTTATTTGAAAGATTCTAAGACCGATTCCTTTATGCTTGGAAGCACACAGCTTCCCCATCTGGAGTCTGGAAGAACTACAGGGACTGTGCAGAGTTTGTCTGGTCTCATAGTGACATAGTAGGTGACGGCAGAAAAAGACCTGTACGGTCCATCCAGTCTGCCCAACAAGATAAACTCATATGTGCTATTTTATATGTATACCTGACCTTGATTTGTACCTACCATTTTCAGGGCACAGACCGTAGAAGTCTACCCTGTACTAGCCCCGCCTCCCAACCACTGGTGCTGCCACCCAATTTGCGCTAAGCTTCTGAGGATCCATTCCTACTGAACAGGATTCCAGTAAGTTTATCCCTCGCATTTTTGAATTCCATTACCGTTTTCATCTCCACCACCTCCTGCGGGAGGACATTCCAAGTATCCACCACTCTCTCCGTGAAAAATTACTTCCTGACGTTTTTCTTGAGTCTGCCCCCCTTCAACCGCATTTCATGCCCTCTAGTTCTACCGCCTTCCCGTCTCCGGAACAGGTTCATTTGCGGATTAATACCTTTCAAATATCTGAACGTCTGTATCATATCACCCATTTCTCCTTTCCTCCAGGGTATACATGTTCAGGTCAGCAAGTCTCTCCTCATACGTCTTGTAACGCAAATCCCATACCATTTTTGTAGCTTTTCTTTGCACCGCTTTAAATTTTTTTTTTTTTTAACATCCTTTGCAAGATACAGCCTCCAAAACTGAACACAATACTCCAGGTGGGGCCTCACCAACAGTTATGTTCCTTATTCTAACAGAAGACGCTATAGAGTTTTGGCATGTGCAGGAATTGTGACTTAAGCAATCTGAGCACACATCTGAGCACATCTCAACTTTAAAAAAAATATGAAGTTGATTTTGTAAGTTTTTACTTTGTACTTGCTGGTATATACTGCATAATGTATGAAAAAGCCTGCTACATTGAAGGAACCAATATATGCCTATAAAAACGGTACAGAGTGTTGAAAGAAGTATCACACTTCAAAAAGAAAAGCAGGTTAGTACACTTGCAAAACCAAGTAAATAAACTCACCCCTCCATGTCCAAAAAACTCGCAGTAGCAACAATCACAGTATTTCCCTTCTTTTTGATTTGTAGATGTTGAGGTACTAGAACTGTGCTCTGAACAGCTGTCTTCATCTTGACTTTCTTCTCCATCATACTGTTGATGGTCATATGCATTACTGTTTTCACAGTGATGGCCCTCACAATCAGGGTCACTGCATTAGGAACACAAAGCAAATCTTTAGAATAACTAAATGTAGAAAAAAAACCTTTAAAATTAATAGAAGTGAACCTGCTGAAACTCAGTGTTAAGAGCTGAATGGCTGTTGGCAAAGAGTGGCTGGTAGGGATATGTACAAGGCTGTGAGAGAAGGGGGCTATGGGTGCCATCTGTATAGTCTGGGGGGGGGGGGGGAGTCATTTGTACAGTTGGGGGGGGGTGTATGTCTGCAGCTGTGAATGAAGGATGGCTTCTCAGGAAACTACCTATTGGTGGTTGGGAAAGGGACCAAGAAGAGATTTCAGGGCAAGGCAGGTGTCATTGATTTTCAACAAGGTTCCTTCTCCATCTTTGAAGTGATCAATCCCACTGCATGAAGGGTCAGACATTTGAATTTTAATCAGATGTTCTTTCCGGTTAAACAGAGAATAGCTACACTAACAAGTCACTTAAGAATATATTGATTTTCATGATCTTCACAATCACAGGGACGGAATGTCTTGCTGTTAGTTTAATCTGTCTCCATTCCATAGCAGCAAATGTCTTGCTGTTAGTTTAATCTGTCTCCATTCCATAGCAGCAGACTTTGCTCAAGGGTTAGGAGCATTAATTCTGCATTAAAAAAATATAAACTACAATATCAAAAGTGCAGTAAACTTACCTACACACACTTGGTGGAGCACTCACAGAATTGTCGATTGATGTAGGGGGTGCAGCTGTACTGGGGCAGAGTCCTGAATGTGGGTCCACAAATCCAGGAGCTGTTGCTGCTGTTTTTGGAAATGAAGGTGTTGCAAGATTTGGGAGATGGGGTGTAGAAGCTGGAGAAAGTGCAGCAGGAGAGAGAGGAGGAAGATTTGCTAAACTTGTAGGGCTGTTTCTTGGTGCAACCGGCACAGAATGTCTATGGTCCTCTTTACTGATACTGTGAAACACTTCACCTAAATTTTTAAAAAGGCATAATGAGATACTACGGATTTTTTAAGGTAAAATAAAACAAATTTCTATAGTAATGCATTCACACTTGTTAATGTGTTATATCCAATTAGCTCCTCAAGATCAAGCAGCTGAATTCTCTCAATGCTACACTAAGTACAATGGCAAACCCAACTAAAGAAGACAGATTTAATTCCATATTTAGATCAAGCAGTAATTTTCTATAGAGTACAAAATAAGGAGATAAGAGCAGAATTTAGTCAGGATAGAGTATTTATGTTGTTTCACACAGTTTCCTAGAATTTTTAAATATTCACAGGACCAAACTCTCAATTCATACAAAAAACACATTTTTAACAGAGTTTTCTTAAGCTATCCTGTAAGAATTCTTAATACATTGTATATTGATCTTAACTGCCACTGTAAAAGTTTCTCATCTGATGATATGCTCTTCGTCTCATGTTGGATGCATTCAAACAGGATTCAGTGATATAGGGTTGCTGGTGTGAAGACCCCTGGACAAGTTTCAGGAGGGGCTGCCCACCAATAGAACATGTCTATATTATACACTAGTAGAATACCTGACTTTGCTTATACATGCAAAACACAGACAAACCCTTGTCAAATACAGAATAAGTTACTAAAACTAGAAATAGAAAGAAGCAGACAAAAACTGAACTGGAAACTTCATGAAGCCCAACTTCGCAAGAAATGTGAAGCTGGTGAAATAGAAACAGAAATGCACTTCCTATTGCACATTACAAAATACTAGAGTGGAGGAGTAAGTTTATGGTTAGAAAAGCAGGTTCTGAATCAAAGAGACCATAGTTCAAATCCCACTAACATTCCTTGTGACCTTTAGGCAAGGCACTTTATACCCTCCACTGCCTCAGGTACAGACTGTAAGCCTTCTAGGGACAAGGAAATACCTACTGTACTTATCCCATTCCTTTCTTCCCTTCTTTACCTCCTTTCAACTTTCCTATAAGGAAGATGTAGTTCCTTTCCTTTTCACATTTATTTTGTATCTTTTGTAAACTGCTTTGATTCATGTTTTGAAAGGTAGTATATCAAGTTCAAACAAACATGTAACTTGCTCTGAACTACCAATGGAAAGGCAAGAGGGAAATACTAAACAAAATATAAAGAAATATATTTCTTAAAATAACAGAGAAAATAAAAGACCTTCCAATAAAAAAATAAGCAGAAAAACTTTCTCCGAGGACAAGCAGTCCATATTCTCACATGTAGATGAAGTCATCCACTTTGCCTGGTGCGGAGCTTATATAAGCTAATACAGCTTTAAGGGTGCACACAGCGTCCCCACTGCACATGCACTGGTGCCTTCCCGCCTGCTGCAAGAGTGTAGGACCCAGTCTCTTCTCACCTGCAGTGAGGAGAGAAAGCGACTGTCCTGCGCTCCTCACAGCGTCTGGTGCGTGAGCGCTGTTCCTTGTGCCTTCCCTTCGGGGTTTTTCCCCCCGATTATTTGTTTTGCTTTCTTCAGAAAAGTTCCTCTCCCTTCCTGCAGTGTTTTAGTTTGATTTTCCCCACTTTTAAGTTGTCTTTATTTTTGATGTACTCAGTAGGCCCCTCTTTTGCCTTAGCTCTGGCACTTTTTCTGTTGCTTGCCCCTTTTATTCAGTCACCATCGAGCTGTTTGATTTAGTTACGGTTATTTTCCCTTCCATGTCATTGAAGGTTTCCAGTGGCTTCAAGCACTGTAGCTGGTGCAATAGGACTAATCTCTGGCAAAGACACTCATTCTTGGTAACTTCAGTGTTTGGGGCCACAACATACCCTTCTAGCTGTTCTTTGACTTCGTATGAAGAACCCAGCTGGCCACAGAGGCTCAAAGGGAAAAAAAATGTTCGCAGCCTGGTCCAAAACCTCAGCATTGCTAACAGAAGAAGCATCGGCATTGGGTGCACTGGTCCTTATGATAGAGGCCTGTCTTGGACACAGGGAGTGGAAGTGCATTGAATGGGTCTCCACTTGCGTCGATGCTGACTGCTGGGCAGGGCCCCCGGGACAGGTCAGAATCAGACTTGACTCCGAGGCAACATGGGGATTTGATGCTGTCCTTATCGGCACCAAGGAGCATCGAAGACCGGCACTGGGTGAAGGCCAGGAAGCATCGCCATCGATCCCCCTTGATGACCAGTGCCAGGAGCTCTGGGGTACCGAGGAATTCGGTCCCCAATAAGTGTCAGTGCCAGGAGAAGCGCTCCTCCTCCATACAAAAGGTGACTAAGTGGGTCTCCAAGCAACCAGGACCAGGCACACGTCTGGACCCCTGCAGTTCAGCAGTGTCTCTGAACCGACACCCCAGCCTTTCCTGATGGCCTCCCTCGATGTGCGCATCCAGACCATGCTCCATGAGCACTTGGCGGGGACTTTACAACAGTGTACATCGGTGTCTGAGGTGCTTGCACCAGCCGTGCCTCTTGCTGTTGCCTCTCCGGTTAGATCTTCAATGCCGGTGTTGACAGCAGCCGGTGTTGGCACCTCCTCAACATCTGTGGAGGAAGCTTTGCCAGAGTCAAGGTTGGAACCAACATCTCAACACCCTTCTCGGAGACATGGCTGCTCTGTTTCAAAGCAGGCTCGGTCTTAGCCCTCCTACGAGGAATTCTTTGCCAACATCGATGAGGATCCACAGTACTTCTCATCGGAGTCAAATGGTATCCCATCTGACCCCTCTATACCAGAGAAAAAGAGGAAGTCTCCATCGGAGTGCTTTTCCTTCCCTGTTTTTGTCAGGGAAATGGTGGCTACTATTGTCATTCGTTTAGAGATGGAGGACGAGCCTAGAGCTGAGATGTTCGAGGTCCTGGACTACGACTCTCCTCCTAGAGAGGTTGTGACTGTCTCCCTTTACCGGATCCTGGAAGACGTTCAGGTGAAGAACTGGGAGTCTCTCCTGTTGGTCTTTGTGCTGCACAAGAAGACCACCATGTATCAGATCCAGAATTCCCTTCAACAAGCCTCAGCTGCCTCATCATTCCTTGGTGGTGGAATACGCGCTCAAAAGAGCCACGAGTACTAGGGACTATGCTTTGGCGCCCCCTGGCAGAGAGGTTAGAACCCCAAATTCGTTTGGGTGGAAGATGTATCAGGCCTCTATGCTCATCTTCCAATTCAATCTTACCAGCTCTACACAAGCCTAAACTTGTGGAACTTCGTGTGCAGTATGTCTCATTTAGCAGATTCTCTCCCACAGCAGCAGGCCGAATCTCTTCACCAGTAAGCAGCAGAAGGTGTGTAGAAAGCTCTTGGCCAGGGGTGCTTATGACACTTTTGATATGGCGTCCAGGATCTCTTCCCAGAGTATAGCGATGTGCAGACACTCATGGTTTTGTATCTCTGACTTGGATCCTGTGGTCCAGGAGAGGTTGGCGAATGTCACATGCCGGGGAGGTAATCTTTTTGGAAACAAGGTGGAGGAGGCTGACCTCGTCAAGAAACACAGACACAATTACTCTCCTGCCAGACATCTTCTGCACCTTCTTCATCTAGGAGGTTTTTGGGCAAGCTGAAGAGTGATCCCTACTACTCTCAGACACAAGCATGCTCCTTCTTTTCGCCAGCATGTTGCCTTTCGGCCTTGTTTCGGCTCACAGAGTATTCACCAAGCATCTTGCAATAGTAGCAGTGTCACTATGCAGACTAGAAGTCCATGCGTTCCCCTATCTGGACGACTGGCTGGTAAAGAGCATGTTGAAAGATGGTGCTCAGGAGTCCATGTAGAGAACTATTCAGGTGTTGGAGCTAATAGGGTTCATTTTAAACTACCCTAAGTCCCATCTCCATCCCATTCAGCAATTGCAGTTCATCGGAGCCCTGCTAGGCATGCAGCAGGTGTGGGCTTTTCTCTTGTTGCTCTTGCCACTCAGGTTTGAGCCAGCCAGCAGGTCATACATAGCTTGGAAAATGTTGAGGTTGTTAGGCCACATAACCTCCATTGTCCATGTCACATCTTCACATGAGAATTGCTCAGTGAACCCTTGCTTCCCAGTGGTGCCAAGCTTTGGGGAACCAAGCGGATACCATCTCAGTAACACCAGAGCTGGTTCAGTCTCTACTTGGGTGGAAATTCAGTCCAATTTGACTGTGGGACTTCCATTCCTAATTTCTCAGCCCCAGAAGGTGCTGATGATGGATGCATCCCCCTGAAGTGGAGAGCTCATCTGGATGGCTTTCACACTGAGGGTGCTTGGTCAGCTCAGGAATCAGATCTTTAGATCAATCTCCTGGAGTTACAGGCAATCTGGAACACTCTAAAGGATTTGAGAGATTGACTGTTCAACCAAAGTGGAGGAGTGGCCTAGTGGTTAGGGTGGTGGACTTTGGTCTTGGGGAACTGAGGAACTGAGTTTGATTCCTGGCACAGGCAGCTCCTTGTGACTCTGGGCAAGTCACTTAACCCTCCATTGCCTGCCGCATTGAGCCTGCCATGAGTGGGAAAAAGCGCGGGGTACAAATGTAACAAATAAATAAAACTGTACTCAAACAATCAGGTTGCAATGTACTACACCAACAAGCGGGGGGGGGGGGGGGGGGGGGGGGGTGGGGGTTACTGGATCATGCCCACTGTGTCAAGAGGCTGTCTGGATGTGGCACTGGACAGTCCAGCATCGGATGTTCAAGGCCACTTACCTGACTGGCACATCCAACAGCCTGAGTAGGGTCATTCAACATGGGCGTTGCCTGCGAGATCCACAAAGTGTGGGGCACCCACATGGAGGATCTCTTTGCCACTCAATTCAATCACAAAGTCATAAGTACATAAGTATTGCCATATTGGGACAGACCAAAGGTCCATCAAGCCCAGTATCCTGTTTCCAACAGTGGCCAATCCAGGTCACAAATACCTGACAAGATCCCCCCAAAAATACAAAACATTTTATGCTGCTTATCCCAGAAATAGTGGATTTTCCCCAAGTCCATTTAATAACGGTCTATGGACTTTTCCTTTAGCAAGCCGTCCAAACCTTTTTAAAACTCTGCTAAGCTAACCGCCTTTACCACATTCTCTGGCAACGAATTTCAGAGTTTAACTACATGTTAAGTGAAGAAAAAGTTTCTCTAATTCATTTTAAATTTGCTACTTTGTAGCTTCATTGCATGCCCCCTAGTCCTAGTACTTTTGGAAAGCGTAAAGAGACACTTCACATCTACCCGTTCAACTCCATTCATTATTTTATAGACCTCTATCATATCTCCCCTCAGCCGCCTTTTCTCCAAGCTGAAGAGACCTTAGCCGCTTTAGCCTTTCCTCATAGGGAAGTCGTCCCATCCCCTTTATCATTTTCGTTGCCCTTCTCTGCACCTTTTCTAATTCCACTATATCTTTTTTGAGATGCGGCGACCAGAATTAAACACAGTATTCGAGGTGCGGTCGCACCATGGAGCGATACAAGGGCATTATAACATCCTCATTTTTGTTTTCCATTCCTTTCCTAATAACACTTAACATTCTATTTGCTTTCTTAGCCGCAGCAGCACACTGAGCAGAAGGTTTCAACGTATCATCAACAACGACAACTAGATCCCTTTCTTGGTCCGTGACTCCTAACGTGGAACCTTGCATGACGTAGCTATAATTTGGGTTCCACTTTCCCACATTAATCACTTTGCACTTGCTCACATTAAACGTCATCTGCCATTTAGATGCCCAGTCTCGTAAAGCCCTCTTGAAATTTTTCACATTCCTCCCGCGATTTAACGACTTTGAATAACTTTGTGTCATCAGCAAATTTAATTACCTCACTAGTTACTCCCATCTCTAGGTCATTTATAAATATGTTAAAAAGCAGCAGTCCCATTACAGACCCCTGGGTAACCCCACTAACTACCCTTCTCCATTGAGAATACTGACCATTTAACCCTACTCTCTGTTTTCTATCTTTTAACCAGTTTTTAATCCACAATAGAACACTACCTCCTATCCCATAACTCTCCAATTTCCTCTGGAGTCTTTCATGAGGTACTTTGACAAACGCCTTCTGAAAATCCAGATACACAATATCAACCTGCTCACCTTTATCCACGTTTGTTCACCCCTTCAAAGAAATGTAATAGATTGGTGAGGCAAGATTTCCCTTCACTAAATCCACTAAATTCTGTTCCAGGTTCCAGGTCCACAAGAGACTAGTGTCGGATGCCTTTCTCTTTCATTGGGGGGACTGGTCTGCATGCACATCCTCCCATCCCTCTTGTGTGGAAGACTTTGCTGAAACTGGAAACCGAAGAACCATGATCCTGATCACTCCATACTGGACCAGGTATATCTGGTTCCCTCTTCTTTTGGAGTTGTCCTCCGAAAAACCTTGGAGATTGAAGTGTTTTCTGACCCTCATCACGCAGAATGAGGGATCCTTCTACATCCCAACCTCCAGTCTCTAGCCCTCACAGCCTGGATGTTGATGGTTAGAATTTCCTTCCTTGCATCTTGCAGTGGTACTGCTGTCTGCCAATCACTGTATTCGGTAAACAATCTTCTTGAGGGTGTCTCCAGGGTCTTGCTGGCTTCCAGGAAAGATTCCACTGAGAAGTGCTACTCTTTTAAATGGAGGTTTGCTGTGTGGTGTGAGGGCAAGGCCCTAGATCCCCTTTCTTGCCATACACAGGCCCTGCTTGAATTCCTTCTACACCTCCTCTGAGTCTGATCTCAAGACTCCACCTGTAAGAGTTCACTTTAGTGCGATTAGTGCTTACCATCACTGTACAGAGGGTAGGCTCATCTCTGGACAGCCTTTAGCTGTTTGCTTCATGAGGTTTGTTTTTGCAAACCCCTGTCAAACTTCCACCTGAGTCATGGGATCTCAGCGTCGTCCTCACTCAGCTGATGAATGCTCCTTTTGAACTGCTGGATTCTTGTCATCTGAAGTACTTGACCTGGAAGGTCTTGTTTTTGCTGGCAGTTACTACAGATTGCAGGGACAATGAGGTTCCACCTTAGACTAAATTTCATCATAACAGACTAGTTCTCCACATGCACCCTAAATTGCTGCCTAAGGTTATGTCGGAGTTCCATCTGAACCAGATTGTTCTTCCAACATTATTTCCCAAACCTCATGCCCATCCTGGCAAAAGTGTACTGTACACCTTGGACTGCAAGCAAGCACTGGCCTTTTACATGAAGCGGACTGGACCCTACAGACAGTCAACTCAGCTTTTCATTTCTTTTGATCCCAAGAGGATGGGGGATGCCATCAGGAAATGCACAATCTCCAATTGGCTGACTCTTGAGGGTCATGTCAAGGCTCACAATGTCAGAGTAATGGCTGTGTCAGTTACCCACTTGAGGTCAGCTTCCATTGAAGAAATTTGCAAGGCTACAATATGATCTTCAGTCCACACATTCACATCTCGCTACTGCCTTGAGCAGGATACTTGACGTTATAGTCGATTTGGACAGTTCTGCAGAATTTGTTTGGGATCTGGAATCCAACTCCACCCCGCTAGGCCCGTTTTGTTCTGATCCAGGCTGCACTCTCACCCAGTTGTATATGGTTTCAGGTTGATCAGCATTTTGATTCACCATTTGCGAGGCCAAACTGCCCAATAGTTATTGTTTTTGGTGAGCCTGATAGCTAGCGATTCCCACATGTGAGAATGGAGAAAGCAAAGATACTTATCTGTACAAGGTATTCTCTGAGGACAGCAGGGCATTTATTCTCACATAACCTCCCACTTCCCCTTGGAGTTGATTCTATGCTATGTTATTGTACAGATGGTCCTGCGCTCTCACAGCAGGCAGGAAGGCACTCACACATGTGCGGTGGACATGCTGCGAATGCTCTTAAAGCTGTATTTGCTTGTTTATGATTCACACCGGGTGAAGTGGATGATGTCACCCACATATGAGAATGAATGGCCTGCTGTCCTTGGAGAATACCTATTACAGCTAAGTATCTTCACTGTATAATCCTGGGAGAAAAAAGAAAGAGCTGCTACAGTACCAGCATACATTGCATACTACCAACAGGCAAGAAATGTGACCTGAGAATTGTTCTTGTTATTGACCTCTCTGTAAATATCTTGTTACTATTATTTTGCAAATTAGTTTCTTTTTTCCTTTCTTTCTCTTTATATACCAGAAAATATATTACTTCTGCAAAATGTGTACAAGGGTCATCCAAAAAAGTTAACTGAATATGAATCGATTTTAAAATGGAAGTTCTGATCTTTTAAAATAAGATTGTACATAAGTAATGCCACACTGGGAAAAGACCAAGGGTTCATCGAGCCCAGCATTCTGTCCACGACAGCGGCCAATCCAGGTCTTATTGAAAATTCATGAGGTCTTTTTATTGGGAGTCAGGCAAGGGAAAGTATGAATCATAGAAGACATGACCAAATATAGTGATGGAATTTCTTGCTGAGCCCACTTGAGATTTTGATGTTGGGTGGTGCCGAGATGATCCTACATCCTCTCCTACAGCAGGAATATTTTCACCTTTTGTTTCCAATCATACAAGAGTGAGCCGGCCTCGGGGTAATTTGAGAAACTACTTTCTAGTCACATTGAGCCTGCAAATAGGTGGGAAAATGTGGGGTACAAATGTAACAAATATAGTAAATATATATAATGTGTATGCTGTATTCCTTGACATTTGATATGAGCAAGCTACCAGGCAGTTGTTGAGAAAAAGGAATTTTTCTATTTCATTTCTAGAAGTGTGCTGCTGCCACTGCTAGGTGCTATGCTTTAGAGACAGTTCAAATTTACTTACTGTTCCTTTTTCTTTGAGTAATATTAGAGAGAGTTGGCACTGCTGGACTCTCCTTTATGGAGGGTTCCGTTATTAAACTGTCACTCACTAAGGTCAAAAACCAATTTACTTCAAGTTTTGTTGGAGGAGCAGAAACCTGATGTGGTGTGCTTGACAGAAACTTGGCTGCGACTGGTTTATCTGGCTATTTAATCTTTTCCCGATCGTAGTTGATCTTCAAAGGGGAGGAGTAGTGGTGTTCACTAAAAAGCCAATTGTTGAAGTATCTAAGGAAAAGTTTCCTTATAAAGAATCGGTTTTCTTGAAGTATTGTGGGTGCTTTTCGATTATATATAGCCTTATTTTACATTGTAACATAGTAGATGACGGCAGAAAAAGACCTGCACGGTCCATCCAGTCTGCCCAACAAGATAAACTCATATGTGCTACTTTTTGTGTATACCTTACCTTGATTTGTATCAGCCATTTTCAGGGCACAGACCGTAGAAGTCTTGCCCAGCACTAGCCCCGCCTCCCCCCACCGGCTCTGCCACCCAATCTCGGCTAAGCTTCTGAGGATCCATTCCTTCTGAACAGGATTCCTTTATATTTATTTGTAGCATTTGTATCCCACATTTTCCCACCTATCTGCAGGCTCAACGTGGCTTACATTGTTCCGTAATGGTGATCACTAATTCCGGAAAAGATAAATACATAGTTAAAAGGAGGAGACAGAGAAGATTAGGTAGTCAAATAAAGTTAATTTTCATAGCAAGAAATAGAAGGTATTGGATTAAACTTCAATCATGGTAGATTAGCTTAAACAATCAGGAATAAAGTGTTATGTTATGTATAATTCTAATAAAGATTTTGTTACTAGTATCTAGGATGGGTCTTTGTGGTATGCCCTATTGAATAGATTGGTTTTCAGTAATTTACGGAAGTTATTTATGTCGTGTGTTGTTTTTATGGATTTTGGTAGGTTATCCCACGCATGTTTGAATTCTGTTACCGTTTTCATCTCCACCAACTCCCGCGGGAGGGTACCACTCTTTCCACCACTCTCTCAGTGAAACAATACTTCCTGACATTTTTCTTGAGTCTGCCCCCCATTTCATGTCCTCTAGTTCTACCGCCTTCCCATCTCCGGAAAAGGTTCATTTGCGGATTAATACCTTTCAAATATTTGAACGTCTGTATCATATCACCCCTGTTTCTCCTTTCCTCCAGGATATACATGTTCAGGTCA
This sequence comes from Microcaecilia unicolor, assembly GCF_901765095.1. Taxonomy (NCBI): domain Eukaryota; kingdom Metazoa; phylum Chordata; class Amphibia; order Gymnophiona; family Siphonopidae; genus Microcaecilia; species Microcaecilia unicolor. The sequence goes on along the minus strand of NC_044032.1, from coordinate 489,836,503 downwards.
GCAAGTCTCTCCTCATATGTCTTGTAACGCAAATCTCATACCATTCTCATAGCTTTTCTTTGCACCGCTTCAATTCTTTTTACATCCTTAGCAAGATACGGTCTCCAAAACTGAACACAATACTCCAGGTGGGACCTCACCAACGACTTATACAGGGGCATTAAAACCTCTTTTCTTCTGCTGGTCACACCTCTCTCTATACAGCCTAGCAACCTTCTAGCTACGGCCACCGCCTTGTCACAATGTTTTACTGCCCACCTCGACTATCCTGTGAAATTTGGGATACGGTTCTGCAGACAACTGCTGAATTAGTTGTGGCATGTCCAAATATTTTTTTAGGAGATTTTAATAACCTTGTGATATCTCGGGCTGCTGCCTTTCCTTCTTTTTTACATAATTTGAATCTGCTTCGGTAGTTATATGTTCCAACCCATTCGGGGGAGAATGTTTTAGATTTGGTTTTTTGGCTGATTTGTTCACCCCACTTAATATTACTGATATTATCAGTCTCTCTCTTGATCTAATCATAAGGAGATATGCTTTTCTCTTAGTGGAGTTCAACCTACAGTGGCTGTAGACAGAGGCTTTTTCCCGTTATATATGGAGGATTGATTCTCAATTGTTGATACCATTGTTCCAGCATTTTCCTTCTGATTTTCTGAGTTTACCATTGGAAGAACAGGTGAAATCTTTGGTTGATACATTAGAAGTGGAAATGGAGAAGCAAACACCATCTAAGCATGCGCCATTCTGGTGAGTTTAGGAATTGCAGATGCAAAAATGTGAGCATTTGCGGGCTAAGTATAGATCCAAAGACTTGAGGGAGAAATGTAGGGTTATTCTGCGGTATTATTCGAGGGAGGTATTATTCATCAGACTAAGCAATCCTTTTTGTCTTTAGTAAAGAAAGATACTTGTCCAGCACGCAAGTTGCTTTCAGTGTTATCGAGTTTGTCTGAAGGGTCTTTGGCTAAATGTTTGGTAATGCCTAATGTAGAAAGTATGGTTGATTTTTTTTTTTGTGACTATACACAATGGATCAATTTCTGAAGACCCTACAAACAGTTTCACTGCTCACGATATAGGATAACAGATAGGACAACAAACTCCACCACAACTTTTTTTCTGACCAATGATGGTTGGTATGTAGTTCTTGCTGTGTGGTTTTCAGCAAGAGTACTGTGCTGAGCTCTTCTTTCTCTACCATTTTGGGTTGCTGGCATGGCCCTATCTGTTGTCCTATATTGGGAGCAGTGAAACTGTTTGTAGGGTCTCCAGGAATCGATCCATTGTGTATAAGTCTAATTGAGTTTCTGGCTCGTGTTCCCTATGATTTTTTTTTTTTAGCCAAAATTGATCAGACGTGTGGACATTTGGTTATAGATGAAATATTGGTAAAGTAGGATACTGTAAGTGCAGCTGTCTGTTTGGAGGGAATTCCAATCAGTTTGGTTAATAGGTTTGGAGAAGGTAATGAAACAAATTAAGCAGTCTGTGTCATGTTTGGATCCAATCCCACTGAAATGGGTATTGCTGCCAGCCCGTGGGTTACTGTCTTTGGTTCTGGTGAACCAAATTTGGAATTGAGTATAATGCCAGTGGTTTGGAAGGACATTAGTACATAAGTACATAAGTAGTGCCATACTGGGAAAGACCAAAGGTCCATCTAGCCCAGCATCCTGTCACCGACAGTGGCCAATCCAGGTCAAGGGCACCTGGCACGCTCCCCAAACGTAAAAACATTCCAGACAAGTTATACCTAAAAATGCGGAATTTTTCCAAGTCCATTTAATAGCGGTCTATGGACTTGTCCTTTAGGAATCTATCTAACCCCTTTTTAAACTCCGTCAAGCTAACCGCCCGTACCACGTTCTCCGGCAACGAATTCCAGAGTCTAATTACACGTTGGGTGAAGAAAAATTTTCTCCGATTCGTTTTAAATTTACCACACTGTAGCTTCAACTCATGCCCTCTAGTCCTAGTATTTTTGGATAGCGTGAACAGTCGCTTCACATCCACCCGATCCATTCCACTCATTATTTTATACACTTCTATCATATCTCCCCTCAGCCGTCTCTTCTCCAAGCTGAAAAGCCCTAGCCTTCTCAGCCTCTCTTCATAGGAAAGTCGTCCCATCCCCACTATCATTTTCGTCGCCCTTCGCTGTACCTTTTCCAATTCTACTATATCTTTTTTGAGATACGGAGACCAGTACTGAACACAATACTCCAGGTGCGGTCGCACCATGGAGCGATACAACGGCATTATAACATCCGCACACCTGGACTCCATACCCTTCCTAATAACACCCAACATTCTATTCGCTTTCCTAGCCGCAGCAGCACACTGAGCAGAAGGTTTCAGCGTATCATCGACGACGACACCCAGATCCCTTTCTTGATCCGTAACTCCTAACGCGGAACCTTGCAAGACGTAGCTATAATTATGGTGCAACCGATTTTGAAAGCAAATAACTTAGACCCAATTTGTCCAGAGCATTATCGACTCTCATCAATTTTTTTTTTTTTAATAAGTTGACTGAAAGGGCTGTTCTGACTCAGTTGGTGGAGTTTATTTCTGATAAGGTGGTGTTACATCCTCACCAGACCGCTTTTCAAGTGGGGTATAGGACGGAGTCCACATTGGTCACTTTGACTGGCGAGTTACGCTCTATATTGGACTTAGGAGATATAGAGGCATATTTTCAAAGCACTTAGCCTTCCAAAGTTCCATAGGTTTCTATGGAACTTTGGAAGGCTAAGTGCTTTGAAAATATGCCTCTTGGTGTTATTGATTTCTCTTGATTTGGCATAGGCCTTTGATGTGATTGACTATAAGCTCTTACTGGAGAGACTGTGGGAGATCAGTTTGGAAGGAAAGATTTTAGCCTGGTTTAAAGGGTTTTTTAAAAATCAGACTGGACATTCTTAGTGCTTGATGGTCTAGATAGATCTTCTCCAAGATCTCTTTCTCGGGGTGTGCCACAGGGTTCAGTTTTGTTGCTGGTCCTGTTTAATGTCTTTTTGAGTCCTTTGGGTAGGTCTGATTCAGGAGCATGGTATCAGTCCATATGTTTATGCAGATGCTTTTTTTTTTTTACTGGTGGCCAGGATTCATGCAACTGATTGTGTTTTGGATACATGACAGAGGTGTTTGGATAGGGCCAGGAACTAGTTGTAGGAACACCACATGATTCTGAATACGGGAAAACCAGTGGTTAGGAGGTCAGGAATGTCCTAGTTCTAAGATTTCATTGTTAGGACAAGAACTGTGGTTCCAGTATTTAAGTATTTGTGTGTTGATTGATGCTGATTTATCCTTTACTGAGCTGATGAATGGTTTGATTCATTGAGGCTACATGATACTCCGGAAGATACAAGCTGTGCAGGGGTTTATAGATTCAGAGTCTTTTGATTTTGTTACGTGCTTTATTTATAACTCATTTAGATTATGCTAATTCTGTGTTGTCTGGATTAACTCAGGTGAATCTGCAAAAAATTGCAAACTCTTCAAAATTCTGCAATTCGAATTTTGGGCCGTGTGAAAAAGTAAGAACGTGTAACTCTATTATATCATCTGCATCATTGGTTATCTGTTTATTACAGAATTAGGCTTAAGCTTTTGTTCCTAACACATAAAGCATAATTATAGTAAGACTCTTCCAATTTTAGTTGGCCTATTAACTTTCTATGAGCCTTCGCAGGTTTTGCATTCTGAGGGAGGTTGCTTTTTGAGGATAACAGAAGTAAAACATTAGAAATTGGAATTGACTAAAAAGGTAAAATTAGTTCTTACCTGATAATTTTCTTTCCATTAGTCCCAACAGATCAATCCAGAGGCCTGTGGGTTATGTCCCTCTACCAGCATTCTTTGTCTCCACCTGCTGGTAGAGGGACATAACCCACAAGTCTCTGGATTGATCTGTGGGACGCTATGGAAAGGAGCTTTTTTTAATGTTGCCCTTAAGATATGGAATGCTCTTCCTCAAACATTTTGTGAAGTTGTGTCTATCTTGTTTTAAACGTCTTCTTAAAGCTTATTTGTTTTCTTAAGCTTTTTGATGCCCTCCTACAGGTGTCAGTTGGACTGGATGGTTTGTTTATTTTTAATGCTGTTTTACTGTTTTAGAAAGTGTGATTGGTGATATGCATGTGCTATTCTATCTAAATTGGCATTCACTTCTTTTTATGTATTTTAAATATTCGAAACCGTTATGATTGCTTTAGTGGATAAGCAGTATATCAAATTTAATGAACTATAAACTTTGTGAAGACCCTGTGTGATGCTGAAAATCCAAACATCATCACTTTTGTGGGATTTTGTACATGACAAGGAGTTGCATTTATCCAGTAGTGCAAAAATTTCCAGTGGCTTGGATGATTAAGTATATGGATGAATCTTCCATGACCAAGGGAAACTCAGATCTAACATGGTAAAGTGAATGCAGTATTGTAGAACTAGGATAGTGTACCAGAATATTTCAGTGATTGAAATCCTTGCAGTTTTTGTTAAATTATTTTGTATATGTTATGATATAAAATACATCAAAATAGCATCCTAAAAGGCACATTTTAGACAGGTTGTTGAGATGGCAATTTAGACATCAAGGTCAGGGTGTGCTCAATTCCTCCCCTGAATTTTACTAAAGGCTCTGCTGAACTTGTAGTGTTTTGTAAAATCCCTATACGGATGCTGTCAAATACAAGTATGTTTTCTGGCACATACAGGGGCAGCAACCATTTTATAAAAACAGATGTGTACATTAAGGGTCAAACCACCAAATGAGGGGTGAATTTCCTTATTTCGAAGCTTTACTCCTAGTAGTACTATCATGAGACTATGGGGGAGCGGGGGGAGGGCCACCAGGGGCAGGATTATCCAGGGATCACACTTGTCCTACCAGAGAAACCCCTGGTAAGAAGGTTTGGGGTAGATCAGTATACGAGGTGATGTGAGAGAGGGTGAGGGTGGTGTTGGAAGAGTTGGGGGGGGGGGGAGGGAGGGATTGATTCAGATTTGCATCTGCCCCTTTGTTTAGGCCCCAGGTATCAATAAGTGAATGGAATTTGTGCATGCCTTATGGTAGATGCAGAACTCGATGTGGATATAATTTTCTTCATCTACATTAGTGATTCCCAAACCTGTCTTTGGGGGAACCCCAGTCATTAAGGTTTTCAGGATATCCACAATGCATATTCATGAGATTGACGTGCATACACTGCCTCTTTGGTATGCAAACATGTGTCATGCATATCGATTGTGGATATTCTGAAAACCTGACTAGCTGGGGTTGCCCCAGGACAGGTTTGGGAATCACTTATCTGTGTGTATTTCTATTATAAGATTGGAAATACATGTGAAGTTTTTGGCCTGCCAAAGCTACACCCCTTTAGCATGTGTGTGGCATGGATCACGACATGTAAATAGCAGCTTTCTGAAGGTGGTGCAGCTCTATCCAGAATGCTCATCTAACTAGCTACTAAGCTCTAAAATCTCTTTCTCTCCCTCAGAGATCTTCTGAATTGCCCCATGCATTCCTTAATTCTGATACTGTCCTTCTCTCTATCACTTCTACTGGAAATCTATTCCATGTACTCTCTACCGAGTCTACCCTCTTTTCATTCTCATCTTACTACCCCTCATTCTAGAAAGTCATGTCTACTGAAAGAGACCTGCCTCCTGTGCATTTATACCTCGGGCGTATTCCAAGTGTCTACCTCCTCTCTCCTATTTCACCTTTCCTCCAGGTGTACATATGTAACATTATCATCATTTGTATTTTTCACAGATTCAAAATAAGGAAACTGAATTTAGCATGTACAAAAATCTGAAAACCTTCCATTAAGTACTTCCTAATATTTACTTTGATAGAAATGCCTGTACCTGGATGTAACACAGAGCTAATATTAAAAAAAAAAAAAAAAAAAAAAAAAGAAGAGCTAAAAAGTATCAATTACACCAAATCACTTCTCCACTCCCTGACCAACATTTCCTCCTCTCTCCCCCCATACTCATTTTGTCCAGCCCAGCACCACTGTTGAATACAAGTGATTTGCCTCTTCCTGGTGCTTATTGGCAAATAGCAGAAGTAAAACTTTTAGCAACTTTTTATGTCATTTGGATGTGTGGTCCTTGAAACCTAACAGTGAAAACGCAACAGAAGTAGTTAAAAAAATGTTTTCCGTTCAACACTAGCATTTAACACTCCCAAACCCAGTTTGATGGTCTTCCGAATAAAGATCCATTTTGTTCCCAGTGCCTTAAATATCTTTTGATTATGCTATCAGTCACCTGGTAAGTTGGAGCAGAAGTTGTGTGCAAGAGGCTATTCTAAAGCAATTGTTAAGAAAGGCAATTGCATAACCATAGGGAGTATCTATCTGCTTGAGAGAGGGATCTTAAAAGATATCCTTGCTTATATTTTGAAATTTACAAAATCCACAAAGGCTTTGAGTAAAGTGATCAAGAAATACTCAAGTTTGTTGACATACAGCAGAAATAAAAATCTTAATGACTTTTTTTGTTGTTTGGATGTGCGGTCCTTGAAACTTACTGCATTCTTTGGACACCAGAAATGTGGATCCTGTTCCATTTATGAAATTAATAAGAAGGGAACAGTAGTTTAACTGACATTTTGGAAAATTCAGAAGTTATAGATAGAGTTATATTATTAGTGACTTTCGTCTTTGATTTAGATAGGAACAATGTTTTGAAATTGTATTTCCGATACATGGTTGATAGTTTTTTGGGTTCAAACATGCATATATTTCCTGACACATCAAGGGAATCGCAGACTGGGAGGTGTGAAGTCTTGGCTTTTAAGCCAGGAATCACTGCCCTAGGTGGGACCTTCCTAGCGCGGTTCCCTTGTAAGTGTTTTATTTCCTTATTACTTTTTGTTTGAACCTAAGAAATTATAAGAGTTGTGGAAACAGATGAAGAATCCTCTGCAGCAACTTCCTTCAGTTACCACTGTACCGGCTGCAATAACCGATTAAACTTCCTCCCTCAGAAAATGTGAAGTGTAAGATTAACCATTTTGAGTTTTTCTTATTTTCTTTAAGATTGTTTTCCTGATCTTGGATCTTCCAATTGTGGACAATTATGTAAATATATATTGTTGAGAGAAAATGTTTTTCTTTTTATATTAATTTCTGTATTTCCTTACATTTATGTGATAAATGTGAATGTAATGAAGTAAAATGATAAAAAAATAAATAAATAAATATGATAATCTTGTCGCTCTTATCTCCAGATCATTTTTCATTATCCAAAAAGGGATGGAGAACAAAACTGAAAACAACATTATGCCTCTGTACAGATCCGTTATGCATCCATGTGTTCAGTATTGTGTGCAGTACAGGTCACCCCATCTCAAAAAAGGATACAGCGCATCTAGAAATGGTTCAGAGAAGGGTAACAAATGATAAAGTAAACAGAACCCTTACAAAGAGACTAAAAAGGAAGGGCTTTCAGCTTGGGAAACAAGACAATAGAGGGGATTATGACAGAAGTTTCCAAAATTACAAGTGGGGTGGTACAGTTAAACAGAAAACAGTTGCTTAAACTGTCAAGTTTAAAAACAAGAGGACACTCTATAAAAAAACTAATGATTAGAAGATTGAAAACACATTGTAGAAATCTATTTCACACATCTCTTAATTAAGCTGTGGAACCTGCTACTGGAAGATGTGGTCAAGATGACTAACATAGCAGGATTAAAAAGAGGTTTAGATAAGTTCCTAAGGAAAAGTGCATAAAAATATTATTAGGTAGATTTGGAAGAACCACTGCTCATCATTGGTAATGAGCTATGAGAAACACATAATTCTACCAGTACTTGTGACCCTGATTGGCCACTATTGACGACAGGGCGCTGGGCTCAATGGACCCTAATCTGACTCAGCATGGCTTCTATGTTCAAACTGGTCTTCAGTCAATTGTTTTTCAGTTTTACTTTGGTTGGTACTATTTGTAAAATGTCATAAGGCCTCTTGGATTAAGATACTCTAAACATACAAACTGAATAATTTCAGGTTACCCTTAAAAGTAAATTCTATTAATCTGATTAAATTCCTTCCAATCTACCATTCCAAATCACTGATATTTTAAATAAAGGTTTACATCTCTCTATATAAAACGCACCTCCAATGTTCTAATTAAGCCTCAAGTCTCCCAACGTTCTAAATTTGTAGTTGTGTAGATCGCTTTTTCTCCATGAGTGTCTGCCCCGCCCTCGCGTCACAACGTGATGACGTTGAGGGCGGAGCACTGACACTCACCGAAAGCTTCATTACAATGTTGGAGGTGCGAGGAGGAGTGGCGAAAGGGACAAGGCACAGGGGCGGAGGCGGAGCTACACAGAAAAACAGAGCGTTGCAACCAATACAACAACACGGGTACGGGCACAGGGGCGGAGGCGTAGCATCAAAGAAAAACAGAGCGTCGCGAAGAATAGAAGAACCCAGGTAAGAGTGCACGGTGAACGGGAACGTTTCACAAACTGGGAGGAAGCGAGGGAGGAAAGCAGCCTGAACGTGGGAGGGAGGGAGCGAGCCAGCCTGAACATGGGAGGGAGCCAGCCTAAACGTGGGAGGGAGGGAGGCAGGCAGGCAGGCAGCCTGAAGTGGGAGGGAGCCAGCCAGCCAGCCTGAACGTGGGAGGGTGGGGGGAGGGAGGGAGCCAGCCTGAACGTGGGAGGGTGGGAGGAAGGCAGGTAGCCTGAACGTGGGAGGGTGGGAGGAAGGCAGGTAGCCCGAACGTGGGAGGGTGGGAGGAAGGCAGGTAGCCTGAACGTGGGAGGGAGGCAGGCAGCCTGAACGTGGGAGGGTGGGAGGGAGCCAGCCTGAACGTGGGAGGGAGGGAGGGGGGGCCACGACCCTGAAGCTGGGAGGGGGGAGGGGAAGGAAGGGGGAGGGAAGACAGAGGGGAGGGGGAAGGAGGGCGGGAGACGAAGGGGGGGGGCCCTGCAGCACACTCACTCTTTCTCATTCTCACACACACACACTCTCATTCTATGTCACACACACACTCGCACATTCACTCTGTCTCTCTCTCTCACACAGTCACTCTCACACACACTCTCTCAAACACACAGACTCTGAGGAAAACCTTGCTAGCGCCCGTTTCATTTGTCTCAGAAACGGGCCTTTTTTACTAGTATTAATTAATTTCCTGTTCTTGATTTCCATTATCACAGTAACACAAAGAGCTGTAAACAAAAAAAAAAAAATTATATATATATTTGTTCTGTCTTCCTTACCTATTGAAGAAGGTCTCTTAGATGATACCTTAAACTGGTTACTACTCGACTGCACTGTGGTGGCCGTACAAGACACAGATGAAGTTGCAGAAGACGTTGCCATTACAACTTTATTTGCTTCTATGAAAGATTCCTGGAAATTGTATAGACATTTCTTCTTTGCAGTGTTTTTTTTCTCTTTGCTGTCAGTAATTGCTGTCATTTCATTGTTAGATGTATTTGGAAGTGCTTCAGGTCTTATTTCAGGTAGTGATGGCCCTAATATATCACTCCCTTTAGGTAAAAATAAAAATATAAAAAAATAAGGACTTTGAATTCCACAACACACATGCATTACAACATGAAGAATTATCACCTTTAACTGCTAAATGGTTACTCTAAAATGGTCTGTGCTACTGATGATCAACTCAAGTTTTCACTGAAGATTACCTATTTAAACTGAAAATAAAGGCAAAACTCTCCCTGCATCACAAAAATAATACAGCAAAATAAAAATGTAGTTTCATGTGATCTCTATTCTCAATGCTCATTTGCTATAACACACCACAGTTTCTAAAATGATGGATGACAGCAATATTAACAGTATTAAATTTAGGGGGTAATAATCAAACAGCAATTAACAGAAATTTTATTTATTCATAAATCCCAGAATTCAATAAAAGTTGCTAAAAATTGTGCATGTAAATTTGGGTGCACGTGCAATTTAATTGAACAAGCCAATTAGTGTTGATAAATGAGATGTTAAGCATTATTGGTGCTAATTGGATTTAATTAAAATTTACATATGGGTCCAAAAAGGGGGTATGGTCATAGGAGGGTCATGTGCGAATCAGGGGCGTTCCTTTAATTTACACAGTTTGTTATAGAATAAAGGGGGATCAATGCCTAATTTAGGCACAGGGATTTATACCAAGGTTTCACTGGTGTAAATGGTCCTGACTAAATGTAGTTGCAGTTCACAGCACTAAGTGCTATTCTATAAATGGCACCTATCTTTACGTGCTGTTTATAGAATAGTGCTAAGTGCTTCTTTGGTACCAATTTTTTAGGTGCCATTTATAGAATTTAGTCTAAAATGTTTATATCATCTTCCTGAGAAAACTTCATGCATAATGGTTTATAATGGTATCAACCTCACAATAAATAAATGAAAGTTACCGTATCCATCCATACACTATTTAGGTTACATGTTGCATGCTGAGTTGGAGTATTCTTCTAGAGCTTTTAATGGTATCAACCATACAAAAAAGAAAAACAAATTACCATTTCCATCCATAAACTATTTAGGTTACATGTTACTTGCTGAGTTGGAGTATTCTTCTAGAGCTTTTCCGGAAAGCTTTTGCATATGGACATCGCTTTCAATTTATCACTAGACTTGTTGCTCCTTAGTTTTTTGCATACCTCTACTAAAAACAACTTGTAAAACTGGAACAACTTCCAGAAGCCCATCCAGCCAAGTATCCTGCTCTCAACAGTGGTCAATCTAGGTCACAAGCACCCAGCAGAAATCCAATTAGCAGTAACATTCTATGCTACTATCCCAGGGCAAGCAGTGACTTCCCCCATGTCCAGTTCAATAAAAGACCATGGACTGTTTCCTCCAGGAACGCGTCCAAACCTAGATACACCAACCGCTGTAACCACATCCTCTGGCGGCAAGTTCCAGAGCTTAACCATTCTTTAAGTGAAATAGGAGGAAATATTTTTTCACACAAAGAATGGTTGAGCTCTGGAACTCAATTCTGATGGATGTGGTAACAGCAGTTGGTGTATCTAGTTTGGAAAAGGTTTGGATGAGTTCCTGGAAGGTCTATGGTCTGTTGTTTAGATGGACATGGGGGAAGCCACTCCTTGCCCTGGGATTGGTAACATGGAATGTTGCTACAATTTGGGTTTCTGCCAGGTGCTTGTGCAGAGGGAAAGACTTGATGTCGGCGAATGAGGTGCATCTTGAAAGGTTGCCACTGCCAGTGAGGATCAGAGGCAAGTTTCTCAGGGATGGGAGGGGAAGGGTGATGAATTCAGGAACCGTGAGGGAGAGGAAGAGAGATGAAAGCTGGACCCAGTGGGAGAGAGGAACTGCCAACAGGGAAAAAACCTAAGTGCCAGGTCAGATTTTTTTAGGCACTATGGCGATCTGGCACTTGAGGTTTGTTGAGCCCTGGGCTAGTTTTTCCTCTTCCCCCGAGTTGGTGTGTCACAATTGCTCTGCTCCGATTGGAGCTGCCCTTTGTTGTCCCCTTGATGATGCTAGACTAAGCCATTGCCTAGTCTAGCCTAATAGTCGGGCCAGCCCTCTGCTAGAAATCTATGCTGCCATAACACTAACAACATAGGCCTGTATGTATCCTTCTAAAGTCAAACAATGCTTGGATGGCTTTTAGCTTTCGACGGATATAAGCTATCTCTTACAATCGTGAAATATATGAGGCCAAAAAAAGATCACCAGAAGGACCACTGAGTGAATATGATGTAAATCAAACAACATATCCGGCCACAACTTAAAGTGGTATGATGGTATTTAGCTTAAATTGGATTCTAAAGTCTGAAACTCACCGACTATGTATGCTGAAGCATATTCCATCAGTAATTCAACCTTCTAAGTCACATATCTACACTCAAAAGAACCAGAGGGTGTGAAGATGACTTTCATCAGATTGGTCAGAACAGTGTTTAAGCCCATCTGGTTTTTAGGATATCAACAATGAAACGCATGGAATAGATTTGCATACAATGGAGGTTAAAAATACAAATTAATTTGTTGCATACTGTAAATATTCTAAAAACAGGCTCAGAAATGGAGTTAAAACTACACTGGTATCTCATAATGCAGTATAAGACTTTAGGGAAAAGCTCATATGGAGCAAATATTTATTTATTTATTTAAATATTTATAAACCACACTCTCTAGGCAATTTCCAAAACACTGGTAACTAGCAGCTAAGCACAAACTGGTCTCTCTTCCCCAAGAAGCAATATGTGCCCAGTGAAGGTTAACTTACTTTATATTTAACAAGACTCAGGGTTGTAGAAAATATGCAAAGCAGTTTGAATGTGCAGCAAGAGAGAATCTAAGGGCGTACTTTCAAAAATATGACTATCAACTATTTCTTAGGAGCCAGAGGAACTAAGACACTAAAAAAAAAAGTAATTACTACACCTGTCAACATCTAGGCTTGAAGGACTACAGTAAAATTCCTTCGGATAATAAATCACCAATCATAAAAGTGGGTCACATCATAAAACCAGCAAAATTGGAATGAGTCACCAAATCAGACAGACCGAGTTCCTCCCTGACCTTGATGTGAGCCTGAAGACTCTGAACACAAAACCTTTAGGACTTATGGTTCATTGGGCTTGCCACATGTTAAGACATGCCAGAGAGATATAAAATGTATGGCTGGGTGAGAATCAACATTATCAATACGAACCATGCAGTCCATGTTGTCCTACGTTCTCTGTTCAGGGAGAGTGGCCTTGGCTTGAACAGTCCCTAGCAGATATTTAACTCCAGCTGAGATGACTAGTGGAGATGCAGTTTGGGATAATTTATCACAAAATCCTAGTTTGTATTGGCCTTACAGAATGAAGCACAGACACAAACTGCAATACATTCAAAACTGAAAAGGATTTATTGAGAAGCTAAGTGGAATAAATAAGTCTTTAGTTTTAAAAACTGATAGTAATTACGTATAGTGAATGTCTTGGTGAGAACTTACAATGGCTTGCAATAGTTCCCATCCTTGTCTATTTTTCATAAGTAGCCGTTCTGGGTAAGACCAATGGTCCATCTAGCCCAGTATCCTGTTTTCCAAAAAGTGGCCAAGCTAGGTCACAAGTAACTGGCAGAAACCCAAATCGTGGCAACATTCCATACTACAAAATCCCAGGGCAAGCAGTTGCTTCCCCATGTCTGTCTCAATAGCAGACTATGGGCTTTTCCTCCAGGAATTTGTTCAAACCTTTTTTAAACCCAGATACGCTAACCGCAGTTATTACATCCTCCAGCAAAAAGTTCCAGAGCTTAAATATTCGTTGAGTAAAAAAAATATTTCCTCCTATTTGTATTTCCATGTAACTTCCTTGAATGTCCTCTAGTCTTTGTACTTTTGGGACGAGTGAAAAAAATTGATTCACTTCTACTCGTTCCATACCACTCAAGAAATTGTAGACCTCAATCATATCTCCCCTCATCCGTTTCTTTTCCAAGCTGGAGCCCTAACCTCTTTAGCCTTTCTCATATGAGAGGAGTTCCATCCCCTTTATCATTTTGGTTGCTCTTCAATGAACCTTTTCTAATTCCGCTATATCTTTTTTGAGATATGGTGACCAGAACTGAACGCAATACCCAAGATGTGGACACATCATGGGGCAATACAAAAGCATTATAGTATTTTTGGTCTTATTCACCATCCCTTTCCTAATAATTCCTAATATTCTACTGTCTATCAAAAAAGATAATTCAAAATGCATCTGAAGTTGAATTCACTGATCTGCATAAGGCACTCTACATTTTTAATGTGAAAATCTACATAAAAATATTCAAAAGGTAATTAAGAAAAGTTCTTCCTGTTATTAGCCACTGCTGTGCAAACTCTACCTGTCTAATCAATGGACTGTTGCCATTTCTCCGATTTGATGGAGGGATGTTTTAACATTTTCAGCTAAAAATTGGGCACTCCATCACAACCAAGACTCTTCCAAGTTGGAGCTCTACTTCAGCTGATTTCTAGCTTTTTTTTCCTTTTACTACTTCAGACCAATCCATAATTTTCATGTTGGCCTATTCCATGTTCTTCTGAATAGCTGGGTAGCCATTCTGCTTCTCTATTGTGTTATATGGAATTCTCATACAAGTTTTCCCAGAAGTTTTCTATTTCAGCTTTAGTTGGTAATGATTTAATGTTTTCCCCAACTGGCTTTATCTAAATGTTTTTATTCTGATGCCTCTCATTTCTGCTTTTTTTTTTACACACCAGTCAGAAATGCACATCAACAGTAAATCACCATCACTGAGACTTTTCTATATTTTACCCATTAAGGTGACTCCTCCTATCAGTATTCCTATTACAGTACAGTCTTGATTATCCAATCTTCGCTGATACAACCATCTGGCATATCTGACACACCCCCAGTGACATCACCATGTCATCATTAAAAAGTGTGCAGCTTCTCTTTCCATTTTACAGTGTAGAACACAGGAAAGTTTCGAACCAGAGACAATTATTTTTGAACATGGGCCCTACTTTTACTGCATTAACAGCATCATTGTGAGCCAGGGTTACCAATGTTTTCCATGTTATCTGACAACGGGTTGATGGATAATCAAGAATATTGTATTTCACATCTAAAAGGGATGATGGCATGCATTTTGTATTTGCATCTGAAGCTTCGTGCTAACTCACAACCAAGCCATTGGAACAGCCCAGATTAAAGAATGACAGTGGCAAATCCAGGTCACAAGTACCTGGCAAGATTCTAGAACTGTAAAACAGATTTTACGCTGCTTATCCTAGAAATAAGCTGTGGATTTTCACAAGTCCATCTTAATAATAGCTTATGGACTTTTCTTTTAGAAATGTATCCAAACCTTTTTTTAAACCCTGCTAAAGTAACTACTTTTACAACATTCTCTGGCAACGAATTCCAGAGTTTAATTACATTTTGAGTAAAGAAATTTTTCTCTGGTTTGTTTTAAATATACTACTTAGTAGTTTCATTGTGTGTCCCCTAGTCCGAGTATTTTTGGAAAGAGTAAAGAAGCAATTCTCGTCTACCCGTTCCACCCCACTCAGTATTTTATAGACCTCTATCATATCTCCCCTCAACCTTCTCTTCTCCAAGTTTAAGAGACCTAGCTGCTTTGGCCTTTCCTCACAGGGAAATCGTTCCAGCCACTTAATCATTTTTGTCGTCCTTCTCTGTACCTTTTCTAATTCCACTATACCTTTGAAAGAAGGGGCAACCAGAACTACACACAATATTTGAGGTGCGGTTGCACCATGGAGTAATATAAAGCGAAAGCTACATACCTGTAGAAGGTATTCTCCGAGGACAGCAGGCTGATTGTTCTCACTGATGGGTGACGTCCGAGGCAGCCCCTCCAATCGGAGATCTTCCCTAGCAAAGACGTTTGCTAGGCCTCATGCGCGACCGTCTTCCCGCCCGAACTCGCTCGTGTTCATCAGTCTTCTTTTTTCCGCACTCGGGACGGCTGTGTTTACCGTCGTTCTGTGCCCTGAGGAGACCCTCGCGCTTTTCTTCCATCCTTCCGTTTCGGAAGTCTTCTTTGTTTTTCCTAGTTCGCCTATGGGCGGGACCAGAGCGTGAGATAAAGAAAGGAAGGCGCGCCGAGCGAAGAACACGCGCTTCGCTGCCGACACACGCCGCCTGAATGAACTCCGAGGAGGTACGCTTTTAAAATTTAAAAGGAGAAGGGGGGTTCCTGGTGCTGGGAGGGAGGGAGGGAGGATGGGCGGGCGGGTTGATGGTTGCTTGTTTGGTTGGAGGGAGGGTGGGAGGCAGGCCTGGTGCTGGGTGCTGCTGGGTGGGAGGGAAGCCTGATGGTGGGTGCTGGGTGGGAGGGAGGCCTGGTGTTGGGTGCTGGGTGGGAGGAAGGCCTGGTGTTGGGTGCTGGGTGGGAGAGAGGCCTGATGGTGGGTGCTGGGTGGGAGGGAGGCCTGATGGTGGGTGCTGGGTGGAAGGGAGGCCTGATGTTGGGTGCTGGGTGGGAGGGAACCCTGATGGTGGGTGCTGGGTGGGAGGGAGGCCTGATGGTGGGTGCTGGGAGGGAGGGAGGCCTGGTGTTGGGTGCTGGGTGGGAGGGAGGCCTGGTGTTGGGTGCTGGGTGGGAGGGAAGCCTGATGGTGGGTGCTGGGTGGGAGGGAGGCCTGGTGCTGGGTGCTGCCGGATGCTGGGAGGGAGGGCAGGGGGGAGAGGAGGGTGGCTGGACATTTGTGGCTGGAGGGGAGAGGATGGTTGCTGGACATGGATGGAGGGCAAGAAATGAAGAAGAAAGGAGGAAAGTAAAGAAATAAATGGAAAGGAAGCCCTGGAAACGGAGTTATGAGAACAGATAGAGAGCAGAAGAATCAGCGACTAGAACCAATATGGATAGAAAAACAAAATCACCAGACAACAAAGGTAGGAAAAATCATTTTATTTTCATTTTAGTGTTTGGAATATGTCAAATTTGAGAATTTACATCTGCTGTCTTATTTTGCACTGAGTATACTGGAGCTGTAACAGCTTACAGAAATGATTTATAATGGAAGAAAATGTTATTTTTTTCTCCTATACTAGTATAATATTTTCAATGATGTCTGTTTATATGCGCCATGGCTGGTGTAAGGGGTGTGGCTATCATAGGGGTGGAGTCATATGTGGTGACCCCGCCCATAATGAGTATCGGCACTTTGCGATAAATAATTCGATTTTGGGTTGCTGTTGGGCACTCGGTCTCTGAAAGGTTCGCCATCTCTGATCTAGCCCTTAAGGAGGTCAAGAGTTCTAGAAAGTATGCTTCGGCGCCCCCGGGCAAAGACTCTAAAACCTTGGATTCTTTTGGGAGGAAGGCCTACCATTCTTCAATGCTCGTGGCCAAAATCCAGTCTTACCAGCTCTACACGAGCATTCATATGTGGAACAATGTGCGGCAGTTGGCGGACTTGGTGGATAAGCTCCCTTCTGAGCAAGCCAAGCCTTTTCAGCACGTGGTCAGGCAGCTGAAGGCGTGTAGGAAATTCCTGGCCAGGGGTGTTTATGACACTTTTGATGTCGCGTCCAGGGCCGCTGCTCAAGGTGTGGTGATGCGCAGGCTCTCATGGTTGCGTGCCTCCGACCTGGACAATAGGATCCAGCAGCGGATTGCGAATTCTCCTTGCCGGGGGGATAATATTTTTGGCGAAAAGGTCAAACAGGTGGAAGAGCAGCTCCACCAGCGGGACATCACATTCGACAAATTCTCCCGCCGGGCGCCTTCAGCATCTACCTCAACTGGTACCCTTGAGGAGACCCTCGTGCTTTTGGCGGAAGAAGGACTGTTACCTATTCTTCTAATAGGCGTAGGTACAATCCTCCCTCTTGCCAGCCTGCTGTCCAGGCCAAGCCCCAGCGTGCTCGCTCTCGTCAGCAGTATGCGACTCAGCAAGCCCCTGCGGCTCCCCAGCAAAAGCAGGGGACGGGCTTTTGACTGGCTCCAGCAGAGCATAGCCGAAGTCAAAGTGTCTATGCCGGATGATCTGCCAGTTTGGGGGAGGTTAAAATTTTTTCACCAAAGGTGGCCTCTTATAACCTCCGACCAGTGGGTTCTCCAAATAGTCCGGCTAGGATACTCTCTCAATTTGGTTTCAAAGCCTCCAAATTGCCCACCGGGAGCTCAATCCTTCAGCTTCCAGCACAAGCAGGTACTTGCAGAGGAACTCTCCGCCCTTCTCAGTGCCAATGCGGTCGAGCCCGTGCCACCCGGGCAAGAAGGGCTGGGATTCTATTCCAGGTATTTCCCTGTGGAAAAGAAAACAGGGGGGATGCGTCCCATCCTAGACCTAAGGGCCCTGAACAAACATCTGGTCCAAGAAAAATTCAGGATGCTTTCCCTGGGCACCCTTCTTCCCATGATTCAGGAAAACGCTTGGCTATGCTCTCTGGACTTAAAGGATACTTATACACATATCCTGATACTGCCAGCTCACAGACAGTATCTCCGATTTCGTCTGGGAACACGGCACTTTCAGTATTGTGTGCTACCCTTTGGTCTCGCCTCCGTGCCCAGGGTGTTCACAAAGTGCCTGGCTGTGGTAGCGGCGTCTCTACGCAGACTGGGAGTGCACGTGTTCCCTTACCTCGACGATTGGCTGGTGAAGAACATCTCCGAGGCAGGAGCTCTACAGTCCATGCAGATGACTATTCGACTCCTGGAGCTACTGGGGTTTGTGATAAATTATCCAAAGTCCCACCTTCTTCCTGTTCAGGAACTCGAATTCATAGGGCTCTGCTGGATTATCAGACAGCTCGTGCCTACCTTCCAGAAGCGACGGCCGACAATCTTCTGTCCCTTGTTTCCTGGGTACGAGCATCTCAGCAGATCACAGCTCGGCAGATGTTGAGATTACTCGGCCACATGGCCTCCACAGTGCATGGGACTCCCATGGCTCGCCTCCACATGAGATCAGCTCAATGGGCCCTAGCGTCTCAGTGGTACCAAGCTGCTGGGGACCTAGAGGACGTAGTCCTGCTGTCCACAAGTTTTCTCCAATCCTTGCACTGGTGGACAATTTGATCCAATTTGACTCCAATTCCTCAGCCATAAAAGGTGCTGATGACGGATGCGTCTCTCTTGGGGTGGGGAGCTCATGTCGATGGGCTTCACACCCAAGGGAGTTGGTCCCTCCGGGAACAAGGTCTACAGATCAACCTCCTGGAGTTACGAGTGGTCTAGAATGCTCTAAAGGCCTTCAGAGATCGGCTGTCCCAACAAATTATCCAAATTCAGACGGACAATCAGGTTGCCATGTACTATATCAACAAGCAGGGGGGCACCGGATCTCGCCCCCTGTGTCAGGAGGCTGTCAGAATGTGGCTTTGGGCTCGCAGGTACTGCATGTTTCTTCAAGCCACGTATCTAGCAGGCGTAAACAACAGTCTGGTCAACAGATTGAGCAGGATCATGCAACCTCACGAGTGGTCACTCAATTCCCGAGTGGTACGCGAGATCTTTCAAGTGTGGGGCACCCCCTTGGTGGATCTCTTCACCACTCAAGTCAATCACAAGGTCTCTCAATTCTATTCCAGACTTCAGGCCCACGGCAGACTAGCGTCGGATGCCTTCCTCCTGCATTGGGGGGAGGGCCTCCTGTATGCCTCCTGTATGGGGAAGACTTTGCTGAAACTCAAGCAGGATCGAGGCACCACGATCCTGATTGCTCCCTTTTGGCCGCGTCAGATATGGTTCCCTCTTCTTCTGGAATTGTCTGCCGAAGAACCGTGGAGATTGGAGTTTTTTTCCGACCCTCATTACTCAGAATGAGGGGGCGCTTCTGCATCCCAACCTCCGGTCCCTGGCTCTCAAGGCCTGGATGTTGAGAGCGTAGGTTTTGCCTCCTTGGGTCTCTCAGAGGGTGTCTCCCGTGTCTTGCTTGCTTCCAGGAAAGATTCCACTAAGAAGAGTTATTTCTTTCTATGGTGGAGGTTTGCCGTCTGGTGTGACAGCAAGGCCCTAGATCCTCGCTTGTCACCCATCAGTGAGAACAAGCAGCCTGCTTGTCCTCGGAGAATGACATTAACATTCTCATTTGTGTTTTCCATTCCTTTCTTAATAATTCCTAACATTCTCTTAGCCACCAATGCACACCGAGAAGAGGGTTTCAACGTATCATCAACGATGACACCTAGATCCTTTTCCTGGGTGGCGATTCCTAATGTGGAACCTTGCATCAAGTAGCTATAGTTTGGGTTCCTCTCTCCCAAATGCAGCACTTTTCACTTGCTCACAATAAACATCAACTACCATTTGGATGCCCAGTCTCCCAATCTTATAAGATCCTCTTGCAATTTTTCGCAATCTTTCTTGCAATTTAACAACTTTGAATAACTTTGTGTCATCAGCGAATTTAGTTACCTCACTAGTTATTCCCCTAAATCAGTGCAGCATAACCTCCTCTGATGGCAGATAAAAAAAAAAGAATCAAAAGAAAAACAGATTTGGAAGGGTTCAGGAAGACCTATAACATATGGAAAAAGCCTACGAGACTCATTTTGTATAAAATGTGGTCCTTGTATCTGTTTTCATGCAATATGATAATACTTCCTATAGGTAATTTTCAGCAACCCATGTACAATGAAGGACCAATTCAGCCCACTGCATATCCTCACAGATGAAGAATATGTAACAGAAGAGGTCCAAATAAGCAATCTGACTGGGCAATCCAGTCTGTCACTTTAAGCCCCTCTTTGCACTTGACATCTGAAGCATAGCAATGTGGAATCTTGAAAGTTTATGTACATCATTATCATTTTTGTGGATCTTTATAACAGATATCACAACCTATTAAAACTTACTAAGGGGCAAAGATTGCACATTTTTGTGCTAACTGGTTACCATGCACTAAGGGCCCAATTCTATATATGTCGCTTTAAAAATCCATATGGAAAACATTTCTGCTTAAGAGTGTTCTATAAGATTTATGCCTGTGTTTACAAAGGTGCGCTATAGGTATGTTAGCGTTTTTAACAGTTATATGTAAGCCACATTGAGCCTGCAAAAAGGTGGGAAAATGTGGGATACAAATGTAACAAATAATAATAATAATTATTATTATCTTTACAGACTAGAATATATCAATCATACCCAAGTTCACATGTAGGGAGTTCTGCTTCATACAGTATTTATTCAACAGCTCAAAGTTCCAGTACAGAGGAACATTACTACATTTATTTTATATTGTATTCATAACTATCTGAAATATACCTTGATCAGTTATTCAGTAAGACAGTATTTGTTATAGAGGTGGCCGTACGGATGGAGACAACAGGAAACCCACGGGAACTGGGACAAAAGAGTTACTACTACTGCGGGGATAGCAGGGGACAGATCAGAAGTGAATGGGGAACCAGATTATGTTCTTGTGCACGCTTCGACTTGGAAACTTGACATCAACACCTCAGCTTAAACAAAACAAACAAACAAAAAAATAAAAAAGCAGCTCACCTTGATGAAAACGGACGCATATGTTCAGCAATTTTCGCAAGGGAGACCACTGATAAGCTTGTGAATTTGTTTTGAGCATTTTGGGAGAATATAATCTCCACCAGATAGTCTCATCTACATTGACTGATAATACAGCTAATATCAAAGCAGCATTTTGAGATGAGGTCTGGATAGGCTGCACAGGTCATAATCTCAATGTTGTACTCTCTTCTGGACTTCAGCCATCAAAAACTAAAATTGATCTGAATGACCTCCCCAGTGAGGCAAGCGAGATTATACACGGTGGTTACACTTGCTAAGAGAACATCAAGTGTTCACTGAAGAAAACACTCAAGCAGTGCATATCAACCTGGTGAAACAATGTTCTACTGACACTAAAATCTGTGGCAGAGCATATGGAAGAGCTGTGTGCAATTGCCACTGAATCAGCTGCAAACAAGCAGTTCCTGACTAAATTGTACACAATTGATGACTCTTTGCCAGCAGAAGTTATGGTGTTGGAACCTTTTGACAGGGCTACAAAAGAACTGTCGATAGATACCAAGCCTTCACTACATCTGGTAATCCCAACAAAATAGTGGTTAAAATGGTACCTGAAACCTGCAAGGTCAGGTAGCCTGTGATAGCATCCTTAAAGGATCATCTTGCAGATCATCTGGATCGCTATTTTAGTTACAGAAGGGTCATTTTGATCTAATGACACTCGAAGGGCGGAACAGTGCCATAAATAGACTGCGAACACCAACAGCAGATCAAGCTGTAATCCAGGTGCAGCCAACTGCCAAACCGCTAACAAAACAAAACTTCCAGAATGAGAAGAATCAGAATCAGATTTTTTTTTTTTTGGGGGGGGGGGGGGGGGGGGGTGGAGACTTACTCAAGAGCCAGGAAACAGCTTTACTGATTGACAAAGTTGATACATAAATATCGAGCTCAGACAAAGAATTCTGCTCATCTCTTACTATCTACTGGCAACAGAGGTCCCCTTTGTGGCCAAAACTGACACACGGTGCCTGTTCTCTGCTTCAAACTCCTGCCATCAGCACATCATAAGAACGTTCTTCTGCAGTTGTAGGACAAACAAACATACAATGAAACTAAGTTCTGGCTTTGCAGATGTTTATTATTTTTGTATAGTTTGAAATTATTGTTTTCTCACAGTCTATGTTAGTACATAAGTACATAAGTAATGCCATACTGGGAAAAGACCAAGGGTCCATCGAGCCCAGCATCCTGTCCACGACAGCGGCCAATCCAGGCCAAGGGCACCTGGCAAGCTTCCCAAACGTACAAACATTCTATACATGTTATTCCTGGAATTTTGGAGTTTTCCAAGTCCGTTTAGTAGCGGTTTATGGACTTGTCCTTTAGGAAACCGTCCAACCCCTTTTTAAACTCTGCTAAGCTAACCGCCTTCACCACTTTCTCCGGCAACGAATTCCAGAGTTTAATTACACGTTGGGTGAAGAAAACTTTTCTCCAATTTGTTTTAAATTTACTACACTGTAGTTTCATCGCATGCCCCCTAGTCCTAGTATTTTTGGAAAGCGTGAACAGACGCTTCACATCCACCTGTTCCACTCCACTCATTATTTTATATACCTCTATCATGTCTCCCCTCAGCCATCTTCTCCAAGCTGTATAGCCCTAGCCTCCTTAGTCTTTCTTCATAGGGAAGTCGTCCCATCCCCGCTATCATTTTAGTCGCCCTTCGCTGCACCTTTTCCAATTCTACTATATCTTTCATGAGATGCGGCGACCAGAATTGAACACAATACTCAAGGTGCGGTCGCACCATGGAGCGATACAACGGCATTATAACATCCTCACACTTGTTTTCCATACCTTTCCTGATAATACCCAACATTCTATTTGCTTTCTTAGCCGCAGCAGCACACTGAGCAGAAGGTTTCAGTGTGTTATCGACGACGACACCCAGATCCCTTTCTTGGTCCGTAACTCCTAACGTGGAACCTTGCATGACGTAGCTATAATTCGGGTTCTTTTTTCCCACATGCATCACCTTGCACTTCCTCACATTAAACATCATCTGCCATTTAGTCTCCCAGTCTCGTAAGGTCCTCTTGTAATTTTTCACAATCCTGTCGCAATTTAATGACTTTGAATAACTTTGTGTCATCAGCAAATTTAATTACCTCGCTAGTTACTCCCATCTCTAAATCATTTATAAATATATTAAAAAGCAGCGGTCCTAGCACGGACCCCTGAGGAACCCCACTAACTACCCTTCTCCATTGTGAATACTGCCCATTTAACCCCACTCTCTGTTTCCTATCCTTCAACCAGTTTTTAATCCACAATAGGACATTTCCTCCTATCCCATGACCCTCCAATTTCCTCTGTAGCCTTTCTTGAGGTACCTTGTCAAACGCCTTTTGAAAATCCAGAAACACAATATCAACCGACTCCCCTTTGTCCACATGTTTGTTCACTCCTTCAAAGAATTGAAGTAAATTGGTCAGGCAAGATTTCCCCACACAAAAGCCATGCTGACTTGGTCTCAGTAATCCATGTCCTCGGATGTGCTCTGTAATTTTGTTTTTGATAATAGCCTCTACCATTTTCCACGGCACCGACGTTAATAAATATGCTTTTCTTACATACTTAAAGTTATGCCTATTGTTTTGTGTTAAAGTTTAACAAGTTATAAGACTTACTTTATGTTTTCTTTGAATTACAAAATCTTTTAAATGTGGACTGGGTACACGGATGGGAACAGCATAAGAATAGCCATACTGGGTCAGACCATTGGTCCATCCAGCCTAGTATCTTGTTTCTAACAGTGGCCAATCCAGGTCACAAGTACCTGGCAGAAAACTGTGGGATGGTATCAATATGATGGGGTGGGGACAGAATATAATTGACTAGGGATGGGGACTGGATTATGTCCTTGTACACCCCTCTATATCCCATGTGTGATTTAGTCAACCATCTTAGTATGTCCAACATCTACTTGGTAAACTTGTAAAAATAACAGTACTTGTTTAAAGGTCAGGTTTAAATATTTAAGTAGATACATTCTGAGAGAAAAAAAAATCAGAACACATTCTAGGGTGATTTCATTTACAGACAATAAATGTGCCGGGACCACTACATGTGTCACAAATTTATTATTTAGGAAATATAAAGGTAGGGTTGACTCAAGTTGCAGCACTGCACGTTATAGCATGGGAGACAGATGTTCAGAATTCCTGTCCAGAGTTAGCGGTTCAAGGTCAGTTCCCACCTGGACAGTTCCCACCCACCAATTTCCACCTAGGACAATTTCCACAGGACCAATTCCCACCACACCAGGGAGGACAATTCCCACCTCTAACCTAAAAAATGCAAAATATACTAGGACAAGTAATCTCCCCTCCCTTTTCTCTTCCACATCCCACCAAACTAGATTTCAACCTAATTCATGTTCAATTCGGGATCTAAATGACATAAGTAAGTAAATAAATAAATACAAACTGCAGTTCATGAGGGGGAGCAATGCCCCCCTGCCCCCAAACTAGGTTTCAACCTAATTCAGCCCCTCAAAATTTCACAGATTATGATTTATAACAAATTACTACTTTACCTATGCCTCCCACACAACCCCAAACTAGGTTTCAACCTAATTCAGCCCCTCAAAATGAGACGCTGATTATGATTTTTAACAAATTACAAGTCTACCTATGAAAAGTTATTCCGTTACTATACATTCTTTGTGTATATCTGTATGCTGCCCTAACCTCCTTGTTCAGGACGCCGTTAAAAAAAAATTATTATTAAAAAAAATTCTAGAGAGGGTGGGAAATGACCGGGGGGGGGGGGGGGGGGGGAGTCTTTGGTGGGAATTGTCCCCCTTAAGTGGAAACTGCCTAGAGAGAGAAGCGAAAACAACTACTGCTACCACTATGGTAGACCTACTGTCAACAGAATGTTGAGGATATAATTTGGAGGAGCTGCCTCTCTAACCTTTAGCTACACAAAATTGCCATGTGAGAAGAAAAAGGGGAGAGGAATTCAAAGAGGGTAAAAAGAATTAAGGTGGAAAAAAAATTAAACTGCCTTGTGCAATTTTTTTTCCAGTTTTAGGAAGACATACTAAACCAACAAAATCAAAGATTTCACTGAACAGATACATTCATATCTGTTAATTTTAGTTCAGAAAAATGGAGTATCATTCTTTTATATTGACTTCTTTGGCCAAATTATAAAAAATGAGTCTCTTGAAAATGATACTTCTGATAAATCAGCAGCAAATTAGCCTGGTTAACACCATGTTACAGTTCTTCAAATCCCTATCCTAACTCCCAGTACAGAGATCAAAACACTTTTCCATCCAATACTTAATCAGATATTTAAATTGTAAGCCATTTAAATGAATTTTTAACAAATAATAAATCCCTGCTTAAAATTCTGAAAATATAAATAGTAACAGATAATTGTGTAAGGAAATTCTTTCAATGCAAAACCCAAAACAAACCCTATACCATAAGAACAATGCAAAGGTCAGCCATTAATGACCAAGTCTATTCCTACTAAAAAATTAATGACCTAACCCATTAATAGTCACATGAGGCTGTTGAGGCCCATTTTGGATAACTTTTCCCGCATAGAATTTTCACAATAGCATATAATCAATAGTATTTACATTTGGAGATAAAAAGTTATTTTATTTATTAGGCTTTATCTACCACCCTTTTGAAGATCTTCACCTGAAGCAGTGTAAAGCAAGAATAATCTGGACAAAGGCAATGGACAACTTCAGCAGAAAAAAAAGTATTCAAATATCAGTACACATTATGGCATAATATGCTACTTACAATGTTAACACAATAAAACATCTTAATAGCATAGGATGTAAGGAGAGGTGGAACATATAGACAGATAAGTTAGAGTAACAGGAGTTAGACACTTAGAATGATCTCAGCTATGGTGGGAGTGAATAAGCAAGTCCTGCTGCAGGCTTTTGAATCCAAATGCAAAACAAGGACAAATGTCACCCACACATTGGTCTCAACTAAAACACAAGACACAGGTACATTACCATTACTACAGATGTCTCACCCAATCCCATGTTGCTATGGGGCTGCATATTTCTGATTCCTTATTTACAAAAGACAGCTGCATATCCACAAGGGAGACGCATGCCTCTCCCAGTCACCTCCAATATGAAGGTCATCACTGTTTTATACACATACATCTGCACTGTGGCAAGGACCATGATGCAAAATTTTGTCCTTATTTTAGCATGCCTCTGTCAAAGTACCTAGCCAACTGAGCACATTCATCAGTACAGTTCTCCCTGGCATCTAATGGCAAGCTGTGTCAATCCCTTACCTGTAAGTGTATCTGGTAAAAAGGCTGCAGGATTCCAATTCTTTTCATTCATCATTTCTGATCCCCAAAGACTTAGGAATTTAGAGCTATTCCAATCTGGAGTGCTCCCAAAGCAGCTTGGGTAAATGTGGTCTTGAAGAGAGGGATTAAACACCTGATGCTTATTTGCATGATTTGGAACAGGAGCTGGTGGTAATGCCTAAAATAAAAGTTGAGAAATTTTCTTCATACTGATGTTCTAGTACAGTATTGCCCAATCTCTTCAAATCCAAGGCATACCTACATTAACAAGTTTTGTGGCACAAAATCTTCCGCTGAGAAGGACCTATATAACTGCAAAAGCTAAGGAACCCTGTATGCCCACCAGTATCTCTTCCTAAATTTAGAAAAAAGGGTATGCAGACACCAGGGGCATCTCAAAGAAATCAGTTGAGATGGTAACTCCCCTGGCAGATCCTCAAAACTACAACCAGGGAATAAAGTGGTTGGGAGTGACAGAAAACAGCAAAGTGACAAGAGTCAATTAAGTTTACTACAAAATCATGAAAATACATACAACCATATATATTTGTATATTATATGCACATAAAACAAGTCAAACAGCCTGATAAGAGTTGAACCACATACAGGAAAAAAAAATGTACAGTTCATTCCACCAGGGTGGAGCCCTCATGCTGGTAGCTCCTACGGCCTAGCTGTATACCTGTGAGGCTTAGTGTGAGGGCATTAAGTACTCACAGAGAAGTCAACTGAGTACAATTATTTATTCATAGAGACATGCACAAACCAACCAATAAAACTCTTCCAACAGGGAGTAGAGAGCAGAAGTAGAATGTTTCACTTTACAACTCAACGTACAAACTCTGATATCAAATCAGTCATAGGAACACAAGCTGCTCCATACCAGACACTGTGATGCAAGAGAAATCCTTGCTTACCATACCAGCACTAAGTTAAGAACTCAAACTGTCGTGTCCTACCTACAAGAAGTCAGAACTGCAAAAATTTTACAATACCAGCATACCTCAAGGGATCAGAAGTGTGTGTGTGTGTGTGTGGGACGGATGTCTTAATAAGAATAGGGGGTGCAGGAGCTCTTTTCCAGCTGGACTGAAGAGGTGGAGGAGTGGCACTGTATGTGAAAACAATATCAAAGCAGCTAAAATTCAGGGAGCCTGTGGAAGAGAAGTGATATGGATATCTTGGAAAGAGAAAAAATGGAACCTGTATCTACACAGGTATTATCTACAGACCTCCAGCAGAAATGGAGAAGCTGGACAAGGATCTAATCGAAGATATCTATAATCTATAAACTTGGAATGAAAGGGGAGGTGCTGTTTGGCAGATTTCAACTTGCTCGAGGTGGACGAACGTTTCATCGGCAGAATCAGAGAGAGATTGTGGATGCCTGCCAAAGTGCTTTGCTCAGACAAATGGGGACAGAGCCCACAAGGGAAGGGGTGATACTGGATCTAGTGCTTAATGTTTCCAACATTCGGGTGGGTGCCCACTTAGGCAACAGTGATCATCACACAATATGATTTAAGATCTAAAGCAGAGTGCACCCACACAAAACTCAGATTTTAGACATACTGATTTTGGTAAAATGAGGGAGTACTTGAAGATGGGGGCTAATGAAATGGGTAGGCATAGAATAAGTGGAAAGAGAGTGGTCCAAGATGAAAATTGCTATAAATATGGCAACACCTCTTTATATAAGGAAAGTAAACAAAGTCAAGAGAAACAGGAAGCTAAAAGGGTTAACAAGAGGACTATGGAAAAGACTACAGGATTCAAATCAAAGAATATATCATGATTTGTTTTTATCATTGTCATTTACTAATATTAGAAAGTTTTTACATTAGATTTTATATGTCTTGTAGACTCCTGAAGCAGGTGCTTAGGCACCAAAACACAGCAGCTGTGTCGAGACGTTTTAATAAAGATTTTGGACCACAAATACGTCTCCCTTGTTGTTCGGAAAGAGCCAGCTCACCCTACTCCTCCTTTTTTGTTCAGTTTTGGAGGTCATATCTCACCAAAGGCATAAAAAGATGAAGTGGTTCAGAGAAAAGCAACAAAAATAGTCTGGGGTTTGCAACACAAGGTGTATGAGAAAAGACTTGATGACCTGAAGATGTATACCCCAGAGGAAAGGAGAGATGGGGGTGATATGATACAGACATCCAAATATTTGAAAGGTATTATTAATATACAGACCTTTTGCAGAGATGGAAAGGTGGTAGAACTAGAGGACATAATATTGAGGTTGCAGAGGGGCCAAATTAGGAATACTTTTCATGGAAAGGGTGGTAGATACCCGGAATGCCCTCCCACAGGAGGTGGTGGAGATGAAAACGGTAATGGAATTTAAACATGTATGTGGGTTAAACACAAAGGAATCCCTGTATGGAAAGAGAATATAATCAAACAAACAAACTTAACAATGCTTAGATGGTAACTTCAATAATTCAGAAATAAAGCCAGTTCCGGGCAGACTTCTGCAGTCTGTGTCCTAATCATGGCTGGACAGATCTGGATGGGGTGGAGCGGAGCTTCAATGGCAGCTCCAGTAGTTGGGAAAGGCCAGTGCTGGGCAGACGTCTACAGCCTGTGCCCTGAAAATGGCAAGGACAAATCAAGACCAAGAATGCGTATGTAATACAGCATCATACCATATGCTATGAGGTTATTTTGTTCGGCAGACTGGATGGACCATACAGGTCTAATCTGCCGTCATCCAAGTTACTATGGAAAAGATGGACCGCTACAGATTCTTATATGGAGTCTACACGTCAACAATCCCTCATCTCTGTTATACAAGGAAAACACAGGCCATCACTTAGTAGAAAAATACATAAATAAAAAGGAGACTACAAACTAGAAACAAATATGCACACAAAAAATGAAATAGAAAACCAAAGAAACCACACTGAGCAACAGAACTACGAAGGAGAAACAAAGATGCATTTCCTTCAATACAGGACAAAATACAAGAAATGAACATTTTCAAAGCTAAAGTCATCTTACTTTAATTATCAAAAATAAATGTGTTTGTATCCTTGTTTTCTGACCATTTTGTTTTTCCAACTGGGTTGGTCCTGGTCTCTCTTTACCACTTCCTTGTATTGCTTTTCTCCAAGTTCCTTTCCAGAATCTCTTTATCTTTTGCTGTTTCTCCAATGTCCTGTCTTCTTCCTTTTACCTAAGTCTGATGCTCACCCTTCTGTTTCATTTTTTTACTCCATTTTTCTCATCTTCCTTTTTATTTACCTCCTCCTAACCATAATCCTCCACCTTTCACCTACTTATCAGCTTTCTGCAACTTATACTTCTTTCTCTTCCCTTTCCCGCCACCTCTGATTCCTTCTCCAGCCTATTCCCTTATTTCCACCCTCTCTCACCTGTCCCTTTCTTTTATCTCTCACACTCTTTGTAGCTCTCTGTCTTTTTCCCTTTTTGCCTCTCCTCCCATATTTCCTTCTCCACTTTCCCAGCATCCACCTATCTCCTTCTCCAATAGTTTTCTACACTTTCTCCCATCTTAATCCCAGCATCCACCTTTGTGCCCCTCCACCTTCACCTTACTACTACTTATTTTTATAGCGCTACTAGATGTATGCAGCTCTGTACACTTGAACATGAACAGATGTCCCTGCTCAAAAGAGCTTATAATCTAATCAGGACAAACAGGAAGAAATATGGGATAAGGGGATTGATAAGGTGGGAAGGATAAAACATATATGGTTACTGTACAAGTGAACAGGGGTTAGGAGTTAAAAGTAGCATTAAAAAAGTGGCCTTTTAGCCTAGATTTGAAGATGGCCAGAGATGGAGCTTGATGTACTGGCTCAGGAAGTCTATTCCAGGCATATGGTGCAGCAAGATAAAAGAAACGGAGTCTGGAGTTGGCAGTGGAAGAGAAGGGTACAGATAAAAGAGATTTACCCAATGAATGGAGTTCTCGGGGAGGATACGAGTGGAGAGGTACTAAGCAGCTGCAGGGTGAATGCATTTTAAGTCAATAAGAGGAGTTTGAACTGTAAATGGAAACGGATAAAGAGCCAATGAAGTGAATCGAGGAGAGGGCTAATAAATCATTGCAACACTGGCGGAATGCAAGTCGAGCAGCAGAATTTTTAACAGATTGAAGGGGAGAAAGATGGCTTAGTGGGATACCTGTGAGAAGCAAGTTGTACAAGTCTAAGTGAGAGGTGATAAGAGAGTGGACAAGGGTTTTGGTAGTATGATCAGAAAGGAAAGGACATGTTTTTGGTGATATTATACAGAAAGAACCGACAGGATTTAGCAGTCTGTTGGACATGTGCAGAGAAAGAGAGAGGAGTCAAAGACAACACAAAGGTTACGAGCTGATGAGACAGGGAGGCTGAGAATGATATCCACAGAGACAGAGAGTGGGGGAAGAGGAGAAGTGGGTTTAGGGGGAAAGACAAGAAGATCAGTCTTGGTCATGGTTTAGTTTCAGATGGCGGTGAGACATCCAGGCAGCAATGTCAGACAGGCAGGCTGATACTTGGGTCTGGATTCCTGCT
This sequence comes from Microcaecilia unicolor, assembly GCF_901765095.1. Taxonomy (NCBI): domain Eukaryota; kingdom Metazoa; phylum Chordata; class Amphibia; order Gymnophiona; family Siphonopidae; genus Microcaecilia; species Microcaecilia unicolor. The sequence goes on along the minus strand of NC_044032.1, from coordinate 489,805,647 downwards.
GAGATTTCTGGTGTGGAGAGGTAGATCTGGGAGTCATCAGCATAACGGTGATACTGAAAACCATAGGATGACATCAGAGCACCAAGGGAAGAAGTATAAATGGAACAAAAAAAAGAAGAGGTCCAAAGACAGAGCCCTGAGGTACACCAACTGATAGTGGGAGGATCTGCCAGAGTATACACTATAAGTGCGATGGGAGAGAAGAAGAAAAACAAGAAAGAACTGAGCCCTGAAATCCAAGTGAGGACAGCGTATCAAGGAATAGGTGGTGATCAACAGTGTCAAAAGCAGCAGATAGAGGGGAGGAAGTGACGTCACAGACCGGGATGGCAGCTTGAATGCAGAGCTCCATTGGGGCGCTATTAAAAGTGAGCAAATCCTGTAGATTTGAGCAGCATCTCGAAGCTTGGATCGCAGGGGAGAGGTCCCAGAGCTATGCTGCCGAAGAAGGGGCTGGAGCGATTCCATTTCACGATGGAACAAAGCAAAAAAACGCCAGCGGTCTCGGTAGGGGCAGAGCGGAGCGAGTCCAAGATGGCGGCAATTCCAGCTGTAACTGAGGAGAAGCATGCTGAGGAAGGACTGGAGGACTCTGGCGAGATTACTAAATCGGATGTGGTGGGTTGGTTTCAGGACTTGAAGGCTGATCTGGCGGGGGTCTGAAAAGATGTCCAAAACACCCTGAGAGAAATTAGGGCTGAAATCAGCGATCTAGGAACAAGTGTCAGTGAGGAAGGGATGGAGACTCTTAAGCAGGACATGGGAAAACTCCATAAAGTAGTGAATGCTGACATGGTGGAAGTGCAACAACTAAAGGAGCAGTTGGAAGATCTAGAGAATAGGTCGCGCCAAAATAATTTGAGATTTAAAGGAATCTCAGACGTGGATATGTTCAGCAACTGTAAAGCAGTGATTCGAGAGCTGTGTGGACACACACTGAATCCCGAGGAAGGGGGTCAATTACCGGACCTCCACATCCAGAGAGTGCATAGAGTGGCTGGCCCGCAGCGAGATTCCAACCCAAGGGACATTGTAGTGTGTTTCGCTGATTTTCCCTCGAAGGAGCAGATATTGTCTAAAGCGAGGCAGCAAAAAGAGATTCTTTGGAAGAACTGCAAGATTGGAGTGTTTCAAGATCTGGCATGGACTACTTTACAAAAGCGTAGATCCTTTAGAGAAGTCACGATATTCATGAGGTCAAGGGGGATCCGCTACAGGTGGCTATTCCCCTTTGCGATGTGGCTAACGGTGGATGAGAAGTCGTGCAAAGTAAAGACCCAGAGTGACACCTGGTCAGCATTGCGATCTTTGGGGTGTAGAGGTGTTCCAGTACAGACGGAGTTACCGGAGACCACCAAGGAACCCAGAGCGGATTCAGCGTGGCAGACGGTGGTGGATCGGGGAAAGAAATTTGATAAGCAGGCTTCCTGAAGGAAAACAGACTTAAGTGGACTGGCGACAGATTGATTATTTCGCAGAGGACATTATGCAGATAAGCAACCATTTCAGGGGGTGCTATGCAAAGGGGGTCAGGTGGGGAGAGGGCAGGCATGGCACCCTGGTGAGAGTGGGGAGCATGGGAGCATGTTGGAAGATTGTGAGGGGTGAGCTGACAGATTGAATTGGAGGGATTCTGGGTGTGGGAAATATAATTGTGTGGGTCTGGGGGTGGAAGGGTGGAGGGATGCTAGACAGGAAGAACGGTTAAGTGAATGTAGTGGATGTGGGGGAGTGTGGGGTGACGGGAGGGCAGGGGATGGACTGTTGTGAGGCCAAAGCCCGAGAGAGTGCGTTTATTCCTCGTGGGATGGCTGATCTACTTATAGAGAGATCGGCGGAGGGGGAGGGTTGGGGAGGATAGGGGAGGGACTGTGAATATATTAAAGCAGGGGAGAGTGGGTTTAGAGCAGGGGGATGGATAAGGATTGGCTGGGGGGAGGGGAAGGGGACAAGGGGATGAGGGTGGGGGAGGGGGAGAAGAGGCCTTACTGGTGGGTACATGGAATGTGAATGGGCTCAATAATAAGGGGAAGCGCAGTATAGTATTTAAGGAGTTGAGCAGGCTGAAGTGGGACGTAACGTTTTTACAAGAAACACATTTAAGACCAAGAGATATTCACATGCTGCATCCTAGGCCTTTTCGGGAAGTGGTGGTACATCAGGGAGAAGGACCAAAGAGGATGGGGGGAGTGGCCATATTGATAAGAAAAAATTGTGATTAAAAAGGTGTTTCGAGATACTAGTGGGCGCTGTGTGGCCCTTAGAGGATGGTCAAGTATGAAGTCTTCATACTTGAATAAGCTTCTTTACCAACATACATCTTCCAGTCTTTGGCATCCTTGGTTGCCCTCCCACTTTTTTTTGGTGCATCGCAATGGATGGCATATGGTGGAGGCGGCTGAGAGACGATTTGTGTTTCTGATCATGCGCCAATGTGGATTAAACTAACTGGGCTGGGTCATTGCAGGCGACAAGGAGTCTGGAGACTTAATGAGTCACTGCTAGGCGATGAGAAAGTGAAGGAAGATGCTAATAGACCTGGATCAGACTTTATGGAGAACCTCTACACACTCCTCACTACCTCAAAGACCCCTGATCATCTACTGGCAAGAGGAAAACCTAGGTATATCGTGTGCCCAGGCCCCAAGCACTGCAGATATAGATTGTGCACCTGACATGATCTACCACAATCAGAAATACTTCCTGAAGCTAACATGTCCACTTTCTATGCTAACAGATAAAGTAGCCACAATGAGAGATTTGATCAAAAATTATGTCCAATATTGCTCAGTGCATAGGTACCAGTGCAGTATGCATCTGCGCAAAAATTCAGAACAAACGTATGAGCTTGAACAACCTAAATAGGATAGCAATAAAGGGATAACTGAACTAAAATAAGATAGAAGCCTGGCAAGAAAATTGCATTTTCAGGCAAGAAAATTACTCTACCAATGAACCAGGAAAAACAAAATATGACCCGAGGTCGCTCTGCATTGCAACACTGACATAGGAACTCCTGCTCACCCTCAATAGACTATTTTCACAAATGCTGGGTTCTATCACATGTCATCACCCACTTAATAACTACTATCCTGCATGGCCTCAGAGAAAAGCACAATCCCAATTCCATCAGAATTTCGAAGCACACTTGAAAACATCTGATCCATAGGACAAAGAATAAAATCAAATATGTGAAAAAACAGTATAAATTGGAGGCATCTCAGAAAACATTATTTTGATTTCAAACACCCGATCTTTATGATATTACACTGATTTAACTTGCCAGTTGTTTGATTCTAGTTATTCCTGCCGATAGCCCTTAAGTACTGGTCTTTAAAGTGCCACTGTCCTGTACATAGAATCTCCCTTTGCTCTTAAAAGAAAAAGCAAAGGGGTCCCATACAGGATCCAGAAATATTAAAATTAAAGCATTTTAATAATAAATTTAAGGTTGTTATAGTAAAACAAATAAAAGGCTTCAGGAAATTTATCATAAGAACATAGAAGAATGGTATTACTAAAACATCCTAAGATTAAAGTGTAAAAGCAGCCTTAAGATGGAAATTGAATGTGGCCTTGGTGGGGGGGGGGGGGGGGGGCATGGAACATGAAGCATCACCTCAGGAAGTCAATTCTAGGCATGCTGTGTAGAAAACAGACTAGCACAGTAAGGAACTGGTGATGGATAAGGGCACAGATTACAGCAGCTCTCCCTATTAACAGGATTTGTGGAAAAAAAAAAAAAAAGAGTTCAACAGGAAATGAGGAGTTGGTGAATGAATGCACTTTAAAGGTAAGAGAAGACTAAACTGTATATGGCCACATATGTACAACCAAAGTAATGATGAGGAGTTACACAGTTGTAATGACTTACTGGGAAGATAATTTGTAAAGCTGATTATGGGAGAGTGTTAAGTTGGAGACCTGTGAAGAACAGGTTGTAGTAGTCCAAATTGGAGGTTTGATTTGGATTATGAAAGATCTCAGATTGTGACTGAATTCTTAGTGTAACCCACTTTGATTCCTGTTGTAAATATGTGGGATATAAAAAACAGGAATGGAATGGATTTATTAATTTTATATACTGTATTTTTACTGTAGTGTTAAAGAAGTTTACATAACTCCAGTCGGTTCAAAACTCTGCTGCCCGTCTCATCTTCCGCCAGGGTCGCTTTACTCATACTACCCCTCTCCTCAAGACCCTTCACTGGCTCCCTATCCGTTTTCGCATCCTGTTCAAACTTCTTCTACTAACCTATAAATGTATTCACTCTGCTGCTCCCCAGTATCTCTCCACACTCGTCCTTCCCTACACCCCTTCCCGTGCACTCCGCTCCATGGATAAATCCTTCTTATCTGTTCCCTTCTCCACTACTGCCAACTCCAGACTTCGCGCCTTCTGTCTCGCTGCACCCTACGCCTGGAATAAACTTCCTGAGCCCCTACGTCTTGCCCCATCCTTGGCCACCTTTAAATCTAGACTGAAAGCCCACCTCTTTAACATTGCTTTTGACTCGTAACCACTTGTAACCACTCGCCTCCACCTACCCTCCTCTCTTCCTTCCCGTTCACATTAATTGACTTGATTACTTTATTTATTTTTTGTCTATTAGATTGTAAGCTCTTTGAGCAGGGACTGTCTTTTTTCTATGTTTGTGCAGCGCTGCGTATGCCTTGTAGCGCTATAGAAATGCTAAATAGTAGTAGTAGTAGTAGTAGTAAATACAATAAACATTAAAGCCAAAGAAAAATACAAACTACAATACTTAAAACACTGTTAGAATAACCAAGTTTTCAAAAGTGGATATGGCTCCTGTTAGCGTGTCAAAAAAGAAGAGGCACTGGTGATGTTAAAAAAAAATAAATAAAAAACAAAAAATGCTCTACCACTGTTCTGGAAAAGCGACAAGAAGAGTCAAAGATGACTTCAGATCTGTGGGCTCACCAGACTTGGACAGCGTTCTTTACAGAGATGGGAAAGAGGGTAGTGGGATAGGGAGGAAATGAAATTTATTTTTTAAAACTTTATATATTACTGAGTTTTTAATAGAACTGACAACTCTGGCAACAAATATTCTGTTTCCACTCAATGTACACACATACTGGAATATAACCCCATACCTAATCCCTCTAGCTGCCACCTCCCCCTTAAACCTCAAAGGCTCTTCCTCCCCCTTCCGTTTAGCACTGTATCCTTGGTTCCTAATAACCATTATTTTTTACATTTATTTATTTTTAAATCTCTCAATTAACTCTAGGCGATCCTTCTATGCTTGGAGTATGGGCACTTCCAAAAATGTTTCCAATGTCCAGATAATCCTCGCTCCTATTATGCCCCATTTGATCACTCCTTTCTTTTCTTTATTTAACCTTCATGGCAACTAACCTACTTACCTCAAAGTCTGTGATCTTGGGGCATGCCCACCATATATCACCAATGATCCTAATTCACCACATCGTCACCAGCATTGATCAGATGCATCCAAGTAGATCTTTTCCAGTCTGGCTGGGGAAAGGATACCATCTATATAGTATGTTATATGCATTCTCCTTTATTAAGATGCTTGCTGACCATTTACTTGTTAGTTCATAAAGCCTCTTCCAGAGCCTGTTGGTGAATTCTTCACATAACCCTTGCTCTCATGCTAACACATATTTAAACTTAAAATCTCTTCCCCTTATATAAACACAAAAGATGGTTATAGCTGCTTTCATTCTTTTCATGCAGCTCTACAAATTCTCAATCGTTCCTACCTTCTCTCAACTATTTGCCCCCTCCATCCTCTATCCCATGTGCCAGCATAAACCCCTGAACCTGAAAGAGTGGCAAACATCTCCCACCCTTACCCAGACTCCTCCTGCAAATGTTTAAATGGGATAAATCCACTGTCCCCTACTATCTGGCTAAAGGTTAATATCCCTTTTCGTGCCAAACCTATCTCTTTCCCTCAAACTCTTCCTCTGATTTAATAAGGGCCAACTTGATGAATTTATTCTTCAAGCTTGGAATGTTTAACCTGCTCCCATGCCCACAATAAGTGCCATATAAATGGATTTTACAGCACATGTACCCACTCTCACCGCAAAGAAATCCACTGCAAATATCCAATTCAAAAATTGCTCCACAAGTTTACTCTGCCTTCATTCTGATTTTTCAGCCTCTTAATTCCCAGACTAACAAATGCTTCATCTGGGCTGCTAAACAGTAATACTTTATATCTGATACAGCCAACCCTTCCCCCTCTTTCTTGTGCTATCCTTGGCCTTTTACGTTCCCAAACAAACTAATCCTATCAACATACCCTTTGGGAATTTCAATGGACAGGGCCTGAAGTAGTTTATAGTTATGTTTTTTTCTGTATTTGCTACACCGCCTTTACGAACTGGCAGTTCAAAACAGTGTACACCCTCCCAAAGTTCACCTGCCACCCATCTTCCCCCACTATCCATTAATTCTCCCTCCACCAAAAATTGTAAATCCTTCTGAAGCAGGATGGCTACTTTGGCTACCCGTGATCCACATTGGTAGAACTACAGAACACCCAAGGAAGCCATTTCACTTGTTGAAGCCTCTCATCCCTATGCCACAATTGAGTCTCCAGTTATAATAATATAGCCCACCATTGTCTCGCAACTTTCTTCAGAATTATTACAAAATGTCTCCTCCCTTCCTATCTCCACCTCCACTAACCCCTCTCTCCCTCCCTATCATCCCTTTTATCAGTCTTCTCCCCCAGCTGGCTCCCTTGCTTCAGAAGTATGTCCCCAGGAAAAGAGCTATGAATTACTCTCTACACCACCAGATATTCAGCCACCTCCACCAATCCAATCCATCTCCCTTTATCCAAATTCACTTATTCTCAAAATTACTTCTCCCTCCCCCAATCCATGTCCCCTAACCTCTGTAACCTATAATAGGAGCACAAGAACTTAAGTGTTGCCATACTGGGCCAGACCAAACATCCATCAAGCCCAATATCGTGTTTGCAACAGTGGCTAATGCAGGTCACAATTACATGGCAAGATTCCAGAACAGTAAAATAGATTTTATGCTGCTTATCCTAGAAACTTCACCCTCTCTGCTCCTTAAAAACCAGAGTGCCTGGTGTTAAATCTCTTAGGGCAGAAGCTCAAAACCTAACGGTGTGCAGAATGTTCAGAGGGCTCTAGAGTAGGGAAACAGCTTACATGCCAAAGATGGTCACAAACTATATTTAAGTGTACTGAAATCATTTGGCATTCCCTCCCAATGCTCAGAGAACGGTACAGAAACAAATGCTGTCCTTGATGCTGGAAACTTACCACTAGCTCAGGGGTTACGTTAAAAGGTTTTGAAGAGAGCATTTCTTCAGAATTTCTCAATTTAAATTGCCAGTTTTGTCTTCCTTTAGAAGCAAAAGGAACCCCTTGCAGTCTATAAATGCTGATGAAAAACAAGTGTTTGCGAGTCTGAGCAAACAAAGTGCAAGCACACATCAGCGCCATTCTTCTGTGCTTAATTTCAAGTGAAAATTTCTGAAACATTTTTACATAGTAACATAGTAGATGACAGCAGAGAAAGACCTGTATGGTCCATCCAGTCTTCCCAACAAGATAAACTCATATGTGCTACTTTATGTGTATACCTGACCTTGATTTGTATCTGCCATTTTCAGGGCACAGACCGTAGAAGTCTGCCCAGCACTAGACCTTGATTTGTATCTGCCATTTTCAGGGCACAGACCGTAGAAGTCTGCCCAGCACTAGCCCTGCCTCCCAACCACTAGCCCCGCCTCCCACCACCAGCTCTGCTTCATTCTCTGTAGGGGTGTATTTTGTTTCACTCCTAGGTCCAAGGCTTCATTCTCTGTAGGGGTGTATCTTGTTTCACTCCTAGGTCCAAGGTTCCCAATGCACTCTGTCCACCATCACACCACATGTAGCAGACTCCGTTCCCTCCTTTCCAAGCAACATATCATGAACTTGTTGAATAGTCACTAAACAGTCCTTAAATACCTCTTCTTCTGGAATCCTCCTCACTCTTATGTTACATTGCCTGAAGTGCTTTGCTAATTCTGCTGCTTTTTCCAGTAACTCCTCCATAAAGCAGTCCAGACAATCAAAGGTATAGAAAGGGAGAATAATGTTAAAGAATAAAATTAAAAAACAAAAATCTAGTTGGGTAAAGATGTTATCTTTATAAAGCTAAATGCAAACAATTAAAGACGCAAATCGCCAAATCAAAATGATCTTCTCTTTAAAAATATATTTTAAAAATATTTTTACTGCTCGTGATAATTATTTATATCTACTCCAAGTGTGACATATATAGTTAAAGTTTGCTTACCTCCTAGCTAAAATAATTCTCACAGCACCTTCCAGGTAAGATGTTTAAGAAATGTGGATTTCATGAACTCAAAAGGTAGCTTCATGAGAAATGTTAAGGATAACAATGAGGTACCACAGCACAGGAGGCTTCTAAATTGTTGATTTGGCATCAAGTTCTTGCATGAACCATTGTGAAGCTGAAAGTTTGTTAATGGGTATATGATAGATTGCATGTGCATGGAGATGTACTCTGATAGAGTACATTTGCAGTTCTAGGTGATAAAAATGGTAAAGGTAGTGAAGTATGGTGTTTGAAGAATATCAAATGAGGTTGTGACAGTGTGTGCAACACAAAGCAGAACATCTTTCATGGAAAGGCACAGGCACATCTGATAAGTAGTTTTGATTTGATATATTAATTTGATACACTACTTTAGACTACAAGTTTTAAAGCGGTTTACAACAAAAATAGCATACGATTAAAAAAAACACATTGAAATTGGAAGAAAAAAAAAAAGAACACCTATTAAATTCAATTTAAGTTTTTAACATTGTATTTTTAACTCAAGTCCTCAAATTATACAGCTTATGAGCCGCTGAAAGTCTTTTCGAAAATCCAAATTTTCAAACATTTTTTGAAATCCAAAATAAGTAGACAAATTGCTGACCAAGGTAGGCACAGAGTTCCACAGAAAAGGTCCAAAACAACTGAAGTCTCTATTCTTCATAGGATAATCTTGCCAGTTTCAATGATGGGGACTGCAATAAGCATCGTTTGGAGTACTGTAAGGAATGCCTCTGTTCTTGGTCAACTTTCCCCCCAAGTATTCAGATACTCTCATCCTAAAGGCTTTGAAAATCAAACAACAATTTAAATGTAATCCTGTTAGGAGTAGGTAACCAATGCAGGCCTCTTAAAATTGGAGTAATATGATCCAATTTTTTCCATTAACTACCAAACACATGGCCATATTTTGGACCAGCTGGAGTTGTTTTAGACTGGTTTTAGTAAGACCCTGAAATAAGAGAGTTGCAGTAGTCAAGTCTACTCATTACAAATGCATGAGTTACCTTGATCAAGTTTGATCTACTCAAAAAAAGGTTTCAGTTGACGAATCAATCTAAGTTGGATACAAGATGATTTAACCACAAAACCAATGTGTTTATCAAATTTTAAAGAACTGTTGCAAATGAATTCTAAAGTGACTAGATCATCCTTTAACAGAATTAACTTGCCCTGCAACACTAGTCGAAGTGTCAATATATTTTCGGGATAACTACATCACAACCACATTGCTGCAACCAAAATATTTTGAACCAGCATTGGAAGACTCAAGACAAACTAAAAATGGCTAGGTTCCATGCTTTCAAGGCTAGCAAACAGATTTGGATCCAAAAGGGAGCTCCTGTATTGCATTATCAGAAATGGAAATATTTAAAGCCTATACAGAGTACGTTAAGAGGAAAATGATTTTCATAGCACTGTAGTGGCCTTGTCAGAACTGTGTTGGACCCTTCTGAAAACTTGGGCAGGTTCTTGCTATGAATGGGATAGGTGAATAAATGTAGAGATACGGCCAAATCCAGTCTACCCTAAGACTGAAAATTGTTCTGTAGGGTTTGACAGTCTGCAGGTCCCTTGTGGGGCTGAAGAACTCTGCTGTTTGTCAACTATCTGGTTCTGATTGCTTGGGATATAAGTGGTCTCAATTTCTTACAACTGGAAATTGTAAAATTCTGGATTCATGCTGCATCCTAGCATATGTGAGGGAAACCTCTTTTGCCTTGTTAGTTGACAAAATATGGCAACTCAATTGCTCACCTGAATCAGAAACCTAAATGATCCTGAAGAAGCACAAACCCTCAGTGGGAGTAAAATATTGCTTGCAGCTTGAAATGGTTGATGCAGTCATTTGCCTTGTGATTGTGTTCTTTGAACAGGATTCACAAATGGTGTTGGAAACAGATCTGCCACTTAAATATGACTCAAAATGAAAATGAAGATCAAATTTCAGTAAAAACAGATTTGGGTGTGTTAATGCCACTAAAATTGGAGGTCCCGTTGTCTTCTCATTTTCAGGTAGACTAAAGGAACAACATGGGCCTCTCAGTTTATCAACAAAACGGAATCACCAGTATACGAAACATCTGCTAACCTAGTATGAAAGTTCTTGCAGAGACAAGATACAAACACACAAGTCATCTGGTAGCAATGGCTGAAAATTGAGTATGTAAAATGGGTTCTGAGCATGTAAAATGGGTTCCATACATTTTCCACAGCAAGGATTGCTGGCAATCCAGGATGTAAATAGGGAGACAGACTGTACAAACACCAGCTTATTTTTGCTAGCGAAAAAGGTGCCGGTACTCAAATGTCAGGCTACCCTATAGGGGTGGGGTGATCACTGAGGGATCCATCCACCCCACAATAGCCAAGCTCCCTGTAACCAGTCACAGAATCTATGACAAGGCAGAATTGGTGTATAGAGCCTGAGCTCTTTCATTAAAACTTAGGGACCATGGGTCAATTTTATCAGACAATGGAAAAGGTGCCAGTAATCAGTACCCCCAAATACCTCCTCAAAAAATGCCCTGAGAAAAATACTCTTTCTGGAAGATGCTTGTATGCATACATTGAACTATGAACTGTAGAGCTGATGAGCTGCAATGCTCTTTGGCTTTGATTGTAACCACAGAAGGGCAGTATATTGAATCCCCCTCCCCTCCAACACCTTTACCAGGTGGCACATTAGAAAATTCTCTTGATTTTCTTGTATTCTTCTTTACGGACAAGATTACAACTGAGGAATGAGGAAAAACCGGTGCTGGTTAAACATATTTTAACTCCAACGTTTTATGTACAAAGCTGTTGCTCCTGTAAGAAGTCCTACATTGGATTTTCATATGCTGGTGGTTTTGAGAACTTGATCCCAGTTACTGATAAGATGGCTTTAACTAACCCCTTATCATCAAACTGTTTGAAACCTACTGATTCTTGGATGGATAGCTTGGTGATTTGTCCAGGTGGTTTCATCAAGCTATCCTTCATCCAAGGACAGCTTGGTGAAACCACCTGGACAAATCAGTTACATTACGAGTTGGCTGCCCTGTTGATCCCTGTCCAAAGGAGAATTGAAAATGCATACTGTACAGCTCTTCAGCTACAAATTAAAAAGTTGATTTTATTTATTTTACTTATAGCCAGCTCTAAACCAGTCTTAAAACATACACAATAAATAATCAAACATACAAAACAAACCAATGACTATTGATATCACATATCATACACACAATGAGCTCTTAACATTCCTCCCCTTTCTCCCTGGACACAACTACATCAACCTGCCAAAAAAGTCTTGGCAAACAACTGTTTAGGTCTTTACATTGATTTCACTTTCTCATTTGATTTCCCAAGTCTTTCAAAAATCTTTTTGTGCTTTATGAGAGCTTTGAAAATATGTGCTTTTTGAACAAAACTACACCTGATAAAGGTTGCTTGCATATGCTGTAGTATTACTGCATGCTGATTTCTGTAATCCTTTTTTTTTTGTATATCAAATAAGTTATTAGGTTTATTACAATTATGGAAGAATACAGCAGCCAAGTTCAGCGAAAACCTTTATTAATTATCTTACATCAGTGAGAAGATCCACTTAGGAATATACTATTTGGCTGTAGTTATTAAGCCCTTTACCAGATAACAGTTAATCAGTGCACATAGTATTAGTGCTCATTGGATTTATGCCATTTTATATATTGCATTATATAGTTTGCTGTTGTTTGTATTTTCAGAATGTACAACGCTCAGATTCCTCTATAATATGGTACAGTTTATAAATGCTAAATTAAATCGTCATTGTGGCCTTTGGCATCTCTATAAACATGAAAAGGCCAAACACCTCTGAACATATTTCGCCTCCTGTTACAATGGGAAGAGAACAACTCTGGACATGTACTTAATGAACCTCAGGTACAAAATCTTCAGAGATTCATCTCAAGGAGGAGAAGATGGATCAAAAGGAAACCTAAACAGTAATCCTTAGATTCTGATAGACTAAAATCCAGATCTGGATAATCCTCTGGGTCATTTTGAAAGAGCTCCAAATGTAGGTAAGGAAATGAATATGCTACTTGTGCCTTGGAGTCTAAGGTAGTAGCGATACTATTGGACCCCTAGATAAACAAGTGTGTCTCTGTGTAGGATTATTATTATTACATTTGCATCCCACATTATCCCACCTTTTTGCAGGCTCAATGTGGTTTACAATTCATCGTGGATACTGGAAATAGAAAAGAATGTGCATTTGGTTTTACAGCAAGTTTTGGGTACACGATGATGAAATACATAATATTGGAAATAGAAAAGAGTATACATTTGTTTTAGCAGAAGTTTTGATTACATGATGGTAAAATACATGATAGTGTTAAAGCCATAGACATTAAGTGCATGATAGTGTGAAAGCAGAAGACATTAAAGAACATTCCTGGATATCTTAAAGAAGGTAGAGTTATCTTTATGATATATTTTGTCGAAGAGATAAGTTTTCAGGAGTTTGCGGAAATTGGTCATTTCGTAGGCCAATTTCAGGTTACGTGGCAGTGAGTTCCAGAGCTGTGTGCTTGTATAGGAAAAGGTTGATGCATGCATTGATTTGTATTTCAAGCCTTTACATTTGGGAGGATGAAGATTGAGGAATGTGCGGGAGGATTTTTTTGCATTTCTGGGTGGTAGTTCTATTAGGTCCGACATGTAGGCTGGGGCGTCACCATGGATGATTTTATGGACCAAGGTAAAGAGTTTGAACGTGATGTGTTCTTTGAGTGGGAGCCAGTGTAGTTTTTCGCGAAGGGGTGTTGCACTTTCGTATTTTGTTTGCCGAATATAAGTCTGGCTGCCGTGTTCTGGGCTGTTTGGAGTTTTTTGAGTATTTGCTCTTTGCAGCCAGCGTACAGTGAATTACAATAGTCCAGATGACTAAGTACCAGTGATTGCACCAGGTATCGGAAGACATTCCTTGGGAAAAATGGTCTGACTCATTTTAGTTTCCACATTGAATGGAACATCTTTTTAGTTATGTTTTTTACATGGTTCTCAAGTGTTAGGTGTCAGTCAATGGTGACTCCAAGGATTTTTAGGGTGTCTGAGACTGGTAGACTTAGATTAGGTGTGTTGATGCTGGTGAATTCCTTCTTGTTGTATTGCGAGGTGAGTACTAGGCATTGGGTTTTTTCGGCATTTAGTTTCAGACGAAATGCATCTGCCCAGGAGTTCATAATGTGTAGGCTTTGGTTGATTTCGTCGGAAATTTCTCTTAGATCGTGTTTGAATGGGATAAAGATTGTTACATCATCAGCATATATGTATGGATTTAGATTCTAATTCAATAATAGCTTAGCCAAGGGTGTCATCATTAGGTTGAATATGGTCGGTGAGAGAGGGGATCCCTGTGGAACTCCACATTCAGGTGTCCATGTGGCTGATGTTGTCGAGTTTGATGTTACTTGATATGAGCGGGTGGTTAGGAAACCCTTGAACCATCTGAGAACGTTACCTCCGATTCCGAAGTATTCGAGGATGTGTAATAAAATTCCATGGTCGACCATGTCAAATGCGCTTGACATGTCAAATTGTAGCAGTAGTATGTTGTTGCCGTTTGCTATCAATTGTTTGAGTTTGGTCATAAGCGTGACTAGTACGGTTTCCGTGCTGTGATTAGAGCGAAATCCTGACTGGGAATAGTGCAGTACCGAGAACTTGTTTAAATACTCTGTGAGTTGTTTGGTCACCATGCCTTCTGTTATTTTGGTGAATAGGGGAATGGATGCTACTGGTCTATAGTTCGTTAGTTCATTTGTATTTTTCTTTGCATCCTTAGGTATGGGGGTGAGTAGAATATTACCTTTCTCCTTTGGGAAGAGTCCATTTTGTAGCATGAAATTCACATGGTTAGTTAGGTCCATTATAAATTGTTGGGGGGCCGACTTCATGAGTTTGTTTGGGCATATATCTAATTTACAGCGAGATTTGGCGAATCTTTTAAGTGTCTGTGAGATAGGATTAATTCCTATGGCTATTGACACTGGACAGATGGCAGATCTTTACAGTAGCCCTTGACAAATTGATTGCAACACCTTTTATCGAACAGTGCAGCTGTTCAGACAGAGGCAGCAAAACAAATGGAAAAGACTCATCAGCTATTGTGACAAGAGCTGGAGTGGATGCCAGTGGAGGGTGAACTGTCAATCACAAGGCAGGAGATATCAGTGCTACAATATGAGCACAAGGCATTTAAGTTATTCTGTTGATGCAGATCCTTGTATGTAGCACTGTCCTGTCTGCGTTGGAAAGACAGTGTACGGCCTACGTAGGTGGAATGATGGAAGCCAGCTGTATGGTCAAGGTGGAGTTTTTTGATGGTGCAAACAGCTGTACAGGTTTGTGTTTGGTGGTGGGGTCAGCACCTTGAGGAATGTCTGAGGTCCCTGTGTTTCTCTCCAATTCTTTACAGAGAATCTTCAAGACTGCCTTAATTTCAGCCTGTACAAGAGTGCAGACTGCCTTAATTTCAGCCTGTACAAGAGTGCAGATGACAATTTTGCTTTAGGCCTACTATACTACTACTACTACTTATTTCTAAAGTGCTACTAGACGTATGCAGCGCTGTACACTTGAACATGAAGACTAGAAGCTTCTAAAAAGGCTAGTGCTAAAATAGAGGTAAAGGCATAACTAATCCCCTTTTTGTAGAATGGGAATGAGGGTGTGTAAAGAAAGCATATTGAACTTTGGTCAGATATTTGTTCAGGGACCTTGGGTTTAGGATGGGATGAAATACCCCCATCTTTTTTTGTGATCATAAAGAACTTGGAATAAAAAGCCTGCTCTCTTTCCAATGGTGGACTGCTTGGTCTGTAAGAGGAGAGTTCTTTAGTAAGCAATTCCTGATGCTGATGATGAGTTTAACTCTGATGCTCTCGATGGTCAATTTGGAGGAATGTTTTCTAATTGCAGACGGTAACTGTCAAACAATCTTCAGAACTCACTGGTCTGAGGTTATAAGGGACAATCTTGATGCAAAAAAAAAAAATTCAGCCTCCCTCCTACCAGAAGGTTGGTCAGGACTGTATGGGAATTGAGGTAATACTCTGATGGAAACAATAAAAATATAAGTACCTGTATATAAGCCGCATTGAGCCTGCCATGAGAGAGAAAGCGCGGGGTACAAATGTAACAAAAAAAAACCCATCCCTGTTTTTGACTCAGGAGTCAAATGGTATTTCTGAGGCCTCGGCTGTCTTGGGTAACAGCAAGGTGTCCGAGTTGTTTGGGAGGAATGAAAAGGAGGATACCTATGCCTGTGACAGTAGTAGGACCTCCTTTGTCTTCTACCATAAAACCACTTAGAAGAGAAGGCTAGATCAGAAATGGGCCTGAAGAGGGTCTTAAGGGGACTGAGAGATGCTTGATGAAGGTAGTTGCCTTCTGTACCTTATCTCCAAAGCCATTCTCTCCATGGCACAGCATAGCACATCAGCAAGCTTCTACTGCACCACTTGCTTGAGGTCTAAGGCCTTCAGCCATGCAATTCTGTGGGTGCAACCCCCACTGAGGAGACTCCCAATGCTGTATATGAAAAGAGGTCACACGGACCATGCATTTTCTACACTCCTTTCTCTTAGTTACTAGCTCATACAGTTCACTGGCCTTCTCCTGAGAAAGGAGTCAGCAAACTCCCCAACACTGCGCACAATGTTCTGCAAGTACATGCTTATGAAGAGTTGGTAGGATGCTATGCAGGAGATTAGCTTAGACCCACCTCCAAATTAGTAACACTCCTTCCTTAGTTAATACACCTTCTGGGAGGTCACTAATAGTTGTACTTCTTCTGCTCCTTATCCAGACTAGCAACTGCTTTTCAATCTCTTCCTTGTACCACTTACCACTAATTCAAAGCTTAAGTCAAAGTTCCTTTTTCCAAGCAGATGAGCGCCAATTGGCGATATGAGCCTTTACTAGTGTTTTATTTAGCAGCCCACTGGCTACATTTCTACAAACTACAGCTCAATCCATCAAAATCTGAAACCTCCTGGTTAACAAAAGGTTCCACTTTCTTTTTTTTACCAACAATCAGAGTCACTCGGATTTTTTCTCAAAGAAACAGGCAGTACCCTCAGATTTCTCTTGGCAGTCACCTCACTTTTGATGCTCCGTGTTTCGTGCTTAGTCAAGAAAGCCAGTCTCCAACTTTGGAAGCTAGTATCAATAAAATCTTTAACAAGACTATAACACTCAATACAGTGATGGCCATCCATTCTCGACTACTGCAATTCTCTGTGTGGTCATAAGCATATCATAGTTAGGAATTTGAACTCTCTTATACTTCCTATTATAAGCAACCTGCCCTCTTCCACCCCCCCACCCAATTATCAAAATTTTTGGGTAACAGATTAAAGTCACCCACTGCAATCAGTTTACCTTCCTGGTATTTTAAAATAGTAGGGAGATGGTGCAATAAAAACTTTCCTTGATTTTTATTAGGTGAATATTCACTGAAGTATACTTAACACTGTTCACTAGTACAACTAAAAGAAAACGACTTTTAAATGTCCCATTTCACTCTCACCATCTCTACTACCAAATCCTTTGCAAATAATATCCCCACTCCCCCCTTTTCTTACCAGTACCAGAGTTAAAGAATAGCTTTAGGAAATCAAGGAGACTGAGGGCTATAACTCATTAACATACTCTACCCTCCTCTCCTGCAAATCCTTACACCCCTTCCCCCATCCCTCCAACTGCCATCAAAACTCCTGTGGGACAGTCCAACCTCCCCCACAGCATAACAGGGAAGTAACCCCGTGAGCAGCCCTATTTCATCATTATGTTCAAGCCCTACTAGTATCCTTCTCACACCACTCTCAAAGAATTCCACACCCTCACTTCACCATCCAAAAAAATATAATGTCCCATAGTCCTCCCCTCCCCCACTGACCCACACTCATTCAGTACAGTACACCAACCCTCCATTATGGCAATTTTGCATACAATAACAACATCCCCACCATGTTAGACATTATATTTAGAGGAAAAAACCTCTCATAGTCTATTCAACCAGACCCAACTCCTGCTCCTTGCTGTCCAGCACGGTTCAACTTATAGTATGCTTGTCTACCTTCTGCCACTGAAAACCGGCTAACCGCTGACGAATATCCAAGCACGCCAGGATCTTCTCCACATCAGACAATAGAGCCACTCCCTCTTTCCTTACAATCTCTCTGGCTTCTTCCACTGCCCCCACTTGCTTCTGAACTCCATTAATAGGTGAATTAAGTCCAAATGGGAATGTCTACCGGTTTCACTTTGCTTGCACCATGGCTCTGATGACCTCCACAAAGGATGTATGTTTCTGCAATGTGCTATAAGCCACACCCTGAAACAAACTCCAATTTTAAACCATTCCAATTTAGCGGACCCACTTCTCTAGACTCGCATATCAAAGGAGAAACAGGGGTGATATGATGCAGACGTTCAAATATTTGAAAGGTATTAATCCGCAAACGAACCTTTTCCGGAGATGGGAAGGCGGTAGAACTAGAGGACATGAAATGAGATTGAAGGGGGGCAGACTCAAGAAAAATGTCAGGAAGTATTTTTTCACGGAGAGAGTGGTGGATACTTGAAATGCCCTCCCGCAGGAGGTGGTGGAGATGAAAACGGCAACAGAATTCAAACATGCGTGGGATAAACATAAAGGAATCCTGTTCAGAAGGAATGGATCCTCAGAAGCTTAGCAGATATTGGGTGGCAGAGCTGGTGTTGGGAGGCGGGGCTGGTGCTGGGCAAACTTCTATGGTCTGTGCCCTGAAAATGGCAGATACAAATCAAGGTAAGGTATACACAAAAAGTAGCACATATGAGTTTATCTTGTTGGGCAGACTGGATGGACCGTGCAGGTCTTTTTCTGCCATCATCTACTATGTTATTATATTATTATGTAAAGGCTCCTTACCTGGAAATCTGTGGATGTGACACAGCTTATCCATGAGCCCAGGGATCTGTGTGCCTGCTCAACAGGTATTGTCCAGCAATCAGGCAGCAAAGCACTGAACCACCTCCTTTGCATCCATGAACTCCACAGTTTCTGGCCCACCCTGCAGAAGCACATTGTTGCGCCTCACCCAATTCTCAATATCCTCCAACTTGCTCAAAGGTTCTTGATATTCCTCCTTAAGTGCATCTAGTCCACGCTGCATCTCAGATACTGTGTCTTCACACCCTCTATATGGGTAACATAGTAACACAGTAGATGACGGCAGATAAAGACCTGTATGGTCCATCCAGTATAACCAACAAGCTAAAACTTGTATGAGCTACTTTATATGTATACCTGACCTTGATTTGTCCTTGCCATTTTCAAGGCACAGACCACAGAAGTCTGCCCAGCAGTAACATAGTAGATGACGGCAGAAAAAGACCCGCACAGTCCATCCAGTCTGCCCAACAAGATAAATTCATATGTGTTACTTTTTATTTGTACCTGTCCTCTTCAGGGCACAGACCGTATAAGTCTGCCCAGCACTATCCCCGCCTCCCAACTACCAGTCCCGCCTCCCACCACCAGCTCTGGCACAGACCATATAAGTCTGCCCAGCACTATCTCCGCCTGCCAACCACCAGCCCCGCCTCCCACCACTTGCTCTGGCACAGACCATATAAGTCTGCCCAACACTATATCCCCACCTAAACTCGGCTAAGCTCCCAAGGATACATTCTTTCTGAACAGGATTCCTTTACGTTTATCCCACGCATGTCTGAATTCTGTTACTGTTTTCATCTCCACCACCTCCCGCGGGAGGGCATTCCAAGTATCCACCACTCTCTCCATGAAAAAGTACTTCCTGACATTTTTCCTGAGTCTGCCCCCTTCAATCTCATTTCATGTCCTCTCGTTCTATTGCCTTCGCATCTCCAGAAAAGATTCGCTTGCGGATTAATACCTTTCAAATATTTGAACGTCTGTATCATATCACCCCTGTTTCTCCTTTCCTCCAGAGTATACCCAGCAGTAGCTTTGATCACAACCATTGTTGCCACCAAATCTCCGTTAAGCTTCTGTGGATCCATTCCTTCTGAAAACAATTCCTTTGTGTTTATCCCACACAGTTTTGAATTCTGTTACCGTTTTCATCTCCACCACCTCCCGCGGGAGGGTATTCCAAGTATCCACCACTCTCTCTGTGAAAAAATACTTCTTGACATTTTTCCTGAGTCTGCCCCCCTTCAATCTCATTTCATGTCTCCGCACTTTTCAGATGAATGCTTATATCCACCCTCAGTTCCTGAACTGCATCTTTTATCTGATTATTAACATGCTATTTCCTCCTTCATTTCCACAATCCAAGCCTGTAAATCCACTTAAGCACCATCATCCAAGCCTTGCCATCACCTCAGATGCCTCTCGCTCTGGGGTCAGGCTCCTCTCCATGTGTGCAGTGGCCCAACTGTCCTCCAATGTGGTTGCACCATATGCAGCTCTGCTCACAACTCAATCTCCTGTCCGAGGAACAATTTACCATCATCTGATCTCCTTGTATTCGCCATATCACATTACCAAAGCATCCTACAGAATTAGCCAAACGCTGGGAGGTGAGAATCAGTTTTCAACTAATCTCCGAAGGGAGTTCGCTCAGGCTCATGATGAAGCACCTAAGTTAGGCGTCCAGCTTCCACAGTGATATCACTTCCTCTCCTTAACCATATCAAAGTTGAGATAATTTTAACAAATATAGACAATAACTGTGGAATTACTACATGATACTTCCAAAGACACTGGTTGCTTAAATACGCTAGCTTAGGAGTGAGGTTCATTACTGACATGGTATGTAGAAAACTAACCTATTTAGAGACACTGCTCCTGGATCAAATTCAAGATTCTTACATTGATCCATTGAAGCATCTAATCTTAATCTTCTATGATTCTTATTCACTCTTCTACTCCCATATTTCAGATCCTTTCAGCAAAATCTTTGCCCCATACTTTCACCTGCTACAATCAGATTGGAACCTACATCCTTGTGCCTTCCTTATGGAAACTAATCTCAGGATTCGAAGGATGAGAACTCTGATCCTAAATTTAACATAGGTGTGAAAATGTGACTGTTTACTTTGAGTTATGAGAGGGATTGTCAGGAGGTGCTTGGAAGCTAGCCGATAATGTCCCTTACGGTCATCCCTATCTATGTACTTTAACTGGATTGCAACTTTTGGTCCTACCAGGTTTCTAATGGCTATTTCAGCCCTTCATTGTAACCTATCCTTTTTTTTTTTTTTTTTTGCAAATAGCAGTATAGCATATCATTAAATAAGCTACGTTTGCACTGAAAAACACAGATGGACAAGGTCAGCAAATAAAGCACTTCATTATATAGTTCAGCCATTTAAGAACATAAGCATCACTGAAGGTCCATCAGGCCCAGTATCCTGTTTTCAACTGCAGCCAATCCAGGTCACAAGTAGCTTGGCAAGATCCCAAAAGAGTAAAACAGATTTTATGCTGCTTATCCCTGGAATAAGCAGTAGATTTTTCCAAGTCCATCTTAATAAAGGATTATGTATTCTTCTTGTCCAAAACTTTTTTTAAACCCTACTATGCTAACCGCTTTTATCACATTCTCTGGCAATGAATTCCAGAATTTAATTGCACGGATGAAGAAATAATTTTCGAACCCGTTTTAAAAGTATTACTTAGATGCTTCATTGTGGGCCTCCCTAGTGCTTGTATTTTTGGAAAGAGAAAACACGCAATTTACATCTACCCGTTCCATTCCACTCTGTATTTTATAGACCTCCTCAGCCCTCTTCACCAAGCTGAAGATTCCTAGCCTTTCCTCATAAGAAAGTCATCCCAATCCCTTTATCATTTTCATCGTCCTTCTGTGTACCTTTTCTAATTCTGCTATATCTTTTTTTTTTAGATGCAGTGACCAAAAGTCCACACAATATTCAAGGTGTGGTTGCATCATGGGAGTTATACAAAGGCATTATAATATTCTCAGTTTTGTTCTCCATTCATTTCCTAATAATTCTGAACATTTTATTTGCTTTAGCCATTGCTGCACACGGAGTAGAGGGTTTCAATGTATCAACATTGATACCTAAATCCCTGTCCTGCACGGTGACTCCAAATGTATTACCTTGCATTGTGTAGCTAAAGTTTAGTTCCTTTTTGCTAAATGCATCACTTTGTACTTGCTCACTTTATATAAGCTCTTCCCTGTTGTGAATAGTGTATGCTTTATGCAAGTTCCAGTTTTTGACAGACCCATTGTCACTCAGTTGCTGTCTAGCTCCGCTCTGTTTGCGTCACATGATGCCCGATGTTTCAGCCTTTCATGAACCCAGTGTCACTCAGTTGCTGACTGCCTAGCTCTGCCCTGTTCATGTCACATGATGTCCAACGTAAGCTGCGACTGCCAAATTTGAACACTATTTTAGGACACCACTTGGCAGCATACTATTCAAGTGATACCTTTATACAGGCTTGACTCTGTTCAATCAGTCTACATTATTAAGGTTATGGTAGGGAGGGCAGAGGTACAATGATGCTGAGGTTCATGTTGCTTTTCACTAGTCCAGCCACAGAAACATGTTTTTACTGAGCACCCACTAAAATTAACAATTGCATGCTACAATTGTTATTCACGAGTGATTTACAGCAGATTTAAAAAAATCAAAAAAATATTTATCAGTGATGTACAACGGTTTCTAATGTATGTGCATACTATAGCACCCAGGGAACAGATCCTTAGGGCAAGGCCCTTGAGACCTAATTTTCTCTGCTATCTCTACTTGTTCATCATGGCCTTTTTTTTTTTTTTTACACTATTTGTTTTTCTTTTCTACATTATATTTGGCCTTTTCTAAATCATTTGCACTCTCAAAAGCAACTGATATTCTTGAAACATGTGCCATCCCAGTCATTTGGGGCTATCGATCTCCTCTTTTTCAATGTTTTTGACACATGCCTCAGGTACGCTCTCTTCATTAATCAGTGGTACCTCCTCCTGTAGCCAATACCTATCACTTCTGTCATTCTCTTCGCTTCTATAAGCTCCTCTCCCAAAGATTTTTTGTTTGATATCAAAGTTCTACTTCTCTTTTTTGACTCAGACCTGGTTTAAAAGGGGTGAAAAACATCACTTGATTGAGTCTCTCTCCCCCCACCCCCCTTCACCCCCTGGTTACGATTTTTTTCTCCACCTCCAGAGCTGCAAAAAGAGGGGGGTAGGTTTGGTGCTTATCTTCTCCTCTACTATATAGGTGACAGAATTCTGTTTCCTTTCCATATCCCAAACTCCTCTTGTTAAAACTCCCTGCTCCCTCCCCTCTGCACATCTTACTGTGTACAGTCCTCCTTCTCTCCCTTTTGAAGCCTGGGACTTTTTCTTCCAGTCTTCAACAGATGCCTCCAATAATTATCCCAACGTAATGATCCTGGTTGGCCTCACGATTTCTCTCACTTCTGTCTGAATTACATTTACAGCAATGGGCCACTTTTCTTACCCATCAAGTCAGCCATATTTATGTTTCTTAGAAAACTTCACACAATAACAAAGTATTCCTCTTTACCATATATGTATGCACATGATGTATAAATACATTAATTGATTTGATTTGCTTACTTTATTTATTTTTTTGTCTATTAGATTGTAAGCTCTTTGAGCAGGGACTGTCTTTCTTCTATGTTTGTGCAGCGCTGCGTACGCCTTGTAGCGCTATAGAAATGCTAAATAGTAGTAGTAGTAAATACACCATGATCTGTTCCACTCATGTTATGCTACATGTCTGATACCATGTATGTATGCACCTTAACGCAATATTATTTGTAATTCTGTTACCCGGAAATGGCATCCGCCATTACGGCAAATGTAAGCCACATTGAGCCTGCAAATTGGTGGGAAAATGTGGGATACAAATACTACAAATAAATAAATAACTAAATCTTATCTCTATTTACTCTTTGGTTCAGCTCTCCTCCTTGTCTTCCCTTCCCCTATTTTGGTCTGATCATTATGCTCTTACCTTAGATCTTCTGCTCCCTATTCCACCTCAAAGACCATTCAACTTTGGTTACTGGGCTAGATCATATAAACATAACGACCCCAATTCCCTTTTCCCTGACCTATTCCATCTTCCCTCTGATCTAGGCAATAAATCTCTTGACACCCAAGGTCAACTGTTGGAATTCCTCTCATTCTATTGCCTTCAATTCTATTGCCCCTCTCAGGTTTCAATCTCAGTCATCTCATCCATGCAAGCCTTGGTTTCACAGTGGTTTGTGCCTCTTGAAACACTAGGTGTAAAGAGCGGAACTCATATAGTGCAGAACAAAGTACCCTGCTAATCATCAACTCTGCCATGCTCATCACAGAGAGTTTAATTACCATCTGAAGGTGGCAAAATCCTCCTATTTTCATCACATTTATAATGCTTTCTGTCCCTCACATGAACTTTACACTGTGTATAGTTCTCTCACTTGTGCCTCACGCTTATCAAAGCTGTCAACCAGACCCTCCACTGAGGTTCTCGCCCAGCTTTTTAGTTAAAAAAATATCCTCTCTCCATTCCCCAATATCCTCTCTCCATTCCCCTGTGCTTCACTCTCTGCTTCCTCCTCTCCTGTGTTTCCATGTTGCTAATCTCTAACACTCCTCCACTTGGTCTTCTGTTCAACCTCTAACCATAAACTCTCTTTCTAAGATACACATACAGATGAAACCTTCTACATGTGAACTTGATCCCCTCCCTTCCACTTGGTTGAAAAATCCTCAACATGGCCTACTTCCCTCTGCCCCCTCTGATAAATCTTAGCCTTTCTACTGGCCTGGCCCCTTCCCTTTGGAAGATGGCTGTATTACGTCCCATCGTGCAAAAACCTTTTCTTGATCCCTCTGGTCACTACTGCTCAGTCCCCAACTTATGTTTTCTCTCAAAAGTCCTTGAAAAAACTATTTCATTAGCTTGTCTTTCGCCAAAACCATTCTGGCCCTTCACCCCAGGTAATCTGGATACTAACCCATTATAGTATGTAAAATATCCTTATAAGTTTATCAAGCGAGATTCTTTCATAGTTGGATAAAAACCTGTGTGCTTTGGCGATTTCTTTTGACCTCTCCGCCACCTCTGACCTCATCAACCACACCCTTCTTTTATCTCATCTTGCATCTCTCGGACTGTACTTTTCTTTTCTCTCGCTCCTTTAATGTATTAACAACTTCATCTAAATCCACTTCCCAATCCCTACACTGTGGCATCCACGAGGATCAATATTCTCTCCTTTACTCATTCTTTTTCTCAGTCCTCTAATTACAGTTATTCAGAGTTTTTGCATCACCACCTATATCTACGCTGATGATATTCTCTTTCTGTATTACACCAATCCTGATGCTCCTTGTACCACTCCTCTCCAATCTTGTCTTGAAGCTGGATCAGGCGACCCTCAGGGGGAGGAATGCTGGCTTCGGCCTAACCCCTGGTAAGCCTTTCCTCAGCTGAGAGGTGCCCAGCTCTACCACCGGCTACCTTTCAGGTGCTGTGGAGGACTTGCAGCTCATCTGCATATCCTTACAGCCTTCTCCGGGGTGACACCCAGGTCCACTCCGATCCACTCAGGGCCTCCGCTCTAGGTGCTGCGCACCTAACGGCGCATTTATCTCTTTACATCTAATCTTCTTCCCAGTTGCTAAAGTACCTCAGTCATTTATGGCCCCTATTCACATTCTCTTCCTAATCTTTTCCCTCACCCCCTACCTCTCTCCGCTACAGGAACACACTGCCCATCCATCGACTTCATCACCTCACCTTCTCTCCTACCCTCTTCCTCCCTCTTGGCTTTTAATCTCCGCCTCTTTCTTCCGTACATTTTGCCTTCCCCATTCCACCTAAATACCTCTCGCCTTCGACGCCTTCGTGGCCACACCTCTCCTACTCTCCTCCGCTCTCTTTTACTCCTTCTCTTACTCTCAGCCAGTGACATCAATCCCAATCCTAGCCCCCCTCACCAACTATTATCCCAACTCTACAGATCTCACCGCGACCTCTCTAACCTCATCTCTATTTCTCTACTCCCCTCCTCTCCTCTGCCCTTCTCTTGCGCCCTATGGAATGCCCGCTCTATCTGTAACAAACTCCCCTATATCCAGGACCTCTTTATCTCGCGTCACCTCCATCTGCTCGCCATAACAGAAACCTGGCTCTGCCCTGATGACTCTGCTTCAGTCGCAGCCCTGTGCCATGGCGGTTATCTATTTTCACATACTCCTCGCCCTGCTGGCCGTGGGGGCGGTGTTGGACTACTTCTCTCTCCCTCCTCCAGATTTCAACCCCTTCTTCCACCTCAATCTCACTGTTTTTCCTCCTTTGAAGTCCACTCTATCCGCCTTTTTCTCCTCTGCCTCTTCGAATAGCGGTCATTTATCGTCCCCCTGATAAGTCCCTTTCATCCTCTCTCAGTGACTTTGACGCCTGGCTTGCCTTCTTCCATTATCCTTCCTCCCCCTCTCTCATCCTTCGTGACTTTAATATTCCTGCTAATGATCCTTCCAACTCTTATATTTCCAAGTTACTCGCTTTAACGTCCTCCTTTAATCTCCAACTATGCTCCACCTCCCCCACTCATCAAAATGGTCACTGTCTTGATCTCATCTTCTCCTCCAACTGTTCACCCTCTAGTTTCCTTGCCTCTGATCTTCCCTCCTCTGATCACCATCTTATAACTTTCACACTTAAATCTCCTCCCTCCCAGTCCCGTCCTATCTTATCTAATTTATCTAGGAATCTTCACAATACTGACCCTTCATCTCTATCCTCCCATGTTTCAAACCTCCTCTCTACTGTGGCACCATCCACGTCTGTCAACGAGGCTATTTCTTCTTACAACAATACTCTATCCTCTGCCTTAGACACTCTTGCACCTTTGATGACCCGCCCTGTAAGGCGTACAAAACCCCAACCTTGGCTGACTTCTAATATCCGCTACCTACGTTCCTGTACCCGCTCTGCCGAACGCCTCTGGTGGAAATCTCGGACCTTTGCTGATTTCTTACACTAAGTTCATGCTGACCTCCTTCCAATCTGCTCTTTTACATGCCAAACAGGATTATTATATCCGACTGACCAACTCTCTTGGCTCTAATCCTCGACTTCTCTTCACCACATTGAACTCTCTCCTCAAGGTGCCCCCTCCCCCAACTCCCCCTTCTTTATCTCCTCAGACCCTTGCTGAATTCTTTCACAACAAGGTTCAAAAGATAAACCTTGCTTTCTCTACCTCACCACCTCTCCCTCCACTAGTCCGTTCCCCTCTCTCTCCTTCCCTGAAGTTACTATTGAGGAAACTACACTTCTCCTTTCTTCCTCAAAATGTACCACCTGTTCCTCTGATCCCATTCCCACCCACCTTCTTAATGCCATCTCTCCTGCTCTTATTCCTTTTATCTGTCACATTCTCAACCTCTCACTTTCCACTGCGACTGTCCCTGCTGCCTTTAAACATGCTGTGGTCACACCTCTCCTTAAGAAGCCTTCACTCGACCCTACTTGTCCCTCTAATTACCGACCCATCTCCCTCCTTCCTTTTCTCTCCAAATTACTTGAGCGTGCTGTTCACCGTCACTGCCTTGATTTTCTCTCCTCACATGCTATTCTTAACCCACTACAATCTGGTTTTCGCCCTCTCCACTCAACCGAAACTGCGCTTACTAAAGTCTCCAATGACCTATTACTGGCTAAATCCAGAGGTCAATATTCCATCCTCATTCTTCTTGATCTTTCCGCTGCTTTTGACACTGTTGATCACAGCATACTTATCAATACCCTGTCCACACTTGGATTCCAGGGCTCGGTCCTTTCCTGGTTCTCTTCCTACCTCTCCCTCCGCACCTTTAGTGTTCACTCTGGTGGATCCTCTTCTACTTCTATCCCTCTGCCTGTCGGCGTACCTCAGGGTTCTGTTCTTGGTCCCCTCCTCTTTTCTATCTACACTTCTTCCCTTGGTTCATTAATCTCATCCCATGGCTTTTCCTACCATCTCTATGCTGATGACTCCCAAATCTACCTTTCTACCCCTGATATCTCACCTTGCATCCAAACCAAAGTTTCAGCGTGCTTGTCTGACATTGCTGTCTGGATGTCTCAACGCCACCTGAAATTAAATATGACCAAAACCGAGCTTCTCATTTCCCCCCCAAACCCACCTCTCCCCCCCCCCCCCCCATTTTCTATTTCTGTTGATTGCTCTCTCATTCTCCCTGTCTCCTCAGCTCGAAACCTTAGGGTCATCTTTGACTCTTCTCTCTCCTTCTCTGCTCATATCCAGCAGATTGCCAAGACCTGTCATTTCTTTCTTTACAACATCCGTAAAATCCGCCCCTTTCTTTCCGAGCACTCTACCAAAACCCTCATCCACACCCTTGTCACCTCTCGTTTAGACTACTGCAATCTGCTTCTTGCTGGCCTCCCACTTAGTCACCTCTCCCCCCTCCAGTCGGTTCAAAACTCTGCTGCCCGTCTCGTCTTCCGCCAGGGTTGCTTTACTCATACTACCCCTCTCCTCAAGTCACTTCACTGGCTCCCTATCCGTTTTCGCATCCTGTTCAATTGGTGAGGTGTCATAGGTGTGTGCCCGATGCAAAGAGCTCCTAGCTCTCAGAGAACGTGTACGTTCTCTTGAGGCTAGAGTAGCAGACGTGATGGAGCTGAGGGAGACAGAGAGGTACATAGAGGAGACCTACAGGGATGTTGTAGAGAAGTCCCACCTCCAGTCAGGTAGCCCCTGTGCTACCTTGGAGGAGGGAGGTCTCCTAGAAGGAGAGCATCACCCTGGTGAAGTAGGAAGTACTCCTGTAGCCAGGACCTGCCCACCAGGGGATGTATTATCCTTTCGCACCGAGGATATATCTCCAAATGTTGCCCGGGAGGGAAAGGTTAGGACAGCTGTTGTACTGGGTGATTCGATCATTAGGCATATAGATAGCTGGGTGGCTGGTGGACGTGAGGATCGCCTGGTGACTTGCCTGCCTGGTGCGAAGGTGGCGGACCTCACGCGTCACCTAGATAGGATTTTATATAGTGCTGGGGAGGAGACGGCTGTCTTGGTACATGTGGGTACTAATGACATAGGAAAATGTGGGAGAGAGGTTCTGGAAGCAAAATTTAGGCTCTTAGGTAGAAAGCTGAAATCCAGATCCTCCAGGGTAGCATTTTCTGAAATGCTACCTGTGCCACGCGCAGGGCCCAAGAGACAGGCAGAGCTCCAGAGTCTCAATGCATGGATGAGACGATGGTGCAGGGAGGAGGGCTTTAGATTTGTTAGGAACTGGGCAACATTCTGGGGAAGGGGGAGCCTATTCCGAAAGGATGGGCTCCATCTTAACCAGAGTGGGACCAGGCTGCTGGCATCGGCGTTTAAGAAGGAGATAGAGCAGCTTTTAAACTAGAAATGGGGGGAAGGCCGACAGTCGCTCAAAAGAGCATGGTTCGGGATAAGGTATCTTTCAAAGATATCACCATAACAGGGAAGATAGAGTATCCTGATAGTGAGGTTGCAAAAGAGATTGTAGTAGATCGGGTATCTTTAAATAACAATAAAAATCAGACAAAAGATTGCCAATTAATACTGTCAAGTACTAAGCATGATGTACTTAGGAACAACAAACATAGTTTGAAATGTCTATATGCGAATGCCAGGAGCCTAAGAAATAAGATGGGGGAGTTGGAATATATTGCACTAAATGAAAAATTAGATATAATAGGCATCTCTGAGACCTGGTGGAAGGAGGATAACCAGTGGGACACTGTCATACCGGGGTACAAATTATATCGTAGTGATAGGGTGAATCGGATTGGTGGAGGGGTAGCATTGTATATTAACGAGAGCCTTGAATCAAATAGATTGAAAATTCTGCAGGAAACAAAACACTCCTTGGAATCACTGTGGATTGAAATTCCATGTGCAAAGGGGAAAAGGATAGTGATAGGAGTGTACTACCGTCCGCCTGGCCAGGACGAACAGACGGATGCGGAAATGTTAAAGGAAATCAGGGACGCAAACAAACTGGGCAACACAATAATAATGGGGGATTTCAATTACCCGCATATAGACTGGGTTAATGTAACATCTGTACACGCAAGGGACATAGGATTTCTTGATGAAATCAAGGACAGCTTCATGGAACAGCTAGTTCAGGAGCCGACAAGAGAAGGAAAAATACTAGACTTAGTCCTTAGTGGTGCTCATGATCTAGTGCAGGGGGTAACGATACGAGGGCCGCTTGATAACAGTGATCATAATATGATCGGTTTTGATATTGGCATTGAAGGAAGTGAAACTAGGAAATCAAGTACGCTAGCGTTTAACTATAGAAAAGGTGATTACGACAAAATGAGAAAAATGGTGAAAAAAAGACTGAAAGGAGCAGCTCGCAGAGTAAAAAACTTGCATCAGGCGTGGATGCTGTTTAAAAACACCATCCTGGAGGTTCAGGACAAATATATTCCACGTATTAGAAAAAAAGGGAAAAAAGACTAAACGTCAGCCGGCGTGGCTAAACAGTAAGATAAAGGAAATCATTAGAGCCAAAAAACAATCCTTCAGAAAGTGGAGAAGAGAACCAACTGAAAGTAACAGGATAGATCATAAGGAATGCCAAGCCAAATGCAAAGCGGAGATAAGGAGGGCAAAAAAGGACTTTGAGAAGAAATTAGCGTTGGAAGCAAAAATACATAGTAAAAATTTTTTTAGATACATTAAAAGCAGGAAACCGGCCAAAGAGTCGGTTGGGCCGCTGGACGAAAATGGTGTTAAAGGGGCGATCAAGGAGGACAAAGCCGTAGCGGAGAAATTAAATGAATTCTTTGCTTCGGTCTTCACCGAGGAGGATTTGGGGGGGACACCGGTGCCGGAAAGAATATTTGAAGCGGGGGAGTCGGAGAAACTAAACAAATTCTCTGTAACCTTGGAGGATGTAATGGGTCAGTTCAGCAAGCTGAAGAGTAGTAAATCACCGGGACCTGATGGTATTCATCCCAGAGTATTAATAGAACTAAAAAATGAACTTGCGGAGCTACTGTTAGAAATATGCAATCTGTCCCTAAAATCGAGTGTAGTACCGGAAGACTGGAGGGTAGCCAATGTTACTCCGATTTTTAAGAAGGGTTCCAGAGGAGATCCGGGAAATTATAGACCGGTGAGTCTGACGTCGGTGCCGGGCAAGATGGTGGAGGCTATTATTAAGAATAAAATTGCAGAGCATATACAAAAACATGGACTGATGAGACAAAGTCAGCACGGATTTAGTGAAGGGAAGTCTTGCCTCACCAATCTAATGCATTTTTTTGAGGGGGTAAGCAAACATGTGGACAATGGGGAGCCGGTTGATATTGTATATCTGGATTTTCAGAAGGCGTTTGACAAAGTGCCGCACGAAAGACTCCTGAAGAAATTGCAGAGTCATGGAATCGGAGGTAGGGTATTATTATGGATTAAGAACTGGTTGAAAGATAGGAAGCAGAGAGTAGGATTGCGTGGCCAGTATTCTCAGTGGAGGAGGGTAGTTAGTGGGGTCCCGCAGGGGTCTGTGCTGGGTCCGTTGCTTTTTAATGTATTTATAAATGACCTACAGATGGGAATAACTAGTGAGGTAATTAAATTCGCCGATGACACAAAATTATTCAGGGTCGTCAAGTCGCAGGAGGAATGTGAACGATTACAGGAGGACCTTGCGAGACTGGGAGAATGGGCGTGCAAGTGGCAGATGAAGTTCAATGTTGACAAGTGCAAAGTGATGCATGTGGGTAAGAGGAACCCGAATTATAGCTACGTCTTGCAAGGTTCCGCGTTAGGAGTTACGGATCAAGAAAGGGATCTGGGTGTCGTCGTCGATGATACGCTGAAACCTTCTGCTCAGTGTGCTGCTGCGGCTAGGAAAGCGAATAGAATGTTGGGTGTTATTAGGAAGGGTATGGAGTCCAGGTGTGCGGATGTTATAATGCCGTTGTATCGCTCCATGGTGCGACCGCACCTGGAGTATTGTGTTCAGTACTGGTCTCCGTATCTCAAAAAAGATATAGTAGAATTGGAAAAGGTACAGCGAAGGGCGACGAAAATGATAGTGGGGATGGGACGACTTTCCTATGAAGAGAGGCTGAGAAGGCTAGGGCTTTTCAGCTTGGAGAAGAGACGGCTGAGGGGAGATATGATAGAAGTGTATAAAATAATGAGTGGAATGGATCGGGTGGATGTGAAGCGACTGTTCACGCTATCCAAAAATACTAGGACTAGAGGGCATGAGTTGAAGCTACAGTGTGGTAAATTTAAAACGAATCGGAGAAAATGTTTCTTCACCCAACGTGTAATTAGACTCTGGAATTCGTTGCCGGAGAACGTGGTACGGGCGGTTAGCTTGACGGAGTTTAAAAAGGGGTTAGATAGATTCCTAAAGGACAAGTCCATAGACCGCTATTAAATGGACTTGGAAAAATTCCGCATTTTTAGGTATAACTTGTCTGGAATGTTTTTATGTTTGGGGAGCGTGCCAGGTGCCCTTGACCTGGATTGGCCACTGTCGGTGACAGGATGCTGGGCTAGATGGACCTTTGGTCTTTCCCAGTATGGCACTACTTATGTACTTCTACTAACCTATAAATGTATTCACTCTGCTGCTCCCCAGTATCTCTCCACACTCGTCCTTCCCTACACCCCTTCCCGTGCACTCCGCTCCATGGATAAATCCTTCTTATCTGTTCCCTTCTCCACTACTGCCAACTCCAGACTTCGCGCCTTCTGTCTCGCTGCACCCTACGCCTGGAATAAACTTCCTGAGCCCCTACGTCTTGCCCCATCCTTGGCCACCTTTAAATCTAGACTGAAAGCCCACCTCTTTAACATTGCTTTTGACTCGTAACCACTTGTAACCACTCGCCTCCACCTACCCTCCTCTCTTCCTTCCCGTTCACATTAATTGACTTGATTACTTTATTTATTTTTTGTCTATTAGATTGTAAGCTCTTTGAGCAGGGACTGTCTTTCTTCTATGTTTGTGCAGCGCTGCGTATGCCTTGTAGCGCTATAGAAATGCTAAATAGTAGTAGTAGTAGTAGTACTGTTACCCACTGGCTCACTTCTCACCATATGATCCTCAATTCTGACAAAACACTGGCCTGATAGATCACTGGTCGCCCTTCCCATCCCACAGATGATCATCAACCTCTTGGTTCAAGCATCATGCATGTGGATTCTTTTTGTTATTTTGGTGTAACACTAGTTTTTCAGTTACCATTCACACCTCATATCTCATCTCTCCTCAAATCAGGTTTTCTCTCTTAGACAGCTATGTTATGTTTATAAATTTTTTGATCATGATTCTTTCCATGCCCTCAGTCTCTTTTTGTTCACTTCCAAACTTGACTATTGCAGTATCATTTATGTGTCAAGCTGCTTTGAAAAAACTCCAATCATTTAAAAAATATTTCTCTTCTCTTGTGCCAAGAAATTTGATCGTGTTGCTCCTCTTAAAGACCAACCTTGGTTACCCGTAGCCCTTTGCATTGAGTACAAGATCCTCTTATTGGCCTTTAAGGCCTTTCGTTTAGGTCAGCCCCTTTATCTTTTGTCTCTCACCATTCCCTACTCCCCCTCACGCTCTCTTCATTCCATTAATGACCAGCACATGGTTCTACCTGGTCCCAGACTTGCTCAACACGAGCATACAAGAAATTCTGCATTTTATTTTCTGGATCCAACAACATGGAACAATCTCCCTCCAGAGATTTGTAGCAAATTATCTCTACTCAAACTTAAGACAGCTGTCAAGATTTAGCTTTTTAGCAAGCCTATCAGTAAGCTGTTGTGACAATGTGGGTCCTGTGAATCACTTTTCCCTCTACCTTCTTTTTCCTCTCCCCTTCCTTCTTCCCTGTGCCCTTTTTTTTTTTTTTTAACTGTCCTCTCCCATTTCTCTAGGTTATGACTGCCTATGTGTTCTAATCTCTGTCCTAGCTGAAAAATTGTAGTTCTTTTCTTGCTTTGGTAGCCTGTAAACAGCTGAGATCTGCTTGCCAGCTGTAGAAGTATAGAAAATCTGAAATAAAGAATAAATGTCATCTGCCATTTGAATACTCCCAGTCTCTTAAGGTCCTCACGATTTACATCCAGTTCAAACATGATTTAAATGAAATCACCAATGACTTCAACCAAAGCTTCCAAATCATGCACTTGTGGGCGGATGCATTTCAATTGAAACTTAACGCAGAAAAAACACAATGTCTTATAATCACTTCACAATATAACACAAGTAAATTTACCACTATAACCTCACCTAACTTTTCCCTTCCCGTCTCAGACACCCTGAAATTCTTGGAGTTACCATCGATCGAAATCTTACCCTTGAAAGTCATGTGACGAATACAACTAAAAAGATGTTCCATTCAATGTGGAAACTAAAAAGAGTAAAACCTTTCTTCCCAAGGAGCATCTTCCGCAACCTGGTACAATCAATGGTTTTGAGTCATCTAGATTACTGCAATGCACTCTATGCTGGCTGTAAACAGCAAATCATCAAGAAACTTCAAACAGCCCAGAACACTGCAGCCAGACTCATATTTGGAAAAACTAAATACTAAAGTGCAAAACCCCTAAGATAAAAACTACACTGGCTTCCTATCATAGAACGTACAAGGTCTGCACTCTAGTTCATAAAATCATTCACGGAGACGCCCTGGCCTACATGTCAGACCTTGTTGACTTACCACCCAGGAATGCCAAAAAAATCAGCCCACACATTCCTTAATCTTCACTTCCCCAACTGCAGAGGACTAAAATACAGACTAATACACGCATCCAGCTTTTCCTACATGAGCACGCAATTATGGAATGCATTGCCACTTAACTTAAAATCTATTAATGAACGAATTAACTTTCGTAAATCTCTGAAGACCTATCTCTTCGACAAGGCATACCACAATGATCAGTAACTGAAAGCGTGACACATTACCACTCTACCTATTTCCGAATGTTTTCATACTATATCTGTTTGCTTAATTCAATTATATCATCCATGTTCTTTATGTAACACCAATTGTAGTGGTCTAGTGGTTAAGGTGGTGGACTTTGGTCCTGAGGAACTGAGTTTGATTCCCGGCACAGGCAGCTCCTTGTGACTCTGGGCAAGTCACTTAACCCTCCATTGCCCGCCGCATTGAGCCTGTCATGAGTGGGAAAGCGCGGGGTACAAATGCAACAAAAACAAAAAATAAAAATAAAATCTATTCTGGAACGGCGAAAGCCATGACGGAACATTGTAAGCCACATTGAGCCTGCAAATAGGTGGGAAAATGTGGGATACAAATGCAACAAATAAATAAATAATGTTTCCCAATCCTTTGTGATTTAACAACTTTGAATAACTTTGTGTCATCAGCAAATGTAATCTCACTCATTCTTGTTCCCAGATTATTTATAAATAAGTTAAAAACCAGCAGTTTCAGCACAAACCCCTAGGGAACACCACTATTTATCCCTCTCCACTGAGCATATTGACCATTTAACCCTTTCTGTTTTCTATCTTTTAACCAGTTCTTAATCCACATAGGACACTGCCTCCTAACCCATGACTTTCTAATTTCCTCAAGAGTCAGTCATGAGGTACTTTGTCAAATGCCTTCTGAAAATCCAGATACACAATTCAACTGTCTCACCTTTATCCACATGTTTCTTCACCCCTGCAAAGAAATGTAGAAGGATTGGTGAGGCAAGATTTCCCCTGGCTAAATCCATTTTGGCTTTATCCCTTAATCCATGCCTATGTATATGGCTCAGTAATTTTGTTCTTTATAACAGTCTCTACCATTTTGCCTAGCACCACTGCAGCACCAGAGGGCAATACTCTCACACTCTGGGACACACACACACACTCAGTGCCACCATAGGGGTCACTAGTCAAGTGATGGCTGGGATTCTGTTGCCCCAGAGACTGGATATTAAGTTCACAACATCCCAGACCATATTGGCCCAATGAGTAACAGTAAAGGCGAACAATCAAACTCATGCCAAGTTGGAGAAAAAAGGAGCAAATGTGGAAGATTGAGGGATGAAGCAAAGAGCTCTGGGATAAAAAGCAGTGGCTGGAATCTATACAACTTAACCTTTAAAACAATCCACTACTTTCCTATTGGCTAATGTTCTCTGTCCAAATGGCTTGAAACTGAGAAAAAATGTAATCATTCATTTATTAGAAATCTAGTAGCTGTTCTAAAGATGAAAGGAAAAAAATAAAGTGCATATAAATAAAGTTAGTTATGCTAATATTCTACAAAGTG
The DNA here is from genome assembly GCF_901765095.1 of Microcaecilia unicolor. NCBI lineage: Eukaryota > Metazoa > Chordata > Amphibia > Gymnophiona > Siphonopidae > Microcaecilia > Microcaecilia unicolor. The sequence continues at coordinate 489,769,967 of NC_044032.1, read as the reverse complement.
CTGTGGTGGTAAAATAAAACTACTTTATTGATAATAGATGTTTATATATATATATATATATATATATATATATATATATATATATAAACGCACTGCTAACGTTCTATGAGGCAAACTTACCCAGCATTCCAAGTTAAGTTGTCATGGTCCAGATCAGTTTTCCACCATGAGTGCTTGCCCCGCCCATGTGTCACAACGTGATGACGTTCAGGGTGGGGCTATGACACTCAACGAAACCCCAGTTCTACCCCCCTCCCCCCGACGCACACAGAAAAACAGCGACCTACGCAGATCCTCCACCCCCCCCCCACCCCCAAGGAGTGCCGTCCGAACTGATCCGCCGCGATCACCACGGAGGGTAAGTCCAGCAACAAGGGGAGGGGGATGGTAAGGAAAGCGCCTCACACATATAAAGTGCAGATTCTGCTCCACAGCATGAACCAGTGGCTCAAAACAGGTTAATAAATGGACTAAAACATAGCAAGTACTTGAAACCTATTTTGTGTATTTCAGATGAGAAAGTATATAGGATATTACAGGCAAAATTCTTCAAAAGGTTAAGTCATATTTTAGTGAAAAAAATAATTAGACAGGCATGTTAGCACAATCGGTGTATCTTGGTATGACCTCCCAGGCTTACCTTATTGTGTGCAAAGGGTGAAGCTGTATACAGATTGGGGTGGATAAGAGGGCGAGGCAGGTGAGGAATAGTATGCAATGGTACATGTCCATGGATATGGGGGTAAAGGTGAAGTGCAGGGTGTGCAGGTTTTTCTGGGTTCATAAACTGATGGCCCACTGGAAGACGTCCAGCTGCAAGTGCTGATGGAGTCAGACCTGAAGCCTCTTGCTTGCAAACATGACATTCACAAGTATTTGGACTTTGTTCAGCCTATGAGAAGAAAAGGGGTTGAAACTCTCAGTATAATTTTCTTGATGTGCTGCTATGTTAGATAAATATTATACTTCACTCCGTAAATAAAAAAGTCACTGAACGTTAATAGCGAAACTAACAGGAACTTATTTTGTCTGAAGAGCAGATTAAAAATAAGAATTTTCACGGAAATCACTATACACTGATATTAGAAAAGGTGGCCCTTTGCTTAAATAACTGGGAAAAAAACAGGCATGAAAGCATTCTTTTGCAATGGCCTTTACACCTGTTGTACGTTTATAATCCTAGCTTCTCCTCAGACATAATGAAGAGCAGCGTGGCTAAGTAAAACGTTTTTTAAGACAGAAGACAAACAAAGGAGAGATCTTTTTTGGAGGTACAAGTGTGGAGAAAACTGAAAAAAAAATAATGAAGATAAAAGAACTAGTATGTACGGGGTGAGAGCTACAGACATATCCATTTGGCAGAGCAGACAAAGAAAAACCGAATACCTTCACAGAGGTGGCAACATGTGGAAAGGGACACAAATGCTTAGGACAGTTTTATACTGAATTCTAAGCTCAGAGTACTATTCTGTCTCAGAGTCATCTGATGTCACCCACCCACTTGTGCGGCGGTTCATTCTACTTTGAGAATGAATATTTACAGGTGCTTACTGCTCTACCTAGGACTATATGGGGAGAGGAAGAAAAAAAAAAAAAAGACAACCTTGGAGGCTTTGCACAATAGCCACCTGCCTAGAATTAGCAAGAATGAAAAAAAAAAAAACAAACAGAAAAACAAAACTACTATGGGTAAAGAAAAATACATTCATAAAGAGTTCTACCTGCTGACTGGGATAAGATGGTGGTGGGCTGCCTATTACTGATTCCTCCTTCCTTAATATCATTTTTCCTTGAGAGATTTCTTCCTTTGGAGCCCCTGATTGTTCACCACTACTCTCTCCATCTGCTTCTTCATCATCTGCTTCAGAGGAGCTACTACTAGTGCTGCTTACCTGAGGAGATTGAAAATGAATCAACAAAAAAAATCTCAAAAAGTTTAATTATGTTAATGTGTTAATTTTATCCAACAGGAAAATATTTAAATCAAATTAGAAAAACATATACCTCTTCTTTCATGGCCATGTTTTCACCACCACCATTTAATTCACTGTGGATTCCATTCATGCTGGCTACAACCTCAGCATCCTCATAATTGGTTAGTGGATAAATATCAGCAAATTTTGCAGATAAAGGTGCTACATCATCATCATCACTACCACTAGGAAGGAAAAGCTCACAATTACTGCATTAGTTAAGGCGAACCTTATATTAGACAAAGAGGGCTAGTAACATCCCTGTTAAAAAGTCTGATCATAATTAGGTCTTCTGATATCTAACTTTTAGGTTTTAACCAATAAACACTGATAAAACATTCCCAAAGCAAAAAGGAAAAATTATGTTCTTACCTGATAATTTTCTTTCCTTTAATCATACCAGACCAGTCCAGACTAATGGGTTGTGTCCATCTACCAGCGGAAGGAGAAAGAGAAAATAGTTCCAAGTAACCGCCCCTTAAGGGTATCGTGCAGCCTGGAATGTTCAGTATTTCGAATAGCTAAGCAATGGTGCTCTGAAGTCTAGAAGAAAACACAGTTAATACCAAACAGGCAAACTCGTGGAGCCAATATGCAGAACCTCACTGTTCCTGCTTGGCCAAAGGCAACTGCAACCTCCCCTCACAGTAAAGTAAGCGGGAGGGAATGGTCCATACTGAGCTTGCCCAAGCACATAGAGATCTACCCCTGAACCTGGGGAAAGAACTCCGTGATCCCAAGTAACAGGAGTCATACAGAGCTGGCACAACAACAAGTGGCAGGAGATTGAATAGAGAAGATGAAGTAGGCAGTGCTGTAGGACATCCCACTGTATTGAAGCATTGTGGAACAGCCAGGGATACCTAAAAGAAACAACACTCTGACAGACTTTAGCCAGGGAGGGCATCTGGACTGGTCTGGTATGATTAAAGGAAAGAAAATTATCAGGTAAGAACATATTTTTTCCTTCCTTGTCATCTATACCAGACCAGTCCAGACTAATGGGATGTAGCAAAGCAGTTTCCCAAAAGGGGGGGGGGGGGGGGTGGGGGGGGGTTGAAAAGAAGAATGAAGGTTGAAAAATCAACAAAGCTATACACACACAGCAAACAACTGATCAGCAGAAAAGGATTCGAATATCCGAATCACCAGGCTACTAAAATGGAACAGAGTTAGACAATAGAAAAGGAACTGAAGCCGTGGGACGTAAAACAAATGTCCTAAGCAAAAGAAAAATTACGTACCCCTGTCCCAAGAGTACCAAAAAAAGCAGCAAAAGATACTCATGCCAAAGGCCCCCCCCCCCCTCCCTTGGAAGGAAGGCAATAGTCGTATCCGAGCAACAAGGAGAAGACCTGTCTCTCCTAGACCGGGATTCACTTCTCTGAACCCTGGCAGGCCTAATTCCCAAACCTGCCGGTCTGCCTAGAGTCCAAGATGGTGGATGAAGCGACCCTAACAAGTACGCAACCCCAAACAGTGTGCCACACTTCATAGAAGAAAGGAAGCAAGGCCCAGGAATCACCCAGACCCGCGCCTAGTGAGAGAATCAAACTCCACAGAACAAGGAGAGACTCCAGAGTCGAGAGAACCAACTAACTGGAGCGCTAGCCTCTTCAGGAGAACCATGAAGAAAAGGGCAGCAGCATACCAGGGTACATCCATAGAAAGAGAGTACTCCTCAACCAACTCCTTCTGGACTTAGGGATGAAAGAACAGAGCCAAGAGAACAAAAGGAGACAAAAAGAAAGAGTCAAGAGCCACACTGTGGAGAAAAGACCCCCAAGGTGCCAAGTAGCCACAAAAGGAGCAGAGACGAATTCAAACTCCAGCAATGAAGCTTCTCACCAGCCACCAAGAGGCTACAGCAAGAAAAGGTGCCACAGGAATGGTAGCTAACAGGAGACAAGACAGCCTTATCTAGCAATCTAAACTGCGGTATGCCACAGCTGCCAAGAAGTTACTGTATCCAACCCGCAGAAAAGAGCTGGGGTTAACCGACAAGATGAAACAGTACCCAACAGGCAAAGGTGAAAATATGTTCCACAGTCAGAGACTGAACTGTGCTCAAGGGACAGAAACAAAGCTGAACTCATCAGGCAGAGTAGGATCTGTGCTCAAAGAGAACAAACAGATTTGCACTCAAAGCACACGAACTGAGCCATGCACCACGGGCAGAGAAAGAGTTGCACATCTCTGGCAAAGATAGAAATGCGCTGAACAAGCAGAGAAAAAGCTGAGAGTAACAGAGGCTGAGCAGTGCCCCACTGAAAGAGCTCGATGTTAGAGGTACCTGCAGAACTGAAGCTGCGGTAGCGATGGAACTGTGTATAAAACGCAGACAACGAGCTGCTTTCCACAAAACAAGGAGCTGTGCTCCAGACACCGGCAAGGAACTGCGCTCCAGAAGCTGGCAAGGAGCTATGCTTCCTACGCAGACATGAAGCTGTGCAGCACCTGCAGTCACAGAGCTGTGCTCCACATACCACCCTGGAACTTCGCCCAATTTGCAGAGAAGAATTGTGCTAAACACACAGAGATGGAGCTACACTCAACAGGCAGTGGAGCTGCGCTCCATAAGCAAAGAGAGAGCTGCATGCCACACACAGACAAGGAGCTACGTTCCACAGGCAGACACAGAGCCGTGTTCTACACGCAGACACAGGACTGTGCCCCACACTGAGACCTGCAGAGAAAGAACTACACTCAACATGTGACAAAAGAGCTGCGTTCAACGTGCAGAGATGAAAGGTTGCAGAATAAGCAGCGAAGGAACTTCACTCAACATGCCATGATAGAGCTGTCCTCAACATACAGTGATGGAGCTAAAGCCAACCTGGAACTGTGGAACCGTGCCCAACATGCAGCGATTGAGCTGTGCCCAACATGGAATGGCAGAACTGCATGGAATAATGAAGCTGCACTCAATATGCAGTGATGGAGCTGTGCTCAACAAGCAAAATGCATAAATGGAGCCCCGGGAAATAGTCAGAGAAGAAGGTGCTGCCAGGAGGCCAACAGGAAAGGAGCACAACTTGTGGAAATGCAGACCTGGCAGTGCACTCCCCTGGCCCAGAGGGACAAACTATAAGAACAGAAAGCCCCATGCCCCAAGAGACACTCTCGGCCCCCAAGTGGTCTCTGAGCCACAATGACCGCCCTCCTAGGCAACCAATACGGAGCAGCAGTCAACGTAGAGAAAGAACTCCCGCAAAGAGGGAAGTAAGCATCACAGATCTGGAATCCTCAGACCATAGGGAGCAAAATGCAGCTAATAAGGCAGTGAGGAAGAAACAACTCTCGCCAGGCCAGGAACAAAGAGGAAGCTGGCCACTAACACCAAACTGAGGAAAACCCAGCTTAGGGAGAGTCAAACTCCAGACCTAGAACAAAGCCATTTCCCTGTAGAAAAGTAGAGAAAAGCACAGAGCTAAGAGGTGATAATCCAGATGCACAGCAATAGATCTGCTCAGCAGGAAAGAACTGCGCCCCTTAAAGAAAAAGGAAGGAGTGCCAAATGTGCCAGGAGAGAGACGCCTGAAACTAGAAAAGGCAAAATCTGCCTGTGCCAGGCTAAAACTCCCGGCCGAAAGCAAGGGAAGCAAGGAAGAGCTGTGGCAAACTAGTCCTAAAAAGGCACATTCCCATAAAGAGACACTGAACTGAGTCCAAGCAAAAGACTGGCAAGAATGGCGCTGCCGAGGGTACTCAGAAGAGGGATTTGAGCTAACAGTTGCACAGCAAGGGCAACTCGGACCCCCGCCAGAAGGAAAGTACCCTGCAGACAAACCAGAGCAGACAGGAGGGATCCATGGGGAGAGAACCAGAACCTCCCTAAGGAAGGAAGGAAAAACTGCTGCCAAAACAAGAATCAAATAGCAGGAGCGTCTCAAGCAAGATGCCTGAAGCAGCAGAGATCGGACGGTCTATAGTTTCGTGATCTAGACACGAGCCATGACCAACAAAAAAAAAAAAAAAAATCAAAGCAACTGGTACCAGCTCGGAAGGGTTCAAGATCAGAATCGGATGCCGGCCAGCAAAATCGGATGCAAGCGGCCCCCTAGAATACACTTGCAAATGCAGGGAAATAAATCAGGAAACAGGCAAGAGAAAGAAGGGAAAACCAAATTTCTTCTTTTTTTTTTTTAACAATCTTCTTCACTACTGACAAGTTTATCTCAGAGACAGAAAACAAAGGAAAAACAACTTCTTTTTATTTTTTGTTTGTTTGTAAACCACCTTCACTAGTGACAGGAATTAATAAAGGTTTACCTCAGAAGCAGAAAAGGAGGGAAAAACAAAGTTTCCTTTTTTTTTTTTTTTTAAATAACCTTCTTCACTAGTGACAGGAATAAATAAAGGCTTACCTCAGAGGCAGAAATTCAGATATACCTACCACCACAGAAGAGAAGAACCCCACAGGGGAGACAAGTTACTCCATGCTACAATCAACCATCACCCTGCTAGAAAGACAGCCAGGGGAGGTAGGGGAGGGGAGGGAACCAGGGTCACTGGATATATTTCCCTAGCTGGCAGATGACGAACTCAGGACCACTGAAGTATCATCTAAAACTAGCCTACACACGGCTACCAGCACACCCCTGGCTCCACTGTCACCAGAAGAATCTGGGACAGGAGCTACCAGCCATCAATCCAGAGCAGCTGCACGATCCGTCCACCATCCGCTAGGAGAGAGAGAAAATACTGAACATTCCAGGCTGCACGATACCCTTAAGGGGCAGTTTACTTGGAACTATCTTCTCTGCCTCCTTCCGCTGGTAGATGGACACAACCCATTAATCTGGACTGGTTTGGTATAGATGACAAGGAAAGGTGTTTACTGGATAAACACTGAGACAAAAACAAACAAACAAAACACCACTGCTTCCCTCACACTGACACCCCCTTTCCCCTGGCTGTCTTTTACCCTCCAGTCTAGTTTCATGCCTTTTCTGGGCTAACGACCAAACCAGAAAAGTTTGGTTCAAATCCTATTGTGGCTCTTTCTGATCCTGGGCAAGTCATATAATTCTACTACTATTAATCATTTTTATAGCGCTGTACACATTATATACAGATACTTTCTCTATCATTAGAGGGCTCACAATCTAACTTTTTTTTTGTACCTGGGGCAATGGAGGATTAAGTGACTTATCCAAGGTCACAAGGAGCTGCAGTGGGAGTTGAACCCCGGTTGCCAGGATCAAAGCCCCCACTGTCTCATGTTCAAACTTAGATTGCAAATCCATGAATGCAACTTGCCTTGAGCTACAAAGGGAAAATGGTGTGAGCTAAATCCATAATCCTTTTCTTTCCTAAGTGACACCTGGTAAAAACACACCTACATTTACAATTTATAAATATCTAGGGATAAAAGCGCTAATCAAAACACCAAGAGAGTTGCATTTCAAACACTCTAACCCTGTAGGATGATCTGCATTTTAGCACAATGCAAACTCAAAACATGATTAGATCTTAACCCTGATAAAATATCTTGTATGAATCCTTCATTCAATGACTAGTAGTAGTACCTCCTTGAGCAGAACTAACTTCAACTAAAACCAGTAACCCAATAGAAGGTATCATGTGATTCTGGTTTGCTAGCCAGGATATCACACCATCTTGCTTACTTCCCTGAAACCTGATTAGGGAGCGTCCATGCCACATTGCAGTGTGTTGCTTGCTCCCTGTCTGAGGATGGAGTATGCTGCTCACCTTACCACAGCCTGGCTACACCACCATAACTTGGTGTGCTTGCTCATCTTTCTGCAGCCTAGCCTAAACTGACATGTCATAGATCCAGCTGTGGCAGTAACATCCTGCATGCTGCCCTGGAGTCCAAATGGGGCTGCAGTACTCTTGTTCACCTTCCTGTCACTCTAAATCCTCCAAGTAGGTACAGGGCTCAGACTCACCCATGCATTTTCTTTTCTTTCTTTTTTTTATTGAAAATTTCTCAGCAATACAAAACATAAACCATTTGCAGAACACATACTGTGACTTTCTAAACACTCTAGTCTCTCCAACATTGCTTAAACACTAACACTGATTAACTAACCTCCCCTCCTCCATTCATTCCCATTTCCTTCCCCCATACCTCACCATCCTCCCCCATGACTAGGTTCTCAATAATAATGGCATCCTGAAGTCAATCCTTTTTGCAGTTGGACGACAGGTAAGCTTTCACTTTGCCTTTCAATTTTCCATACAAGTCCCATACTTTTGAATACTTTACAGCCTGTTTTTCCCGTAACACTAAATTTAGACATCAAGTACACAAAGTCAGTTTTATCAATCACCTGTTGAAGTATTCTTCCAGGTGGCAGCTAATAACATTCTACTTACTGTAGTAATACTGGTGATCAGCTTCTCTAGTGTACCCAGGAGATCACGTAGTCCAATATTTAATAAACAGCAACCCACTGAATCCACCAATTGGATTCTTCATTTCCCGTATAATATGAAAAACTGTTCCAGAAAAGTTGTACCTTAGGGAAGCAGTGGCGTAGCTAAGGGTGGGCCTGGGTGGGTCCAGGCCCACTCACTTTGGGCTCAGGCCCACCCAGTAGCAGCACATCTATGATGTGGCTGGCAGGGATCCCCAATCCCCACCAGCCAAAAACCCAACAACTGTCCCTCCTGCATACCTTGTAAATAGCAGATCTTCACCTGCAGCGAACATCGACTTATACATACTGCTCGCACCAGCCCCACAGCCTTCCCTCTGATTATACCTGCCTATTCAGAAGCAGGAAGTTGCATCAGAGGGAAGGCTGTGGGGCCAACATGAGCAGTGTGTATTAGTTGCTGCTCGCTGCTGGTGAAAATCTATTTAAAAAGTATGCAGGGGAGGGGGGATGTTTGAGAGACCATATAGCATGCAGGTGAGAGAGAAAGAGACCAAATCACTTGTGGGACAAGGCAGAGTTCTTCTGCCACCCATCTTGGGCCTAGGCCCACCCAAAATTGGGTGTCTGGCTACGCCCCTGTAGGGAAAGCCTCGACAAATTTTCTTAGGATGTAGGACCCAGCCTAAAAATCTAGGAGCCACACTCGGAACGACTGGAATTATCTATGCTCGTTTGTAAATCACACATTCATAATATGCTCATTGTGAAGTACAGCAAGTCATCTATTACAAAAGCAAGGAAGGAGTGGATAAGACAATACTGCTCTTCTCCATTGCCCACCCACAGCCTATCTGGCAATGGAGAGAGGCTTTATGCTGTGGCTGCTGAGAGAAATGGGAGAGAGGATAAAGCTGTAGTTACTAGGGGTAGACAGAGTGCACCCACCCACATACTCCCCCTATAAGATGCAGCCAGCTTCTCTGTTACCCACCTGCCCCCGTCAGTTGCAGGTTTTAACCTCTCTCCACTGCTCATCCACCCGCTCCCAACAGTCACAGCCTAAAGCCACAACCCAGCCATTCCAGCAGCCTTGGCACTACTGCATCCCTAACCCTAGCAGTAGCCTTCCGAATCTATCCTTTCCCCCTCCCCCTCCCCCAGTAGTAGCCTCTCTCAACACCTCTTGCCCTTCCCCCTCAGCAAGAAGCTCACAATCCTTTCCCCCCAATTCGAAGTAGCCTCTCTTAACTGTTCCCCCCCCTCCCAAATAAAGGAACCAGACTTTAAAATTTTAAATTGATCCTGCCAACAAGCTTGCTGGAGAATCTCCTACTTAGCAATAATGCTCCTTATGGGCTGCTTCATGTGAGCTGCCTTTCCAGAGTGGACAACCCCCCCCCCCCCCCCCCCCCCCCAGCAATGTCCCTCTTTCCCCCACCAGTTCTCTCTCTATCCCTGGCTCCTCGCACACATGCATACACATCCCCCATGGCTCTCAATGCCTGCTCTAGCATCCTCCCAGAACTCACTCACTCACTCTCTCTCTCTCTGTGTCACCACTTCAAAGTTCTCCCCACAACATACACCCCCATAGCTTTTTCTTGGCAACCTCTGCAGCTGTCTCCCAACAGCCAATCCCATAACTGAATCCCTTTATGCATATCTCAAGCCTCTTCTCTCCTCCACCTGAACACACCTTCTCTGTGCCTGCACTTTAGCACAGACAATTGGCTCTCCCTTCCGTCACTGTAGATCAGACAGCCAGTTCTTCCTCCTTCTGACTTTTGCAGCATACAGACACCCAGCTCTCTCTTTCCTTCACCCCACCCCATTAGTATACAGATGCCCAGGTCTATCCCTCCCTTCTACTTGCACTGCAGACACCCAACTCTCCCTCCCCCCTAGACACTAGTTGGTGTATGCCCTAGAGCATACACCAACTAGGAAAATTGTCCAAGCCAGATTACTACAGATCCCTATTCAGACACTTGGCATTGGTCACAAATGCAGAACCCAGATGGCCCCCTCTTCAAGTGCAGGACAAGTGTCTACAAAGAAAGTAGAAATATGTGCAAAACATGGGCATAGTTTGACTGTTTCACTGGGGGGGGGGGGGGGGGGCACATTAGCATATCACCTGCATACAGACATCTACTGATATATTATATATATATATATATATATTTTTTTTTCCCTCTCATTATGCCTCCTCTCATTCACATATCAGTACACCTACTAGAAAACTAAACAGGCCAGATAAGTACATATTGATCCTACACAGGCATTCAATGTTAGCAGAATACCTGGTCTCTTCCATACATGCAGAACGCAGATAAACCCTCACCAAATATAAAATATATAACTACAGACTAAAAATAGAAATATGTAGACAAAAATTAAACTGAACTCCCAAGCAACCAGACTTTGCACACAATACACCAGAAAAACAGTAATGTGCTCCCTCATACTGTGCAAACTATAAAGACAGCAGATGTAAATGTCAAAACCTGACATTCTATATATTACAATACAAATTAAGGGGTCCATTTACTAAGGTGCGCTAATGGATTTAGAACACGCTAAATGCTAAGATGACCATTTTATGCCTATGAGCTTCTTAACATTTAGCACACAGTAATCAGTAGTGCGTACTATATCTCTTAGCGTACTTTAGTAAAAGGACCCCTAAGCATGGTATACTGTCCAAACCAGAAGAAGGTGGATTAGGCTTTTGAAAGCTAACTGAAAGATGTACTCACTTAGTCCAATAGAAAACCATTACCTTATTTTCCACTTTGAACTGTTTGTAACTAGCTAGTTTTTAAATTAAAAATAATTTTTTTTCTACCTGTGTAGTCTGGTCATTTAATGTTTCTAATTGTGTTAATTCCAGTCTCTGGTTTCTGCTAACTCTCTTGCCAGGATTTCCTTTTCCATTTGTCATTTCTCTCTCTCCTGTCTTCTTCATTACATCCACATCCAGCATAGATCTTTTCCTTCCAGTTTTTTCCATTTATTTTTCTGCCTTTCTGTCCAGATTTCATTATTACTAACCAGTCTTCAAATTTCCCTCCCATCTGCCTACAAGTTTCCATCTTTTTCCCTCACCCGTCCCCTTTCACATATTCCCCAGACTTTCACTAACTCTGTCCTCTCTTTCTTCCATCCTCTCTCCCCCTATTCCATCCTGATTCTTTCCATCCCCTGCCCCTTCTATCCAGTGTCTCCCCATCTCTCCCCCTTCGCAGCATCTCCCATCTTTCTCATTCCTTTCCATCGTGACCTCTTCCCCTTCCATTCAGCATCTCCCCCTCTCTCTCTCCCCTATGCAGCATCTTCCATTCGCTCTCATTCCTTTCCATCCAGTGTCTCCCCTCCCCCTTACCTCCAGCATCTCCACCTCTCGCTCTCTCCTCCTTCCATTCTCCCCCTTTTATTCACTGTCTCCCCCCTCTATCCTCTTCCATTCACTGTTTCTCCAGGCTTTCCCAGTTCCATTGAGTGTCTCTCCTTTCCATCTAGAATGTCCTCTCTCACTCTCCTTCCCGATGCAGCCATCCAGGATTTCCGCTGCTCACTCTCTCTAGCGCCCCCCTCCCAGCAAGGTTAGGGACATAGGCACCAAACTACTAGCTACTCCTTCCGGCTGCTGCTGTAGCAGCCTGGAAGAACCACGAGCTTCCGTGCTTTACCCTACTCTTCCTTGCCTCTTGCTCACTCTCTTCATCCCCCTGCACCCAACGCAGCTACAAAACAAAATAAAAACGTGTGCGGGGCCATACTCCTGCTGTGCGCACTGCTGTTGGCTTCCCTCCTTTCTCTAGAAACAGGAACTTACATACTGAGGTGGACGAGGGAGAAGGAAGCCGGCAGAGGCACATGCAGCAGAAGTACGGCCCCACGCACGTTTTCCATTATGCTTTGCCGGGGAGGGACGGAGTGAGAGGCAGGAAAGGAAAGAGAAGAGAACGGAAGCTCGTGGTTCCTCCAGGCTGCCACAGCAGCAGCTGGGAGGAGAAGCTAGTGGTGGGTTATGTCCCTACAGCTAGTTTTTTCTCACCCCTCCAAACTATCAAAACGGCCATATTCCAATCACTAAAGCTAAAATACATTTATTTTTTCTACCTTTGTTGTCTGGTGATTTTATTTTTCTGGTCATGTTGGTCCCTGTCTATGGGTTTCATTCCCACTGTGCTCTTAACTCAGTTTCCAGGGCCTCTTGTTCAATTGGTATTTCTGTTCTCACTGCCTATTTTCTTCCCTTCCTTCCTCTTTGGCACTGAGCATTCACATTCCGCTTTATTCCATTTTTCTGCCCCTTCTCAAATCTAGTTTTTCATCTCTTTCCTTCCCTTTCATCCATGTGCATCTCATCCAAGTTTCCAAATGTATTTAGAATTTACTAGCCCACCCTATGGCAGCCTTCAGGGCAGTTTACAATCTAATTTTAACAAACAAATGAAGCAAGAAGGAAAAAACATAAAACAGACACACAGATTTAAAGGAAGGGGGAAGACCTATAATAATAATAGGAAAGACACAAAAGAGAAGGGAGGCTCTGGCGAATGCCTCGGACAAAATTTGATCTATAAACGTCAAGAGAATGCATCTTCAAAAAGATATGTTTTAAGCTCTACTTTAAACTTTGCTAGGGATGATTATAGTCTTAGGGAGCTTGGAAGAGCATTCCAGAGTTGCAGTCCTAGACAGAGAAAATAGAATGCCTAATGTGTTCACGAACTATAACTCAATAAGAAGGAATTACTAGCTGGTTCTGTTGAGCTGACTGAAGAGTTCTTGAAGGACTGCATGGAGTTAAGGTACTGGAAAGATACAATGGTTCTCCAGAGGCGATGGTCTTGTGAACTATGAGTTTAGATTTCATAAATTATACGGTGTTTAATTGGCAGCCAATGAGCATTTTTAATTAAACACCGTATAATTGGTGTGCTAAATGCTAAGAAGCCCATATTTCTTTAAATTATTGATCAGACGGATAACAGTGTGAATATGTTGTAGGCATCTGTGCTCTTTAACCCATAGTACATAGTATAATGAATTACAATAATCAGGTTTTGCAATCACCAATGAAAGAACTAAGACATTGGGAGCTGATGGGAAGATCAAAGAGCAGATGGATTGAATTAGATGAAGGGAAGATAGATCCCACTTAAAAAATTGGGAGGCAGGGGCTTAATCATACTAGGGCAACTGGTGGAAAATGAAGCGCTGGTTTATTTTAATGATTTTGTAGTTGACTATGGACTGGGACAAAGGGCTCATTTTCAATACAGACAAGTTTATGATTTCATAATAAGTATGGCTCTTAGAGAATTGCAAATGGAGGAGACATTGCTGGAAATGGCTATCAATGAGAGCAGTAGGAGAAGGGGAATAACCAGATTCTATCAGGCTTTGCTACTGTAGAACACTGCATAAAATATGAAGAGTATGGGAGAAAGCCCTTGGTCGAGCATATGAAGCAAAAGAATGGGAGTAAATATTTGAAAATGTGTTAAAAGTTAACTATAGCGAGTAACATAGTAGAGAATGGGTATGAAATGCTGTATCAGTGGTGGTGTATTCTGATTCACTTGAGCCATAAGTATGGATCTGGATCTGATCTATGCTGGTGAGCTTGTTTGAGAGGGGTAATTTTCTTCATAAATCGTGGTCATGCCCTAAGGCAGGGCATGACAAACCCCAAGTGCCAGGTTGCCATGGCGACTGAAAAAATGGACCTGGCGCTTAGGCTTTGCCGGCACAAAACAAAGGCCCCTGCATGAAGGAGGCCAGCTATCCACAGGAGAGCCACTGGATCACAGGGCTGATCCCTCTGCCTGCCGTTGTGTCCGAGGGGGTGGAACCAGCAGGGCCTTCATCAGTGCATAGGTTCAAAGGCTCCTCTACTCTTATGTTACCATTGATGCCGGACCTGCTCCTTTTGGTTGTGTTCCTGCACATTGGGACTCAGGAGATGGGAAATGCTGAATTGAGAGAGAGAAAGAAAAGAGGGAACAATGAGGGAAGTGGGGAGACAGAGAGGGGGTGATGTTGAACGGGTGGCAGGGAGGAAAGACAGTATGGAAAGAGGGTAAATGCTGGACATGAATGTAAGGGAAAGGGCAAGAGGAAGAAATGTGACACATGGATAGAGGGAAAGGGGAAGGAGGAGATTTACATGGAGAGGGGGAAAATGCAGCAAATGGATGGAGGGGAAGAGAAGAAGGGAGAGGGAGGAGATGTATATGAAGGAAAGGGAAGGAGAGAGGAGGAGGAGATGTATGACAGAAAGGCAAGAAGAGAGAGGAAGGAGATGTATGACAGAAAGGGAAGAAGATGTATATGAAGGGAAGAGAAGAAGGGAGGGAGGACATGTATATGATGCAAAAGAAAGAGAGAGGGAGGAGATGTGTATAAATGGAAGGGAAGGGATGTCTAAGCAGCATAGGTCTTACTGAAACTGTGCTTAACTGGTTCATCTCCTACCTGACCAACAGAGTTTACACAGTTACTTTTCAAGTGTCCCTCAGGGATCCATTCTTTCACCAACCACCGTCAATATCTTTTTGGCCCCTTTTCTAACTTTAATCAAACCTTGGAACTGAAAACTTTAGCATACGCAGATGACATTCAAATACTTTATACCTTAAAAACATGTGTTATCAATGAGATCCATACATTATACCAGAGGCTCTTCAGGCTTACTGACTAAGAGACCAAAACCTTATACTCAATCCAAGAAAACTTAGATTTGTCTTTTTCCCCAAGAAAGAAAACATTTCCCTTCCTATAAGTATCGCTCTCTCCAACACTCCTGTTCCACAGACAGATTCGATATGCATTCTGGGCATTTGCTCAATTCTAATCTTTCCTTTAAACCACAAATAGCCCAAATTATCAAAAGCTGCTTTTACACACTTTCTGAGAGAGAAAGAGAACTTTAAACTAAATGCAATATGGTACTGGCGACCAATGTACCTCGGCAAACTACGGCACAATTAAATCAAAGCATTTAGTTTTAAAGAGCATAGGGACTGCTGAATTTTGTTTGAATATGGTGTAACTAACTGTGGGAGACCAGCATATATAGTATTACAGTAATCTAGACAAGTTATAATGAAAGCGTGAATTAAAGTGTGCAGTGAAAAGTCAAAACAATGTCTAATGGAAAGTAAGCGATGCAACCAAAAAAAGCCTCTCTATCATCTGGGAAATTTGTTTATCAAATGAAAGTTTGGAGTCAATAATGATGTCAAGGTACTGGAAAGAATCTACTGGGGAGATATGTAAATGAAAAAGGTTAAATGGCGTAGTAGGTTGATCAGTGATCCTAAAATCTAGTAGGTAGTAGTTTGAGGGATTAAGAACAAGTCTACAAGATGATAACCAATTTGAGAATGATGTTAGTGCAAACTGGAATGGTATTAAATTCAATGAAAGGAGATGTTAATCGCGCTGAACTCAGTATGGGAATGCTTGCGACTAATACGAAATAAAGATGTAGGAAAGATTAAAAGGATATCATCTGCCTAAAGAATAGTATATTGTGATCTTGCAGAACAGTCGTAAAGGATTACTCAAAATAATAATAATGGTGAAAGGACTGGTCCCTGTGATACACCTCAGCAGAGAGATACCTCAGGAGATAGGCTTACGGATATGGATACAGAAAAAACTCGATTTGAAAGGAACGACCTAAACCAAGCAAGGGTATGACTAAAAAGACCAATGGACTGGAGCTAGGAAATTAAGACAGTATGATCCACTAAATCAAATGCAGCTGACAGATCGAGTGAAACAAGGAAAGCAATTTCACCTTTTTCCAAAATAGTATGCAAGTCACTGATCAGAGTGGTAACAGCTGTTTCTGTACTATGATTCGATCTAAAACCGGTTTGTTAGGGCGAAGTACCCTAGTTTGCTCACAAACTATTTTCTCAGTAATTTTTGAAACAATGCAAATTTGGAAATTGGTTGATGGTTTGCTGATCTGAAGGGTCAGAACAAGAATTTTTCAGTATTGGTTTAACTACAGCCTTTTTCCACCATCAAGGAACTATTCCTGTTGTAATGTTTAGTGTTAGGAAAAGAGAAGTAGTGTAACCAACGAGACACTTCCACAAAGAACGCCAGGCCGAAAATGTATGTCCAAATATTCATCCACCCAGATAAAGACAAATATTTTGGACATACATTTTCATCCTGGTATTCTTTGTAGAAGTGTCTTGTTGGTTACACTACTCCTCTTTTCCTGCTGCTACACTCATGGTGTTCCGCATTCCTCCACCTTTGTGGAATCTTCCCTGTAACAGTAAAAGGTCATGACGCTGTAGCTTAAACCAGCTACAGGGAAAAGGATACACAGCAGAAGTTGTGGAATGAATATGCATAATCACATCTTCCAAAGCAGTAAGACAGGATTGAAAAGGTACTCCAGGAAGATGAGTATTCACATGAGGAGGGGCCAGACAGAGACAGTGTTGGACTAGTAACCATGCTAGAATTGGAGGGTAATAAGCACTGCAAGATAGAGATTTTGTTATGAATAAGAATAGTCATACTGGGTCAGACCAATGGTCAATCTAGCCCAGTAGTAGTAGTATCCTGTTTCCAACAGTGGCTAATGCAGGACAAGTACATGGCAGCATTCCATGTTACCGATCCCATTTTCCTCATTTTATTGTAGTCGCCCTTTTGAAAATTCCAGATCTTAGGGCTTCCGCAGATTGGCTATCAAATCAAATTATTTCAGTTCAAACAGACAGTGGGGTTACAATACATTATGTCAGCAAACAGGGAGGGGCAGGTTCTTGCCTCCTTTGTCCGGAAGCAGGTAGATTGTGGAAGTTGGCCATCTCGTAAGGGATGTCCCTCAGAGCCACTTGTGTGGCACACAGACTGATTTGATTTCTGCAACCCGAAGAGTAGTTTCTGGATGAGGGTGTAGCCTGGGAGATATTTTGAGGATGGGGCACCCTTCGATAGATCTCTTTGCAACTAAAATCAATATGACAGACTGACTACCATCCACCAGGACAGAACAGAGACATGAAGAAACTTTTACAAAAATTAGGAAAGCTGGCAATTGGGCAACAGTATAATAATGGGTGACTTCAGTTACCCCAATATTGACTGGATAAATGTAACATCAGGGAGCGCTAGGGAGGTAAAATTCCTAGACATAATAGACTGCTTCTTGAAGCAACTGGTCCAAGAACTGGCAAGAGGGGAGCTATTTTAAATCTAGTCCTTAGTAGAATGCAGGGCATAGTACGAGAGGTAATGGTGTTGGGTCCGTTGGGAAACAGTGATCATAACATGATCAAATTTGAGCTGATATCTGAAGTCACTAAGGAAATCTATTGATCTTAACTCCAGGAAGTTTATCTGATAAAGCTTTTCCTAAGAGGACCACATACCTTACTTCATAAAAAACATTACCCCTAACAACACTCCACTCTCCCCCACGAGTTCATTCTTAGAAGTCATTTAACATGCAATAGATCATATAGGATCCCCTGAGAAAGTGCAAAACCGAAAGCAGTCGCTATTACATAAAGAAGCCAGAATGAACGTAATGAAATTACTCCTAGGAATCTACTCTAACATTGGTCCAAATACTGTTAGCCACAACTCTCAATGATTATAACACAATACCAATACTACACAGCCGATTTAGGATTACCAGACACACCAACCTCAACCAAACCAGCAACAGAACTTACAATAGCAAAACATTATCCCACAAACAAACTGCAAAACCAACACAAAAAAGCTCAAATCCAAATCGACATACAAACAACAATTAATAAAGGTTCCCACTTTCACCATTACGGAAGATCCATACCTTACAGTTCAAACAGGTTACATTAATGCCAGATCAACAGTAAGCAAAACAGAAATTATAAAAGACTGGATCACATCAGAAACCTCAGATTTACTCTTCATCAGCGAAACCTGGATCCATAACCAAAAAGATCCCATAATACTGGACCTTTGCCCTCCGAGATATAACACTACACACTGGACTAGAATAGGTAAAAGAGGCGGAGGCATTGCCATAATCTACAGATCCCATATCACTTTAGAAACCACTGCTGAATCAATCACACTTCAACTAGAAATTGCCTCAATCAGATTGCAACATAAAAGTGTAGCCGGCAATCTAAATTGCGTCCTATTCTACAGACCGCCAGGAACTTGGAGCGAAGCATATATAACCCACTTGTACATCTAACTCAAACATACTAGTCATTGGGGACATAAACCTTTATTTAGAAGACCCAAACTCAACTGGTGTCCAAGATTGTAAAGAATTCTTCCAACTATGGGATTTCGAATGGCCAAATCTGAATGCCACCCACAGAAAAGGCCACACACTTGACCTGCTAACCCATAAATTCGCATCAGACCAAATCATTAAAGTCATTGACCACAAATGGATGGAAATTCCATGGTCAGATCACTTCAAATTAAATCTGACCCTACATTGCCTGAAGAATGGGCATCTCAAAGCTGATGAAAACAAATCTTACCAAACCAGAGGTAAAGTGGACACAACTGCATTAGCAATCAATTTACGACAACAATTGGTCTATTCCATCTGATTCCATCAACTATCTTGCAGATTGGGAATCGAGATGTATCACTGTTCTAAATGAATTAGCTCCTTTACGAAAAAAAAAAAACCACATTCACAAACCAAACAGGACCCCATGGTTCAACGAAAATGTGAAACAATTAAAATCTAGAACCAGACAACTCGAATGAGCCTGGAGAAAAAACAAAAACGATTAAAATCTAAACGTTTGGAAAGAATCACATAGAAAATACAAATATGAAATCAAAAAATCCAAACGGAACTACTATAATGAACAACTAGGTTCTGACTACAAAGACATAAAAAAGTTATACAAACTACTGGATAAATTACTAGATACAAAACCAGTGTCCTCAACAAAATCAGGAATCCCAACAGCCGATGATCTTGCTAACTACTTCAAAGGCAAAATTGTCGATCTACGCAAAAATGTCACAGGACTACACCAACCTTGATACCTTCCTTAATGAGGTAGACCCACCCTAAGAAGAATACCCAGCCGGCCGAACTTGGACAAATTTCACCCAAATCACACAAGAAACAATAGCACTAGCAACCAATAAGATCTCTACAGCCTACTGTCAACTGCACACCTGCCCCAATTATCTAATGAACCCCCCCCCCCCCCCCCCCCCCACCGCTCGATTCATCACTGAACTTACCTCCCACCTCAACTTCTTGTTCCAGCATGGCATATTCCCAAAATACAAAGGTAATATACTACTCACACCATTACCAAGAGACACCAAAAAGAAAACTAACGATATCACCAACTACCGACCTGTGGCATCCATCCCACTTACAAGCAAACTGATGGAAAGCATTGTAGCTAAACTACTTACTGAATACATCGACAATTTCTCAATCCTTCATGAATCACAGTCAGGCTTCAGATCTCTCCACATTACGGAAAACGTCCTGGTAACTCTCCTTGCCAAGTTCAAAAAGGAAATCGCATTAGGTAAAAACATACTCCTCTTGCAATTCGACTTATCAAGCGCATTCGATATGGTTGACCACTATATACTAGTAAGAATACTCGAAAAGATAGGCATAGGAGGGAATATACTCAAATGGATCAAGGGTTTCCTAACCACGAGATCTTATCAAGTAAAAGCAAACCCAAACATATCACCATCATGGAGTACTGATTGCGGAGTACCCCAGCGTTCACCTCTCTCACCCATATTATTTAATCTGATGATGATCCCCCTTGCTCATGCCCTATACAAGCATAATCTTAATCCTTTTCTGTATGCGGATGATGTCACCATTTAAATACCGCTCAACTCTAATCCAACAGAAATCACTGTTGCAATAAAGACTAGTTTAAGCTTAATGGATGCCTGGGCATTGGCATTCAAACTCAACAAGGAAAAAACTCACTGCCTTATTCTCTATTTTCACCACAAAACAAACCTCCCTTCATCCATAAAAACCCCAGAACATACTCTCCCAATATCGGACAAACTGAAAATCCTTGGAATTACTATTGACACCAACCTAACCCTGGTGAGCCAAGCCTCTGCCACCACGAAGAAAATGTTCCATGCAATGTGGAAACTCAAACGGATCAAACAATTCTTCCCAAGGGAAACTTTCCGTAACATAATTCAAACAATGGTATTATCACATGTTGACTACTGTAACGCTGTATATGCGGGATGCAAAGAACAGAGCTTAAGTAATCTCCAGACCATGCAGAACGCGGCAGCTAGACTCATTTTCGGAAAGACAAGATTCAAAAGTGCTAAACCCCTACGTGAAATACTGCACTGGCTACCAATCAAGGAACGAACAGTCTTCAAAATTTGCACTCTGGTCCACAAAATAATCCATGGTCTGGCCCAAAGCTATATGACCGAACTTATCGACTTACCAACTAGAAACAACATCGAATCATCAAGAAAGTTTCTAAACCTGCATTACCCAAACTGTAAAGGACTAAAATACAAATCAATATATGCATCCAGCTTTTCCTACATTTGAACCCAGCTCTGGAATGCTTTACCTAGAAACATTAGAACTGTGAACACCCATCTAAAATGTCGAAAAGATCTTCCGGAAAGCCTACCCAGCAGACCCGAACTAATTCATGAACAATGCATCATATCTTTCGATCTAAGAAATGAACAATTCCCCTTCCACATAATCTTGTTACTTCAAACTGTACGAATTTTACCACTCCAGTTATAATTTAGTGTACTTCTACCCTTATCCTACTCTGTATTGCTCACTAGAAGCTGTAGGCCCATTCCCGGAGACTTATCAGCCTCACTGGGATTATTTCTCTCTATATGCTACTATATATTCGTCCCAGAGTTGTATTCTCTTTTCCGGAACCTTATCAGCTTCCTTGCACCTACGGTTACTCTATTTTCCACTCTGTATATATTGCCCGAGTTGGTACTCTCCTCTCCGGAACCTGTAAGCCACATTGAGCCTACTGCTATGTGGGAAAATGTGGGATACAAATGTAATAAATAAATAAGTGTGGAGCCCATGTATACAAACTCCCCATCCCAGGTTGGATGCATCTGTATTCAGCAGCTTTTGAGGTGGTGTTCATTCAGGTACAGCAAGTGTTTTTCTGTTCCTTAAGCGTTCACAATTGAGTTTGTATTTGAGGCAATGGAGAGTTAAGTGACTTGCCCAAAATCCACAAGCAGAAGTGGAATTTGAATCAGGTTCATCTAGTGTTCAGTCCACTGCTTTAACCATTAAGCTACTTCCCCTAGTAGCTCTGACACCCACATGGTCATATGAATTGAATCTTTCGTGTCACAGTTGGGGAAGATGAACCCTTGGACCAAGACGAGGTTGGCTGTACCTGTGCGGAATAAGCGCCACCCAGGCCCTCGTTGACAGTTGCTGATGCAACTGCCTGGCAGAGTCCAGGATATGAAGAAGGCAGGACCTGACTCGGACAGACAGAAGCATAGGACAAGGCAGTGCCTAGCAGACTGGCTTGAACAAGACAGGGTTTGTCTAGAGGTTGGCCCTTAAAAGAGCCCTTGGGGGCTGGCCCTTAAAAAAGCTCTTAATATTGATGGACCAGACTTATCAGCACTAAAATCTTGTTTGCAATGCTTCCCATAACCACTCCTCTGACATCTGTGAACAAAGAATCATGATTGAGTTCCAGGCATTGAAGGCACCAAGAATGGGTATCTGTTATGAATACGGTCCTGTTGCACCGGATACACTTCATAAAACCATTGGAACTTTTTTTTCTGGGGCATAAATAGAAAAATAGTGAGAGCAAATTAAAATGACTCAATGAAAATTACTTGACCAGGTGCCCTAAGCCTACACAGGTTGACAAAAAAGAAAACAAAATTATAAATGCCTGAAAAACCTAACTAAAGCAGCTATCGGGGGAAAAAAGGTTCAAATGACAGCAACAGGAATTACACGCTTGAAAATGGAAAATAATGGCAGAAAAATGCCTGAAAAGAGAAAGTAGGCATGAACTGACAGGAAACACCAGGCGTGACAGATACGCTCTGCAGAAAAATGACGATGGTCTAAGTCATGTGTGATAGCAGAAGATGGGACAGCGTGTGCATGCACTGTGTAATACTTTCAAAAGCTTTGTATAAAGAAGTTGTAGAGCAGTTCCTACTTGAGGGCTCTGTCAGATGGTACCTACATGTGAGACTACGCTATCTTGCTTGAACTTGGAGTACACAGCATGAGATGAAAATGTTCACGGTAAAGGATGCAGTAAGTGAATGCGGATCTCACACCTGCAGTGTGTAAGCACTGGTGTGCTCTAATGAGTAAGGTCAGAAAAGCCAGAGCAAAGAAAACTACAGGACAAAATCTGCTCCACCATGAACTGTTTGAACATGGATGTGTCAATTTATCTGGCAAATCGATTTGTCCTCTGTGACTTCTCTTCTCTAAATGTAACTGGGTATCAACTTTATGAACTTAAAATAGGTAGAGAAGACAGACATCAAAACTGGCACCAGACTTTCTACCACAGAAGTGGCACATGAATATGCAAATGACATCATAAAAGAAAATTATAACTATTACTAAAGATTTAACAATGATTTAGAACTGGATGGTAATCTATTTTCTCTATAAAGGAATCCTTTTACCACTGTTAGCTGTTTCATAATGGATTAATGTATCAAACATTTCTAGGACATAAGCGGCTCTCTCTTTAAAAAGTTTTCAAACCAAACATAAAAATGTAGTTATGCTTTACATTTCAACATAAAAATACTCACAAAGTAGGTGCAGAGCCATGGCCTGTAAGGA
Organism: Microcaecilia unicolor; assembly: GCF_901765095.1. Lineage (NCBI taxonomy): Eukaryota > Metazoa > Chordata > Amphibia > Gymnophiona > Siphonopidae > Microcaecilia > Microcaecilia unicolor. The sequence goes on along the minus strand of NC_044032.1, from coordinate 489,746,769 downwards.
TGAGTCTGTGACGCTTCTGAATGGTAATGGGGGAACTGGGACATGATCCTGAACTTGCAGAGGACATACTAGGAGGGCGGATTTCAGAGAGGTAATCAGGAGCCGATTCAACTTGCAGTGGTAACTGGTTAATGTGGATGTCATCTGTGATCGGCGAATCCATGATGCCACATGTGAGAATGTGTGAAAGACTGCAGTCATCACAAGTGCACCTGCTCAGGGGTTAAACAATTGGATCACAAAGAACTCTTCTCACTAAGACTTTGCCCACAATATAAAAAAAAGTGTGATTAGTGTAAGAAGATAAATCTCCTGTCCACATCACTTTCACCCAGTTTACAAAGTTCCACATAAATCCAATTTTGTTTTATTTCTGCTCTACTGCACCCAAAATATCAGATTTCCCTCCCCTCCCCCTCCACATTATCTAGCCAGACTTATCATCATTACTCCTCATCCTTATAGGAGGAAATTTTTTTTTACCTTTCCAGCAGATTCAGAAAGCAGTTAATAATGCATAACAGCTGTTTTAGATAACAAAGGAAACAGTAAAAGGAACTGGGGTAAACAGATTGGCCTTGAACTGCACCAGGCTGTAAAAAAATGGCAATTTTTTTTTTTTAATATTGAACACCGAGTAGGTAGGTATTCAGCCACTGCAGAGATCATTATTATCAGCAAGTGGTGGCCCCCTTGTTATAGAAAGTAACTATGGGCAGATTTTGCACAAGTTTCAGTGGTAGAAGTAAGGCAAATAATTTATAAATTCAATAAGGGCAATAAAGCGAAAATACTACCTGTAGCAGGTATTCTCCGAAGACAGCAGGCTTCATATTCTCACACATGGGTAGACGTCGATCCGCGTTGTCTGGTCCGGTATTTATGCCAAAGTAAAAAAACAGAGCTTTGTGAAGCGTGAGCCACGCTCCACTGCGCATGTGTGAATGCCTTCTTGCCCGCCGAGAGAACACGGTCCTCTCAATTAAATTTCAAAGTAAAAGAAAAAAAATAAAATAATGGAGACAATTTCAAGGGGAGGTGGGCAGGATTTTAAGAATATGAAGCCTGCTGTCTGCGGAGAATACCTGAAATATGTAAGTATCTTTGCTTTCTCTGAGGACAATCAGGCTTGCATACTCTCACACATGGGGAATCCCTAGCATCCAGGCTCACCCAAAACAACAAACACTGGTCAATTGGGCCTTGCAACAGCAAGGACATTACACAGATAAACCTGAAACTATATACAATCTGAACAGAATAAAATGGGCCTAGGAGGGTGGAGTTGGATTCTAGACCCCAAACAGATTCAGCAACACTGACTGCAAAAAAACGACCATCGCACCGAGTATCCTGCTCAAGGCAGTAGTGAGATATAAATATGTGGACTGACGACCACGTTGCAGCCTTGTAAATTTCTTCAATAGAGGCTGACCTCAAGTGGGCTACCGATGCAGCCATGGCTCTGACATTATGAGCCATGATATGACCCTCCAAGGCCAGCAAATCTGCCAGCCAAATTGAAATGGGTGCATTTCCCAATGGTGACCCCCATTCTGTTGAGATCAAAAGAACAAAAAGCTGGGCGGACTGTCTGTGGGGCCTTGACCACTCCACGTAGTATGCCAATGCACTCTTGCAGTCCAAGGTGTGCAAGCTGCTTTCATCAGGATGGGCATGAGGTCGAGGAAAAACAGTTGGCAAGACAACTGGTTCAGATTGAACCCCGAGACCACCTTCGGCAGGGGGGGGGTGTAAGGAGGACTACTCTGTTGTGGTGAAACTTAGTGCAAGGTGCATCCACTACTAAGGCTTGAAGCTCAATGACCCTATGAGCTGAAGTAACAGCCACCAAGAAAACAACCTTCCAGGTCAAGTACTTCAGAAGCCAGGAATTCAGAGGCTCAAAATGAGCTTTCATCAGCTGGGTGAGAATGATGTTGAGATCCCATGATACTGGTGGAGGTTTGACAAGTGGGCTTTGATAAAAGCAAACCTCTCAAGAAGCAAACAACTAAAGGCTGTCCAGAGATAGGATTACCTTCTACATATCGATTAGCACTACGGAGTTTGTCTTGAGACCAGACTCTGACAAGTGTAGAAGATACTCAAGCAGGGTCTGTGTAGGACAAGTAAGAGGATCCAGGGCTCTGCTCTCAGACCAGACAGGAAACCTCCACCATTTAAAAAAGTAACACCTCTTAGTGGAATCTTTCCTGGAAGCCAGCAAGCCTCAGAAGACATCCTCTGAAAGACTCAAGGAAGTGAATGCTAAGCTCTCAACATCCAAACCGTGAAAGCCAGAGATTAGAGGTTGGAATGTACATGCGACTCCTCGTTCTGAGTGTCAGAAAATACTCCAATCTTCACAGTTTTTCGGAGGATAAATCCAGAAGAGGGAACCAAATCTGTCTCGGCCAGTAAGGCGAGAGATTAGAATCATGGTTCTGCGGTCTTGCTTAGTTTCAACAAAGTTTTTCCTACTAGAGGTATCGAAGAATAAGCTTACAGGAGGCCTGCCCCCAATTGAGAAGGAAGGCATCTGACGCTATTCTGCTGTGGGCCTGAAGCCTGGAAGAGAACTGAGGGACCTTGGGGTTGATCTGAGTGGCAAAAAGATCCACCAAGGGGGTGCCCCACGCTTAGAAGATCTTGTGGGCCATGGCCATGTGGAGAGACCACTCGTGTGGTTGCATTATCCTGCTTAGCCTGTCAGCCAGGGTATTCTTTGCGCCTGTCAGATAAGTGGCTTAAAGAAACATAATGTGGTGGCAAGCCCAATGCCACATCCGGACAGCCTTTTGACATAGAGGGCGTGAGCCGGTGCCCCCCTACTTGATGTAGTACACTGCAACCTGATTGTCTGTTTGAACGAGAATAATTTGATGGGACAGCCCATCTCTGAAAGCCTTTAGAGCGTTCCAGATTGCTCGAAGCTCCAGGAGGTTGATCTGAAGATTCGTTTTGGAGGGACCGAGTTCCTTGAGTGTGAAGCCCATCTACATGAGCTCCCCATCCCAGGAGAGAGGCATCTGTCGTCAGCATCCTTTGTAGCTGAGGAATTTGGAATGGAAGTTCCAGAGTCAAACTGGATCCAATGGTCCACCACTGAAGAGTGGGAACAAGCTCTGGGGACACTTGGATGTTATCCTCCATACTCCCCGTGGCTTGATACCACTGAGAAGCCAGGGTCCATTGAGCTAATCTCATGTGAAGACGTGTCATGGGTGTAACGTACACTGTGGAAGCCTTGTGGCCCAGCAATCTCAACATCTGCCAAGCCGTGACCTGCTGAAAGGCTCGAACCTTGGACACCAACAAGACAAGATTGTGTGTGCTGGCTTCCGTGAAGTAGGCTCGAACCTTCTGTGTGTCGAGCAGAGCTCCTATAAACTCCAATTGCGGGAAGTATTGGGATATGAGTATATGCATCCTTTAAGTCCAGCGAGCATAGCCAATTGTTTGTTTTTTTTTAATTGGGAGAAGGGTGCCCAGGGAAACTATCCTGAACCTCTCTCGAACTAGAAATTTGCTCAGGGCCCTTAGGTCTAAGATGGGACACATCCCCCCTATCTTCTTTTGCACAAGTAGCACCTGGAATAGAATCCCTGCCTTTCTTCCCCTGGTGGAATGGGTTTGACCACATGGGCCTTCAGAAAGGCGAAGAGTTCCTTTGCAAGTACCTTCCTGTGCTGCGAGCTGAATGAGCTCTCAGTGAGCAATTTGGAGATTTGGAATGCGAATTGAGGGTGTATCCGAGATGGACTATTTGAAGAAGCCACCTTTGGTGAAAAAAATTTCAACCTCCCCCCAACCTGCAAGTCGGCTGGAACGGACACTTGTACTAATGCTATGCTCTGCTGGAGCCAGTCAAAAACTCGCCTCTTGCTTTGACTGGGGAGTAACAGGGGTCTTAAGTACACACTGTTGAAGAGAACGAGCATGCTGGGGGTGAGCCTGAATAGGCTGACAAGCCAAAGGAGTGTACCTACACCTATAGTAGTAATAGGGGGCCACTCCTCAACTTGCCAAGAAAAACTCCTAGATGAGGAGATGGATGCAGAAGGCGCCCGGCGGAAAAGATAGTATCAGTGTGTTTCTTGATTTGGTCAGCAACCTCCTCAACCTTCTCTCCGAAAAGATTATCCCCCCAGCAAGGGGCATCTGCCAACCTCTGCTGAACAGAATGTTCCAAGTCAGAAACACGCAGCCATACGTATAGCATTGCTATACTTTGAGCAGAGACTGGATGCCACATCAAAAGTGCCATAAGTGCCCCTGGCCAAGAACTTTTGACATGCCTTCTGCTACTCTGATCAAATCTCCCTACACGATGACCGAGAAGGAGCCTGCCTCGATGCCGAGGAACTATGTCCTTGACAGTGGCATCGAGACACCGGCTCCTGCCTTGACTCCGGCGAAGCTTCCTTCATCGACGCTGAGGGGGTACCGGCCTGGGCGGCTGTTGACACTGGGGCTGCAAGCAGCAGAGGAGTCCGCACAGCAGACTGAAGGCCGCCAGGTGGGGCCGCAGCGGGAGGTGTGGCAGGCACAAGCACCCCCAATACCAAAGCACAGCATTGCATGAGGCCATCCAGCAGTTCAGGGAGAAAGGCCCAGATGCGCTCATTGAGGGCTGACATCAGGAAAAGCTGCGGTGTTGGCTGAGGCACAGGTTGCAGAACAGCTGGGGCCAACAGGGGAGCAGGATCTCAGTTGCTTGGAAACAATCACATCGGCACCACCTGTATGGAGGGAGCGCTGTTCTCCCAGCACCGAAGCTTCTCGGGTGCCGAATCCCTCGGTGCCCCAGAGCTCCCGGGCATTGTGTATTGAGGGTGACCAATGAAGGTGCTTCTTGGCCTTCGCCCAAAGCAGGTCACCCAAGCTCCTTGGTGCCGACAAGGACAAAATCGTATCCTCATGTTGCCTCGGGGTTGGGTCTGATGATGGACAATCCCAGGGGGGCCTGCACAGCAGGAGACATCAACACAAGTGGAGACCCACTCAATTCCTTATTGCTCCCAGTGTCTAGCGGTCTGAAAGCAGCCATGCTTACCGATGCTCCTGATGCGACACTCGTCAATGCCAACGCCAACATTGAGGAACTGGTCCTGGCTCCAAACATCTTTTCATGTTGAGCCTCCCGGGAAACCTGGGTCCTCTTCTTCATACAAAGACAGAGAACACAGTTAGAAGCACTGCGGTCAGGCCCAACACACTGCAGAAACCAAGAATGGGTGTCCTTTCACAAGATGGTCTAGTCGTACCAGGTACAATGCTTGAAGCCACTGGGATTCTTTGTGGACGTGGACGGGAAGACCTCTTTGGCCAAATCAAATGTCTCGATGGTGCCTAAAGCACGAAAAAAGGGAGCACCCAACCGGAGTCAGGGCCTAAAAAGTAAAGGTGTTTTTTTTTCTTTTTGAAAAATAAGCAGATCACAAATAAGAAAGAAAGGCCAAAGGCACTCAAAAAAGCTCTTAATCGGACATGAGAAGAGACACCAGAAAGTGCAGCTTCTCTTCGCGTGGAAAAAACGAAACTGAGAGGACTGCATTCTCGTGGTGGTCAGGAAGGCATTCACAAATGCGCAGTAGTGTGGCTCGCACTTCACAAAGCTCTGTATTTTTACTTTGGCATAAATGCCGGACGCGGATCGGCCTCTACCCATGTGTGAGAATATGCAAGACCCTTTGTCCTCGGAGAATGAATTATACTCCTGCCCTGCAAACTAGCTTTCTGCAAGAACAGATCAAATGAGCTGATAGCTTATAGTCAAATAAATCTCTGACGGACAGGATTTCTTGTCTAGTCTCCTTGACAACAGAAGCTCAGGTATGATCAACGGTAAGAAAACCATTTCCAAAGCTGTGGTTTATCAGGCAGATTAGATCATTTCTGAGGCTTTCCAACTTAAGACTGGTGATGCAGTGCATTTGAGAATACTAAAACAAACACCTGACTTGGTTACAACTTACCCAAAATACAGTTGCAATAGTGAATACCAGAAAGGACAATGGTAAATAGCCACTCCACTGATAAAACCTCATCATTAGTTTCCAATTAAGCCAAAGGTAGAGTTTAAGGTATTAATTATGACTTTTTTTAGAACACTGAAGGATACTGCTACCTCTTATCTTACCCACGTGGCACATCAGTATATTCCTAACTGATCATTATATTCCAGTCAGGAATTTTGTCTGACCTTACAATCTGCTGATGCTTGAAACTGCTATTCACTGGGAAACAGAAACTAATAAGCAGGGCTCCTCCTTTGTGAAGTTAAGAAAGAAGGCATATTACCTAGCCTTTCATTGCAAATTGAAGACTTGGATATTTTCACTGGTGTTTGAATGAATATGACCAAGAGGGATGTTGATTGTAGCACAGTCTAATTATAGAGTGGTTGCAAATATTCAGTCTTAAAAAAAAAATTATAAGGTCTTGAGGCTATTCAACTAATTGTGAAATCCCCCATCCTAACTGGGCTCTCACTGAGGTTTTGGTATGAGGACACTATTGGTCTTAGAAAGTCATGGGTGGAGTTCCTTAGGGTTTACCATGATCACACTGGTTACCAATAGAGGCCCTCACAATTAAACTTTGTACACTGGTTTTTAAAATATATGGAGGCATATTTTCAAAGCATTTACAAATTTCCATAGTCAGTCATGGCAACAGTGTCAGAACAGATCTGGTATCTGGAATGCATGCTTAGCAATGGCATTAGAAAAAAACGGCCCCTCTACAGAAGGTCCTATGCACAAATGTTCCCCCATAGCTCTCCCCAGAACTACAGCTCTTAAGTGTCAAGGGCATCAACTTGAAAGACAATAGCAAAAATCTAGATGAAGACAGGCTCAACTGTAAGAAACACACGGCAATCTAACGCCAGGCCTTAACAACAGCCAAAAAATAATATTTATCTGAACACAATGAACAAGCTGCAAATTCAACCAAGCAACTATTTAAAATAGTAAATAGTCTACTGCAAACCCTACAACAGAACCAGCCTGCCCAGTCACAACTAACCAGCAATGATTTTGCCACTTACTTTGCAAACAAAATAAAAAATCTCCAACAGGTCCTACTGTCTCCCATTTTATTTAATATCAACCTCAAGCCTCTGGTTGAGCTGCTTTGGTTAATGAACACAATTCTATATTTACTATGCTGACGATCTGCAGCTACTCATAGCCATTGAACCAGATGTACCCACAGCCGTCTTCCGTAAACTAACTGCCTGACTAACCGCAAATCAAGAATGGGCAAACAACAACAAACTCTGCCTAAACCCAAGCAAAACAGATTTTCTTTGGATACCTAACTTAAGTAGTGGACAAATACCTGACTTCAAAATACTTTTTGGGAAGTACAAACTCCCCCTAAAATCACAGGTCAGGAATCTTGGGATACTGCTAGACTCATCACTAACTTTGATCCTGCAAATTCAAAACAACCTTTAAAAACTGTCTCCATCATTTGCAGCAGCTACAAAATCTCTCTCCATACATTGAAAAGATGAGTGACTACAGTGACCACAGTGGTCTGTGCCATGATAACACCACGAATAGACTACTGTAATATGCTGTGCACTGGTAAAACAGTTTGTATCGGCTCCAAATAATTCAGAATGCTGCAGCATGACTTGATAGAAGGCTGAAAGTGGTGAAACCACATCACACCCTTTCTGCAAAACTACACTGGCTAAACCAGAACCTTACAGGGCTAAATTTAAAACTCCCCTTCCCGTGCACTCCGCTCCATGGATAAATCCTTCTTATCTGTTCCCTTCTCCACTACTGCCAACTCCAGACTTCGCGCCTTCTGTCTCGCTGCACCCTACGCCTGGAATAAACTTCCTGAGCCCCTACGTCTTGCCCCATCCTTGGCCACCTTTAAATCTAGACTGAAAGCCCACCTCTTTAACATTGCTTTTGACTCGTAACCACTTGTAACCACTCGCCTCCACCTACCCTCCTCTCTTCCTTCCCGTTCACATTAATTGACTTGATTACTTTATTTATTTTTTGTCTATTAGATTGTAAGCTCTTTGAGCAGGGACTGTCTTTCTTCTATGTTTGTGGAGCGCTGCGTATGCCTTGTAGCGCTATAGAAATGCTAAATAGTAGTAGTAGGTCCTCAGGCAAAATGGGTCAGAGTACTTTAATCCATTAGTACCCAATGTTCCCATAATAAGCCATATGGGAACATTGGGCACTAATGGGTTAAGAATAAGTTAGCCCTTTACACACCTTTCAGACCTCTAAGGTCCTCTCAAGGAAATTCACAATCTGTACCTTTATAAAAAAAAATTGTACGATATGATACCTGGCAACAAATCTTCTCAGGAGGAGCCCCCACGCTCTGGAATTTACTCCCAAAGGGGCTAAGTCTAATTCAAGACTACCTCTACTTCAGGAAGGAGGTGAAAACCTGGCTCTTCTCCCAAGTCTTTAATACATAGTGTGACTGGCTATACAGCACTCTGCACCTGGACTAGCTTGCTACATACATTGTAACTTAGACCAGTTCCTTATATCTTGTTTAACTGTACAAAAATTTGTCTTCAGTTTAGCTACCCATTTATTTATCCCAACTGACTCAGTACCACCCATCTTGTCCCCATCTATATATCTGCACTTGGTCCCTCAACTACATGGTAAGCTGTATTGTAGAAAAGCATTACTACCATCTATGTTATTTAACATAGTAACATAGTAGATGACGGCAGAAAAAGACCTACATGGTCCATCCAGTCTGCCCAACAAGATAAACTCATATGTGTATACCTTACCTTGATTTGTACCTGCCTTTTTCAGGGCACAGACCGTACAAGTCTGCCCAGCAGTATTTCCCGCCTCCCAACCACCAGTCCCGCCTCCCATCACCGGCTCTGGCACAGACCGTATAAGTCTGCCCTCCACTATCCTTGCCTCCCAATCACCAACCTCTCTTCCCCCACCTGCTCCGCCACCCAATTTTGGCTAAGCTTCTGAGGATCCATTCCTACTGCACAGGATTCCTTTATGCATATCCCACGCATGTTTGAATTCCGTTACCGTTTTCATCTTCACCACCTCCCGCGGGAGGGCATTCCAAGCATCCACCACCCTCTCCATGAAAAAATACTTCCTGACATCTTTCCTGAGTCTGCCCCCCTTCAATCTCATTTCATGTCCTCTCGTTCTACTGCCTTCCCATCTCCGGAAAAGATTTGTTTGCGGATTAATACCTTTCAAGTATTTGAAAGTCTGTATCATATCACCCCTGTTTCTCCTTTCCTCCAGGGTATACATGTTCAGGTCAGCAAGGCTCTGCTCATACGTCTTGGAACGCAAATCCCATACCATTCTCATATCTTTTCTTTGCACCGCTTCTATTTTTTTTAACATCCTTTGCAAGGTACGGCCTCCAAAACTGAACACAATACTCCAGGTGGGGCCTCACCAACGACTTGTACAGAGGCATCAACACTTCCTTTCTTCTGCTGATCACACCTCTCTCTATACAGCCTAGCAACCTTCTCGCTACGGCCACCGCCTTGTCACACTGTTTTGTCGCCTTCAGATCCTCGGATACTATCACCCCAAGATCCCTCTCCCCCTCAATACCTATCAGACTCTCACCGCCTAATACATAAGTCTCTCGTGGGTTTCCACCCCCTAAATGCATCACTTTGCATTTCTTCGCATTGAATTTTAATTGCCAAACCTTAGACCATTCTTCTAGCTTCCTCAGATCCTTTTTCATGCTTTCCACTCCCTCTCGAGTGTCCACTCTGTTGCAAATCTTAGTATCATCCGCAAATAGGCAAACTTTACCTTCTAACCCTTCGGCAATGTCACTCACAAATATATTGAACAGAATCGGCCCCAGCACCGATCCCTGAGGCACTCCACTACTCACCTTTCCCTCCTCCGAGCTAACTCCATTTACCACCACCCTCTGTCGTCTGTGCGTCAATCAGTTCCTAATCCAGTTCACCACTTCGGGACCTATCTTCAGCCCATCTAGTTTATTTAAGAGCCTCCTGTGGGGAACTGTGTCAAAAGCTTTGCTAAAATCTAAGTAGATTACGTCTATAGCACGTCAATATTCAATTCTCCAGTTACCCAATCAAAGAATTCAATGAGATTCGTTTGGCATGATTTCCCTTTGGTAAAACCTTGTCTCGGATCTTGCAACTTATTGGCTTCCAGGAAATTCATTATCCTTTCCTTCATCATCGCTTCCATTACTTTTCCAATAACCGAAGTGAGGCTTACCGGCCTGTAGTTTCCAGCTTCTTCCCTATCACCACTTTTGTGAAGAGGGACCACCTCCGCCGTCCTCCAATCCCTCGGAACCTCTCCCGTCTCCAAGGATTTATTAAACAAATCTTTAAGAGGACCCGCCAGAACCTCTCTGAGCTCCCTCAATATTCTGGGGCGGATCCCGTCCGGTCCCATGGCTTTGGCCACCTTTAGCTTTCCAAGTTGTTGATACACACTCTCTTCTGTGAACAGTGCTATATCCATTCCATTCTCATGTGTACTTTTGCCAGTCCCTCGCGGTCCTTCTGCAGGATTTTCTTCAGTGAAAACAGAACAAAAGTATCTATTTAGCAAATTGGCCTTTTCTTCATCATTATCTACATAGCGTTTCACTGTATCTTTTAGTCTCACGAGTCCCTTTTTAGTCATTCACCTTTCACTAATATACCTGAAGAAATTTTTGTCGCCCCTGCTTACATTTCTAGCCATTTGTTCTTCTGCTTGCGCCTTCGCCAGACGTACCTCTCTCTTGGCTTCTTTCAGTTTCATCCGGTATTCCTCCCCGTGTTCCTCTTCTTGAGATTTTCTATATTTCTGGAACGCTAACTCTTTAGCCTTTATTTTCTCAGCCACTTGCTTGGAGAACCATATCGGTTTACTTTTCTCTTGCTTTTATTTACTCTCCTTACATAAAGGTCTGTGGCACTATTTATTATTTCTTTCAGCCTGGACCACTGCCCTTCCACTTCTTGTACTTCCTCCCAGCCCATCAGCTCCTTCCTTAGGTATTCCCCCATTTTACTAAAGTCAGCACGCTTGAAATCCAGGACTTTGAGTTTAGAGTGGCCGCCCTCCACTTCAGCCGTTATATCAAACCAAACCGTTTGATGGTCACTGCTTCCCAGGTGTGCACCCACTCGGACATTTGACACACTATCCCCATTTGTGAGCACCAGATCCAGCGTCGCTCCCTCCCTCGTGGGTTCCGTCACCATTTGACTGAGCAAAGCACTTTGGAAAGCATCCACGATCTCTCTACTTCCTTCTGATTTGGCAGATGGAACCTTCCAATCTACATCCGGCAGATTGAAATCTCCCATCAACAGAACCTCTTTTTTCTTTCCTAACTAGTAAAACATGCCCGTTTCTTGCGGAAATGAAACGGGCGCTAGCACGGTTTCCTTCCAAACCTCCCCCCCTCCCTACTCACCCCTTCGGCGTTCTGAAGGCACTGTTCGCCATTGTTGCGGTCCTCGGCACGCCACCTTCAATGTGCTGTTTCGTTGGTTGTGAAGCCACTGACGCCATTGCTCCGCCCTCAACGTCATAACATTAGACGCGAGGGCGGGGCCCCAACACAGTGTTTTTGGTGGCTTCACCACCACAAAGGCTTCGAACCGGAAGGAAGTGCCCGGAGGACCTGACAGTGACGTCAGTGTCCTCAGAACGTTGAGGGTGAGTTTTATTATATAGGATTTTTGAATATCTGCAATCAGATCTTTATCTAGTTCCTCTAATTGTGTTGGGGGTCTGTAGACAACACCCACGTGGACAGAGGTTCTATCATCTCTTTTTAAGGTGATCCATATCGCTTCTTCCTTTCCCCAGGTCCCTGTCATTTCAGTCGCCATGATATCATTCCTCACATACAGAGCTACTCCTCCACCTTTACGACCCTCTCTATCCTTCCTAAATAGATTATAGCCTGGTATGCTTGCACCCCATTCGTGGGAACCGTTGAGCCACGTCTCTGTGATTGCAACAACATCTAAGTCTGCCTCCAACATCAGGGCTTGAAGGTCATGAACTTTATTGCTTAGACTACGAGCATTTGTGGCCATCGCTTTCCATCTATATTTCTTGGTATGTGTTTCAACATTAGTGATTTGGGGGTGTCTTTTCACTTTGGGTACCTTCATGTCTTCTTGTTCCAACTTTATTGCTTTTTCCTCTGCCTCAGTTCTATTTTCAGGAGCATTACAGTGCTGTAATGGAGCAAAAGAATTCTTTAGTGGCAACACTTGTGCGGGCGGATGCTTCTGTGTCACATGACGAAGACTGCCTGAGCCTACTGTAAACCATCTGTTCTTATGTGGTTTTATTCTTTGAGGGAGTGGTGAGAAGCTATTTTTCTGTGCAGTCCTAGAAGCTGCTTTAACTGCATCAAATTCTTGTATTACTTTACTGAGCTCTTGTTTAAAACTATTTGAATGTTCTAATGCATTCTTATTAGGAATTTCAATAGTATAACTCTGTTATTTGAATTATAGTGCTGTTAATATATTTTTTGTACTCTACTATTAGGCTTCAATTTGCTGCTTTGAAGCATACCTCATTTATTGTATATATGTTTATATTTTGTCATTTTTACTATTGTTATGCTGTTAACAAAATTGGAAGTTTTATTTTAAACAGGACCTGTTGTACACTGCCTTGGGTAAATCTCTTCATAAAGGCGGTTAATAAATCCCAATAAATAAATGTGCAATTTATGAATATTTCCCCCTATCTGTAGAACATTATGCTTCAAGAAACAATTAGTTCTCTGTTTCCACAGCACCAGAGGATTAAATTACAAGATGTCATCTTTTTCTTATCAAAGAGCAATGATCTGGAGTGGTTTACCTATTGAATTAAGAATTCAAACTGATTATGGGGCTCTTATTAAACCACTGCATATATAACCCTTTGGGCTGACACAGTTCTTATGACTTAGATGTAAACATGCTCTACATCCACAAAAACCTTAAATCCCCTCCAACAAGTACAGATCAGATTCTCATGTCATCTGAGCCACAACATAAATCTCTCCAGTACCAGGAACACTGAGAAATACAAAATCTGAAAAAAAATCCTAACTCAACATACATGTAGCAAACCTGCCATACAACAGTAGCACTAACTCCTATGATTCAAACAGCAGGAACCTTATTTATGAACAAGTAGTACTACAAAAGTACACTAGGCCTTAGAATACCAACACACCTACTATAACTAAAACAGAACAAGGCAGACTGCTAAAGATCTCAACATGAACTATAAACAGAATACCACATTACGGTTGATACTCATTGATCATTACAGTCATCTTAATACTCAGACTTTGTCAGCTCCTATGGTTGCTCACTGCATGGAAGTGGGTCACTTGTTTAGCTATTTGATATGGCTTCTTATAGAACAAATTCCTAATTCTTATCAGAGAGATAGAACAGCCCAGCTGTCATTGTGGGAACAATACTGGATTTTTGAGTTGCATCAGTAAAAACCCAGGGACTCAATGATTTTATTGCATGGACCACTTATTATTTAACTGTGCATTTTTAAATAAAGTTTATTTGATGATGTCATCACATTTACAGTGATTCTTCTTTATCTGCAAAGATGGTGATCATTCGCTTCAGCCCATATGCCTTTTTTGATATTGAGCAAGGTGCCGTCTACTTAAGTAAAAGCGGTCTGAGCAGATAGTTATTGATGGCTGATAGCCCCTGAAGGAAAAGCTGAAACAGGGTTCTCTCTGGAGTTATTCCAACGCTAAGAACTGTGCAGATAAGTGACTTTTATAAGTTGTGGAATAATTCATAGGAGAAGTTTAGATATGTCTTTGGATTTTTGCCCTTACATGATGGTGGCAGACAGTAAATACAAGAGAAGACACTTGTTTGCACAATAAAACAATTTTGTTTTCACTTGGAAACACAGAAGGGAATTATATGATGGCTGGTGAGATGTTATGAGTAGCCGATTTTTCAGCAGATTCATATACTTTGAGTTCATGGGTTGAGGTTCAACCACTTTACTGAAAATCTCCTCCTTACTCACTAAACATATATGTTTTTGAGTCTCATATTTTTTTGTTGTGTATATATCACAAGAACCAATACAACTAGTTTGTGGCAGATTATGCAAAACTGAGTGACACTATCTCTTCACAAAACATTTGCAATGAACAAATCACCAACAGAAGGCAGGAGTCACTAGTTATAGAATAACCAACTGACAGCTTCTTCAAGTAGATATTAAAGTGATTGACATTCACTTCTACTATGGCACATTTGAGTGTTACAGGCAATTCAACCTGATAACTTCTGTACCTTCTTTCTTGCTAAACATGCAGACTTACCTTCTTCTATAGTTACAATTGGGACAGTCAGGCATGCTCAGACGAGAAGACAACATATGCCTCATTGTATCTGTGAAGTTGTTCTCCCCAGTTAGTGTTTTTTTGTTATTTAACTAAAATAAAGCACATATAAATTTGTATTTAATAACTTCTATATACTGCTTTTCAGGCTATAGGATTGTCCAAGGCAGTAACACAGCAATTAAAGTGCTAAAAAAATAATACACTGCAAAGATAAGTTTACATACACAAAAACACATAATATGAATTATGTATTACTTATTTACTGCTGTCGGTCACTTTATTATACTAGACACACATGAGGAAATGTTAACTGTACTTTGAGATCAACAAAAAAAAAACGATACTTTGAGAATTCTACTTTACCTGTAACACAAAACAGTTAAAATAAAACAAATGGGAAAGGCATGCAGAGCATGGCTCGTGTGTGTGTTGGTTTTGTATGTATCTGCATGTGAATGGGTGTATAACTATATCGATGCTGGCTTTCTGTATGTCTGGTCAGGAGAGGAGATGGCATTTTTAAAATTTAATTTGGCATTTATAACCCGCTTCACTGACAAGTTCTAAGCTGTTTACTGTCAACAATGTGTTGTCACTAAAATACATATCTTACAGTGGAACTGTTTAGAACTAGCTAACATGGTTAAACTATTTTAAGATTAACTGAGAATATATGGCTAACATTATATGGCTTAACTGTTTATATAGGCTAACATAGTAAGAATCACAACTTGATATATAAACGTGATATATAAACAGCAGTTTAAAAGATGAGGTCCTTTAATCACTATGTCACAGTGAAACAGTTTATATATGCTGCAGCTGTGGGAACTGCATCTTTTGTAAAAATGTACTGGTATATATTTGGGAAGAGGAGCTTTATTTGTCTCCACCCCCACCACGTACAGAACAGGAAGTTTCCCCGGCTCACCTCATTCCTGTCTGTGACTATTCCCACTTCCAGTGCTCTGTCCCCACAGCTTTCCGATTGACTGAATCCTACCCAGTAGTGTGTCTGCAGAACTGGAAGCAGGCAAGGTGGGCTCACTCACATTTTTGTTGGGGGGGGGGGGGTGGATTATAGAACTGCAGATTATAAACAAAAAATCTCCACACATATTAGTCACCCTTCTAACTTCAGGAAATTAATGTGAAATTCTGTGAAATCCTGAAAAACAAATGACTGGCAGATTGCAATCCTAACCTCATGAGCCTTAAGCACATCAATTGGAGCCAAAGTATGGTAAAATTATGCCTTACCTGCCGATAATTTTCCTTCCTTTAGTAGCAGCAGATGAATCCAGGAACCGGTGGATTGTGTCCATCTACCAACAGGTGGAGATAGAGATTACAAAGCTGAAGGCAGTGATACCAGACGGCCAGCTCCTCCTTCACTTCAGTATGTCTCATCACCAAACAGAATCAGACAAGAAACCAGGAAGCCTTCCTCACCAATCAAACACAACAGAAACTCATCAGTCCAACTTAGAGAAACCATCACCACGATGGACTCCTCTTCAGTGGCTTCTGTTCTCTCTCTCTCTTTTTTTTTTTTTTTGAAACTAAAGACAAGGTCAAGGGCAGACAGACAAAACAAACGCAGCTGACAGATAGCGGGATCCTGGATTCATCTACTGCTACTAAAGGAAGAAAATTATCAGCAGGTAAGGAATAATTTTACCTTCCTTAGCGTATGCAGCAGATGAATTCAGGAACTGGTGGGATGTACCAAAGCAATCCCTAATTAGGGTGGGAAGTCACTGCACCAGATCCACATACCAAGGGCGCCTTGGCCAATCTGGAGATACCAGAATGGCTTTCAACCCCGGTGGAGAGTGATCCGAAAAGAACTCGGCCACAGAGAGGCCATGGAGGAAACATTGTCGAAGAACGTCCTCCGGCTAAAGAAGCAGCTGAACAACCAGCCCTGCCGAATCGCCCTCTCTCTGATGACAAAAGAAAGAAGGCACCTCAGCATTCAGCTGGGACACCATCAGATCTACCTCCAGAGCTCTCTACTTAAGACCAAACTGAAGAAGCACTGGTGCAGAATAACCATTCCACCAAGACCAGAAGATGGCAGAAAGAGAGACCTCACCATAGGAAAATCCTGTGATGTGGGCGCAAAGAAATGGAACACAAGGTCCTCTGCTCACTCCATGGGGGCGACATGCCCTGGTGGCCACGGCCCGACTCTGAGTCCCACCCAGTCGAAGAAGCAGCCACCACCATCGTGTTCTCCGATGGAACAAGAACCGTCTGGATTGCAACAAGTCCTGAAAGGCTAGAAGACAAACAGCACCAAAAACAGGTCCAGGTGGGAGATCGGTCACACCATCTTACTTGTCATCCACCGTCCCAGAGGTGGAAGAAGGAGGCAAAGGGTTCTCCACCCCAAAAGACCTGCATCCATGACCACCACTATCCACTGCGGAGGCGCCAAGGCATCCCCTCCACAGGGAGGAACTGCAGAGCCACCAGTTCATGCGCAGTTGTGCACAGAACAGCCACGGAAGATGGCACACAGGAGACCACCTGCCGAGAAGCGAGAGCTGTAGATGTTGCATGTGAGCACAGTCCACGGCACTACCTCCAAAGTAGCCGCCACAGAGCTCAAGACATGAATGCACTGCCAGGTCCGAGGACTCGGTGCCTCAAGTAGACTGCGCACCCAAGTCCAAAGCTAGATCCTCCAGTCCTCGGTCAAGAAAAAATCATAACAGAGCTGTCTGGGACGGGATGAGGTGGCTCATTTGAAAGATGACCACCCAGCCCAAGGATTCCAACAGCAAGACCCGGGAAGATAAACTCTCAGTACTCGTCTAGAGCGGGGTGCACTCTGATGCAGTCCTTGTGTAGAATGCCGCAACACTTCCAACACTAGGAAAATGTGCATGGAGCTGTAGCCATGCCGAAAGGCAAAGCCTGGAACTGAACATGAGGGTCTAGAATGGCCAACCAGAGAAACTGCCAAAGAGGAAAGAGCAGAAATGCTTCCTAGAGGAGAAGTACAGGCAAGAATGCTAATTGAAGTAGCTCTGCAATATTGCTAGCTGTTCAATACAAAGAAAAAATGCAAAAGTCAATAAAAGCCTTAGGAGACACTGCAACATACAGGTAGCTAGAGGTGTCACAGATACAGTGGAAGCTAGAACTGGTATGCAAGTTTGACCAGTGTCAGAGTGAAATACTAGAAGAGCACAGCTGCTGTGTGGAAACCACTGCAGCTAATCTTTGGCACTGCAGCATAGTGTAAGCTGTCCCAGCTATGCAATGAACTGCTTTGTCAAGGCAAGCAATATGGGAGAGTGAAGTAAAATATGCCCCATATGAAACCTTTAGGTTGAAAGCCAGCCATCTTCCAGAAAAAAACAAACCTATTTTCTGAAACTACTGTACCTGGAGATAATGCCCCCATGGCAGCACTGAGCTTCCACAGTTACCATGGAGTCCAGAGCACTAGCCCCAGGAAACAACAATATGTAACATTTCCCACAGAAATGTAGAGCCAAAGGCACTAAGCCTAGAAACTCCCTGTAAAGGTGCAGAAAAAAAAGAAAATTTACAGCACCTGGTATTTCCAGGCAGTCTCCCATCCAAGTAGAAACCAGGCCCAACCCTGCAGAGCTTCCAATTTCAGAGGGGATCAGGCACACTCAGGGTGGTGTACCTATAGACAATACCTATACTGCCAATATAAAGAGTTCCACAAAGGAAGTGAGGGAAACTTTCAGGGTGTTTAAGCAACTACCCTCAGAGTAAAAACTGAGAGGACCGAAAAGTCTGTAAATAAAAATATGAAATAGGCCCATTCAGAGGGCCAACACACAAGAAGCCCTGCTCTGATGCTGTTCACTGTTTCCCACACCAAGAACAGCCTTAGCCAACGCAGGAACTGTAAGAAAATCTTAACTCACCACAGCCAGTGGGGCCTACTGGAGATTGCTGCCATTAATGCATCCACTTAGGCAAACAAGGCTTTCCAGCTCAGGTGATTCTTGCAGCTTCTGTGTAGAAAGGGACTGCCCTGAAGACTCTTTCCGAATAGAGGAAGACAGGAGAGCAATAAAACCTAGTGGAGCTGGAGAGTAAACATCCCCTATTTGGGGAAGGGTCCATCAGTGGAGACTGAGATAGGGAACAAGCCAGAAATCTCCAAAGGCTGGACTAAAAAGGAACTGTCAGTTCCCCTACCAGACTTCTGTAACATATAGACATATGGAGCAGCAGAATGAACTCGGGGGTAAGGTCAGAAGCCCCCAACCCCAGAGAAGCCCCCAGATTGCCTGGCTGACGTGTATCCTGAAAACAAGGTGCACCACAGAAGGATCATCAGATTCCTTCTGGACAACCTTGCCGTCTTGAACCCACCCGCCCAAGATGGGCAAGAACTCCCCCAAAGCTATTGAGGGGTAACCAGAGAGGGGTCCCAATGACCCCACCTTCAACACGGCACCCATCCACCTCTCCTGGAACACTGGATCTACCGCAGAGGATAGGAAAGCTATTACTGTACCTGAAGAAACCCTGAAAAGGGGTGGGCTACAGACAAATGCTAAGGGGGCAAAAGCCACTTCAACCAGTGGACGTGGAGAAAAAGGAGGAAGAAATCTGGGCACAAAACAATTCCCCCAAATCAGGAGAGGTTGGTACAAAGCCTGAAGGGGTCCCAATAGCAAAGGCGAAGCCGCCAATGCAGCCAACTGCCAGAAAGCGTGAGCCGCATCGGGAGGCGCCAAAAGAAAATGGTGCGTGCACTAGACACCTCAGAGCGGGAATCCCATTTGAGAGAAATAAATCCCTGGTACCTGCCTGTGCCTCTGTGCACCCGCCACCACACATCCCTGCTGCCGCCAAAGCTTGCTCAGAACATGAGCCTCCTACGGTGGCCTCCGCCACCAATACCGCGTGTTCCACAATGGCAGAAAAAAATGCACTCACCAGGAGACGTGCAGTCAAACTTCCCGCCGACAGCAGGACCTCCCAGGCAAGCCTGCCACCAAAATGGCTCAGGAGGCTACACACACACACAGCAACTCCAGAGACACTGCCCCCAAGGATCCTCTTAGCAATCTGCTGTCCTGTTGCAGCTGCAGAGCCTATGTCCTGAATTGTTTTTTTTTTTTTTTTTTAAACAGCTGATAACAGCAGCAAACAGAGGTCTGTTGTGGACTAGAGGTTTTTTGGTTTTTTTTTTAAGTGAGGAAGGCTACAGTCCAACCTCTGGGAGGATAGGGACCACGAAGTGAGACAGGGACCCAGGCCACCAGGTATGCCCCTAAAGTTGGCACAGAGCCCAACCACCCCCTAAGCTCAACTGGCCAAAAGGCCCAGCAGCAGGCCCAAGAGACGAATCCAGGAGCTGCAGAGACACTGTCTACCACCTGTTAGAGATAGAGATATACTTAAGTGAAGGAGGAGCTAACCGTCTGGTATCACTGCCTTCAGCTTTGTAATCTCTATTTCCTCCTGCTGGTAGATGGACACAACCCACTGTGAGAAATATGTGTATATATTGCTTTTTCACTTAACAGAAAGGCAAAAAGTAAAATACATAGCTTTTGCCTTTGTAGAAAGGAAATCTTTGGGGACAAAAGGTGTGAGTATGTGTACTAATATTGCAGGCCCTTTCTAATAAGGACCACCACATTAATACATAGAAATTAATATAGCATTTTAAGATGGCGTTAAAATTGCTGACAGGGGAAACTGGAGGAATTGGCAGTTTTAAAGACAGGACGTTGCTAGCTACAATGTGAGAAGCAAGATAACCAGTTTGGGGGGGGGGGGGGGGGCAACAGGCCTCAAACTGCTGATGCAGGAACATATGAAAGTCTCAAGGACAGAACAGCCTGAAGGCTGAGATAGGAGAATGTAAGCCAGGTGTGAGAGCTACCCATGAATGGATACCTGCAAGATAGCATCCGAAATAGAAATTCTGTAAAAAACAGAGGAACAGCAAGAGGGGGTGGGGGTTGACATATGATGCCTAGAACTGGTGTGAAATCAATATCCAATGAAGGATTTAGGGGCAGAAACCTATGTTACAGGAGAAAGGAATATAAACTGTAAGAATTAAGGAATAGGTGTGCCTGCTTGCTATCATAGACACCCATTCTTGCAGGAGTGTATTTTGAAATAATAAATTAATTAAGACGCTTCACCAATTTGTTTTTGGAAGTTCTTTCTTTGTATAGGTTCTCAGGTTATCTGGGAGCCATTTCTAAGACCACCAGTTCCTGGATTCATCTGCTGCATATGCTAAGGAAGTGCCTAGCTTGTCACTGCATTAATCTGGCCCTGTTCACAGCAACAAATATTAGCTGGCTGCAAGGGCAGAGGAACACCTTTTTGGTTGGCAAGGCCAAACCAACCAATTTCTGGTTCTGCCCCAAAAATTCTCTAGTTGCTGATGATATATTGGGCAAACTACTAGTTCGGCTGTGGCCCCAGTGGCTCACCACACTCTGCTGCCTATAGCTTGCTGTGCAGAGAGAAACCAAAAAGAATACTGTATGATTCAGTCAGTGGACCATTTTACAAAGGCGCACTAGCATTTTTAGAATGCACTAACCGTGTAGACACCCATAGGAATATTATGGGCATCTACATGGTTAGCGTGCACTAAAAATTTGTAAACAGGGCCCAGTATTTTTCACAGTAAAATTAAAGAAAACAAAATACAGATCAGAATGACTAAAATGCATCCCACTCGGGATAGGAAATTATTCACCGTCTATGTGTGGTTTATATTAGTTGTGTGTGGGGGGGGGGGGGATGATGAGGCAGTTGAAGGGGGCAGTTTCTGTGGACTGGGCAGCTTGCAAAGGGTATTGTTTGAAGGTGGGCAGTTTGTAGGATGGTAGGGAAGCTGCAGGATGTATTTTTGGGGAATGGCCAGTTTGCTGAGTGGCAGGACAGCTGTTAAGGGCTAGTTTTTGGGAGTGGGGCAGCTGGGGAGGGGATTGGAGAGAGTAGAAAATAGGAAAAAGTAGAGAGGTTGTTTGAAAGGACGCTTAACAACTATGTTTCACTGCATGCAAGTTTCTGTGCTCAAGAAGCTTGAACTTCTTTTCTCAAAGAAATGCATCGCGCTATTTTTCTAAAGGGGGTGGGGACTAAAGTCTGGTGAGAGAACAATGAGGTGAAAATTGTTAAGATTAGTTTTGCACAGAAAAAAAAAGTGTTGAAAAACACGGCCAATGTTTCTTGCAATCTACAATAATTGGTGAAAGCTAGCCCTTACAATAGAATTGCATCAAACCAGAAAGCTGGTCTGGCTGCTGAAAAAGAAGACAGTTTGAGTGAGCACATATAGGTTGTTGTTTCTTCCTCCTCCATGGCAAAGGTCTAGCTACGGGGGACCTTGAAGGCCCAGGCCCTCCAGGTGAATAAGCTTTCTGCAGAGGGCCTCTTTTAGAAATAGCAAGTTTTGTCCAGAGTCTGCTCTCTCTCTCTCTTCGCCCCCTCTTCCGCTTCCTTCCCTACCCTCCCATCCTGCATTGCTGCCTCACACTCTCCAATCCTCTCCCCCCCTCCCCCAACGCAGTCTTCCCTACTTCTCTTCTAGTACCAGCAGAGGCATCTATTAGAGCAGACTGCTTCCAGCTGATGGAGATTTCTCTCTGCAAAGGTCCCACGCCTATGCATGAACAGGTAATTGCATCAGAATAGGTGGGACCCTACAGAGAGAAAGCTCCGATGATGCCAGCTGGAAGCAGTTTGCTCTAATTGATGCTGCTTCTGCCTGTACTAGCAGAGAGGTAGGGAAAATGTGGGGAGGGGGGAGGAAGGGACAGGGAGTGATGCAGAACCCACGGGGGAAGCAATCATAGGAGAAATGCCAGACCACAGAGGGAAAGAATGGGAGAGTGATATTGGCCTGGGGAGGGGGGGGGGGGTCAATGCTGAAAAAAAAGATGAGGGCCAATGGAGGAAAATGTTGGAAAAGAGGGAGATGGGTGCCAAAGAGGGAAGGCAATACTGGAAAAGAGGGAGATGGCCAAGGGGAGAAGGCAATACTGGAAAAGAGGGAGATGGGGTCCGGGATGGAGGTTGGAGCGCAATACTGGAAAAGAGGGAGATAGGGGTCCTGAGAGGACAGTTGCTGAACATGGGGGAGGACAAGGATACGAACACAGAGGGGATCTGCTGGACCATATGGCTAGGGATACAAGGGAAGATATGAACATGGAGAGAAATGAAATGTTAAATGGACAGGAGACCCTGCAAGGACAGGAAAACAACTGAGAGAAGAAGAACAGACACTTGAACCAAAGCAAATGGGAAAATAAAATGCTCAGGTATAAAAAGTATTTTATTTTGAATGTGTTCATTGGAATATGTCAGAATTTGGAAATATAATATGAGGAGAAGAGAATACTGAAATAGATTTGGGAGTTGGGCATAATATTGATGTCGATGTATATAATATGAGGAGAAGAGAATACTGAAATAGATTTGGGAGTTGGGCATAATATTGATGTTGATGTATGAGAAGCCCCCTCTATTTAAATAGTAGAAATACCGTATAGACTGGAGAATTTGGAAATGTGCATCTCTGATGTCTTACATTTTAGTTTCTCCGTTTGCTGTATGCAAGGTCTGACTTCTTGAGAGTTCATTTCAGTCTTTTCAGCTCTATATTACAAATCTGTGGTCCTTTGTTTCCTATTGTAAGACTGAAAGATACTGAGAATTGCTATGTGGACAGCGATGAGAGTAAAGCGAACGTGCTAAACAAATACTTCACTTCAGTGTTCACGGAAGAAAAATCTGGAGAAGGACACCGGTCAGCTGCTGAGGATATATCTGTGAATGGAGTAGATATAGCGCTGTTCACGGAAGAAAGCTTTTATAAACGGCTTGAAAATCTGAACGTGGATAAAGCTATGGGGCTGGATGGGATACATCCCAGGATACTGAGGGAGATCACAGAAGTCCTGGCGGGACCTCTTAAAGATTTAATAGATCTTTAGAGTCGGGAGAGGTTCTGCGGGATTGGAGATAAGCTGAATGTGGCCCCTCTTCAAAAAAGCAGAAACAGGGAAAGAAGTGGGAAACTACAGGCCGGTAAGCCTCACGTCGGTGGTAGGAAAAATAATGGAATCGCTGCTGAAAGAAAAGATAGCAGACTTCCTAGAAGGCAACAGCTTACAGGATCCAAGGCAACATGGCTTTACCAAAGGAAAATCCTGCCAAACGAATCTGATTAACTTATTCGACTGGGAGATCAAAGACCTGGATGAAAGATATACGATAGATGTGATATACTTGGATTTCAGCAAAGCCTTTAATACGATCCCTCACAGAAGACTCATGAATAAGCTGAGAGGGTTCAACTTAGGACCCAAAGTGGTGAACTGGACTGGAAACTGGTTGACTGACAAGTGGCAAAGGGTGGTGGTAAATGGAATTGGATTGGAGGAAAAGGGAAGGTAGGTAGTGGAATGCCTCAGGAATGAGTGCTGGGGCCGATTCTGTTTAATATATTTGTAAGAGGCATTGCTGACAGGTTAGAAGGAACAGTTTGCATTTTGCAGATGAGACGAAGATAGTCAATACAGTGGATACCCTGGAGGGAATAGAAACCAAATATTAGAAGAACGGTTGAGGGTCGGCAGTTAAAATGTAATATTTCACTACTAAATATGTGGGGTAACACTATGTCTGGTTTCCTTAACTTGTCACAATCAGTCTTTACAGAAACCAAAAGATCATGAAAAACCTTTTAAAATATTTTTAATATCATTAATCTTGTTTTAACATTATGACAATGCTCAGATTAAGTACATTATACCAAACAAGGTACAGGGGCCATCTCCTCCATAATGAACTCCTCCACCATCAATGCACTGAGTCCACAGATACAAACACTTTTTTGCATTATTGTAGTTTCCATCCTGTGAGTTTGAAACGGGGCATCCCTGTAGGTCAGTTTTTTTAGAATCAAGATATTATGTGGGAGGAAAGACAATTTTGAATTTCCTGCCCAAGACTTCCAAAATAGGTTATTTCAAAGGGGTTACCCCAAGAAGAAAGTAAAAACAATATACAAATGAGCGGCGAATGTACATAGCCAATGGCTTCTCAGTGGCAGACAAAGGGAGGGAAGACAAGTTGACTTGTGTGTTGCCTTATTCTCTACAGTCTTCACAAATCAGTTACATTATTCATAAACATTGGCCTTTGTTATCACTACATGGATTGACTACCAATCCATGATTTGCTTTCACCAGAGGGAAAAATGTAGGGGAAATGTTAGCAAAGCAGGGAATGACAGCCATGGAGGGCCTAGAGAAAGGGCATACTAGATGTGGCAGTTGTGTCTATTGTGCATATGCATGGGACACACAAGAAGTGATTTACCCAGTCATAGGTGACATATTTTATATAAAGACCTACACTGATAAACCACTCAAGTGGTTTATCGCATCAGGTGTCCTTGTGACAAATGGTATATAGGGCACACTAGGCACAGAATAAAAGACAGAATTGCAGAGAATTTGAGCAGTTTGCGCATCAGCATGTTGAAAAGGATTTGATCTTTGTAGTGATGTTTCATATTAAGTTGAGGTGAGGGGATAATATAACAGCAGTACTCTTGAAAAAGAACAGCAGCTCATTTTCAATGGTAAACAGTGACCCCCTAGGAGTGTCAAAAGAGATTTAATGGCAGGCGCTGATTTAAATTTCCCGGGTTTCAATGGGGGCGTGATCCATTTAGCAGTAGACGTGCATGCGTTGGTGTCTTTCCAGGGCACCAGAGAAAGAAGGGATGAGCACATCACAGGTAGCCATTATTGAGTTTTTTATTTTTTTAAATTTTGCTTACATATTTTTTTATATTAGTTACATATATTTTGGATGATTTACAGTGTAAGAAGCATTTATACAAGATACAGCAGAGGTAGATTTCGACGTATATTGCCACATATAAGCTTGCAGTTTGGTGTTTTGTTCTAGTTAAGTTCTCCTGAGGATGCCCAGCCGAGCGAAACATGGAAGCCATGTAGAGAACACACAAGTGAGTGAGAATAGAGTAAGAATGGAGTATAAGACCAAGGTTACCAATAGTGTGGTTAAGTTGGAGCATATTTTATATATATTTTTTGGGTTTGTTGACACATTGGATATATACAAGTGTGGGATTCTTCTCTACATAAGCATTGACTAAAAGAGCATTCCATCTGAGGAGCGTCATTTTTGCAGATAAGTGAAGTTTACATTTGCATGACCGTTACTTTTCAAAATTTAATTACTTCAGACAGGCAGGAAGGACTCAGTGCAATGATGGCAGAGGAGTGCATTATGGGGGAGATGGATCCTGTACTATGTTTGGTATAATGCACTTAATCTGAGCACTATCATAATATTAATAAAAGATTAATGATATTAAAACATTTTTAAAGGTTTTTTAATTATTTTTATTTTGGTTTCTGTAAAGACTGGTAGTTAAAATTTAATGCCATGAAGTGCAGAGTGATGCACTTGGGATGCAGAAATACAAAAGATGTACCAGATAAGAGGGGAAAGATTGGTAAGCTTGGATCAGGAGAGGGACCTTGGGGTGATGGTGTCTGAAGATCTCAAGATGACAAAACAGTGCGACAAGGCAGTGGCTGCGGCCAGAAAGATGTTAGGCTGCATAGAGAGGGGTATAATCAGCAGAAGAGGGGAGGTGTTGATGCCCCTGTACAAGTCATTGGTGAGGCCCCACTTGGAGTATTGTGTTCAGTTTCGGAGGCCTTATCTCACTAAGGATGTAAAAAGACTTGAAGCGGTTCAGAGAAAAGTGACTAAAATGGTAGGGGGGTTTAAGTAGCAAGACATACATGGAGAGACTTGCTGACCTAAACATGTATAGCCTGGAGGAAAAGAGTAACAGGGGTGATATGATATAGAAATTCAAATATTTGAAAGGTATTACTCTGCAAACAAACCATTTCCAGAGATGGGAAGCTGGTAGAACCAGAGGGCATGAATTGAGGTTGAAAGGGGGCCGACTCAGGAATAATGTCAGGAAGTATTTTTTTCACTGAAAGGGTGGTAGATACTTGAAACGTCCTCCTGCAGGAGGTGGTAGAGATGAAAACAGTAACGGAATTAAAACATGCATGGGATAAACACAAAGGAATCTTGTTTAGAAGGAACAGATCCAAAGAAGCTTAGCAGAGATTAAAGTAGGAAAGCCGGTGCTGGACAGACTTCTACGGTTTGTTCTCTGATTGAGTCCAAATACATTTGGATGGGCTGGAGCGGAGCTATTCACAGAACATCAGAAATGTTAGAACAAGGCCAGTGCCAGGCAGACCTCTACAGTCTATGCTCTAAAAATGGAAGGATAAATCAAGATCAGATGATGTATCAGGTCATACCATATGCAACAAGTTTACCTTATTGGGCAGACTGGATGGACAATACAGCTCTTTATCTGCCATCAGGAGGACACAGAGCTTAATGTTTGCCTATGGTGTCCGATACCCTTGGGTTGGCCATGGCACTGAGATGCCTACTTTAGAATACTAGCATAAATAGCAAAACATAAACTTATGATTTGTGCATGAAAACGTATGCTAGCCATAGAGCTAGTGTAAATGGAATGCCTAATGTTTAGTGCAGTGGCCTGAGAATCAGGGGAACTGGGTTCAATTCCCAATGCAGTTCCTTGTGATTCAGCAAAGATATGTACCTGTAGCAGGTATTCTCCAAGGAGAGCAGGCCATTCATTCTCACATATGGGCGTGTCATCTATATCACCCGGTGTGGAGCTTAAACAAAGCTAATATAGTTTTAAGAGTACGCGTAACATTCCCACCATGCATGCACGAGTGCCACTGTCCACCATGAGAGCAAGGGACCAGCAGTACAATAACACAGCATGGAATCAAAGCCAAAGGGAGGTAGGAGGGTATGTGAGAATGAATGGCCTGCTGTCCTCAGAGAATACCTGCTACAGGTAAGTATCTTAGGACAAGCAGGCCATATTCTCACATGTGATTCCCTAGCTACTAGGCTCACTGAAAACCACCAACACTGGTCAACTGGACCTCGCAACAGTGAGGGCAAAATAGTAATCAACCTGAAACTAAATACAACTGTGTGAGTGTGCAGCATGGAACAGAAACAAATAGGCCTAGGGGGGTGGAGTTGGACCTTAGACCCCAAACAAATTCTGCAGAACTGTCTGTCCAAACTGAATATCACATCGGACATTCTGCTCAAGGCAGTAGTGAGATGTGAATGTGTGGACTGGACCAAGTTACAGCCTTGTACATTTTTTCTATGGAGGCTAATCGCAAATGGACTACAGATGCCTCTATGGCTCTGACATTATGAGCCTTGACTTGACCCTCAACAGTCAGCCAAGCCTGGCATAAGTGAAAGAAATGCAATTTGCCAACCAATTGGAGACTGTATTTTCCAATGGCAACTCCCATCCTGATGGGATCAAAAGAAAAAAGCTGGGTGGATTGTCTCTAGGGCCTTAGTCTGCCCCAAGTAAAAGGCCAATGCTGGCTTGCAGTCCAAGGTGTGCAGTACATTTTCCCCAGGATGGGCATGAGGTTTGGGAAAGAATGTTGGAAGAATGATCGACTGGTTCAGCTGGAACTCACGACACTACTTTAAGGCAGGAAGTTAGAGTGTGTGCGGAGAACTACTCTGTTATGATGAAGTTTAGTGTAAGGTGGATCCGTCACTAGGGACTGAAGCTCACTGACCCTGCGAGCTGAAGTAACAGCCAGCAAAAACAAGACCTTCCAGGTCAAGTACTTCAGAAGACAAAAATCCAGAGGTTCACAAGGAGCTTTCATCAGTTGGATGAGGACAACGTTGAGGTCCCATGTCACAGGCAGAGGTCTGACATGGGGCTTTGACAAAAGCAAACCTCTCAAAGCAAACAACTAGAGGCTGTTCAGAGATAGGCCTAGTCTCTACATGGCGATAAATACTAATCGTACTAAGGTGAACTCTTACAGAGTGGGTCTTGGGACCAGAATCAGAAAGGTATAGAAGGTATTCAAACAGGGTCTCTAAAGGGCAAAAGAGGATATAGGGTCTTGCCCTCACACCAGATGGCAAACCTCCTCCATTTAAAAAGAGTAACACCTCTTAGTGGAATCTTTCCTGGAAGCCATAAAGACCCTGGAGACACCTTCATGAAGATGCAAGAAAGCAAATTTTAAGCTCTCAACATCCAGGCTGTGAGGGTTGGAGGCAGGAGGTTGGGCTGTAGAAGAGATAAAAGTTTATTAGATAATTTGATATACCACCCAAGGGGGGCCATCAAGACAGTTTACAGTACAAATTCAATTAATTAATAATAGAAACAGAAAGGAAATCTATAAACTAAGAAAAGAGAGCAAGTAAAGGAAAGGAAGTTCATAAAAGGGACAAGTAAGGGAGAGGAAACCAGGAAAGGAGAGGATGAATAGGTCAGAGAAGCTGGATGAAATTAAGGAACCAATGTAAGGTCAGCAGGCAGCGAGGCGTTGCCAAGGTCGAAAGCCTCGGTAAATGAGTTGGGCTTTGAAGGTAGGTAATGAGGTTTCTAATTGATGAGCTAAAAGGACACCATTCCAGAGCAGGGGGCCCATCACATTGATTATTTGCATACGCATGGAGGAGAGGATGAGGTTGCGAAGTGAGGGGTCCTGAGTACTCGCAAAGGGTGGTAGGGAATCAAGTACTATGAAAGAAATGAGGGATGGCCAGAATGGTAAATCTAATGAACTAGTAGTAATAGCAGTTTGAAGGAAATCCAAAAAGAGACAAGAAACCATACTATACTAGATCCTGCAGTGCCTGTTAGATTCTAATCTGTTAATGCTGTGGTACAAAGTTTTTAAAACTAAGTGGAAAAGACCATGGAAATTAGTTAATATTTGCTTTTTATATGTTTATTTTGCCTAACACTAACCTACAATTCCTCCTTTAAACCCCAATCTTTAAGTTCCCAAAGCACAAAGCAAAATAGCATTCACTTACCAGAAAAATGTTCTCTTCTCTCAGAACTTCTCAGAAAGAAAGTTCAGTGGGACCTTTCCTCTTTATATAGTTTTGAATCTAAGGGGCCTCTTTTAAACAGGCTCTTTGAAGCTGACTCATCAACCTATGCAAGTATTCTACTTCCCCACACCTTAATTAACACTTAATTGAGGTTGCTGGATGAGCAACCTCTGCACCAAGGAACAGAAAATAACTGCCTTTTAGAACAAGAGTTTTTGGCTGTTTAGTTTCTACCTCTAGAAAAGGTTTCAGTTTAAAACTATGGGAAAAGGATTTGTACACTATGAGGCTCATTTTCAAAGCACTTAGCCTCCCAAAGTTCCATAGAAACCTATGGAACTTAGCCTCCCAAAGTGCTTTGAAAATATGCCTGTATGGCAACTAGTTAATGATGCTTGCTTTTCTCTCTCTCTCTCTTTTTATTCCTCCCTTAATACAAGATAAAAAGACATATCTATATGAATATTAGGTTTAGGATTCTATTAGTGAGTTTTGCTTTGTAATCCTTCTCCTTATTTGCTAGGATCTCTCTTTTCATGAACCACTATGAATCCTTTTAGGAACAACGGTCGGTATACAAGGCCCAGATAGAACAGAATAGTACCTCAAGAAGCAAAATGACAAGATTTGAAGGGAGAATATATAGTATAGAAAGAGAAAACTGGAAAGGAACAAATCTAAACATACAAGAATGGAGAATGATTTTTTTTTATAATGTACAATGAACAACAAAGTGAGGAGGGACTCGAGGAGGATGTCAAATAGTCTTTAATTCTAAGAAACATAAAAACGACCACACGGCCGTGTTTCAGCACAAAAGGCCTACCTCAGGGGTCAAATGGATCTAGATTAAAATACACACGCTGTTCAACAACAAATTAAAAGTTACTGTAAAAACTTTAAAACATTAAAAATATATAAAATATATAAATTAAGTGACACTTGAATAAATAATCTGTGAATAGACATCATAAAGTGATAAAATGTTTCAGTCAATGTGGAAACTAAGAAGACTAAAACCTTTCTTCCCAAGAGATACTTTTCGCATCATGGTACAATCCATGGTACTGAGTCATCTGGACTACTGTAATGCGTTGTATGCTGGTTGTAAAGAGTATATCATCAAGAAACTTCAGACAGCCCAGAAGACTACAGCTAGACTCATATTTGGTAAGACCAAATATGAAAGTGCAAAACCCCTTAGAGAAAAGCTTCATTGGCTTACTGTTAAGGAACGCACTAAATTCAAAATTTGCACTCTGATTCATAAAGTCATCCATGGAAATGCCCCGGCTTATATGTCAGACCTCATTGATTTGCCATCCAAGAATGCTAAAAGATCAGCTCACACATTCCTGAGACTTCATTTCTCTAGTTGTAAAGGTCTAAAATATGAACTATTACAAGCATCCTGCTTTTCCTACATTGGCACTCAGTTGTGAAATGCATTACCACTTGATCTGAAAACTATTTATGGCTTAACCAACTTTTGAAAAAAAATAAAAACTTCTCTCTTTAATCAGGCTTATCATAATTAATCAATTATAAGAACTGTATAACATTACTACTTCTTGATAGTTTGTCTGTTTTCTGATGTCTGTATAGATTTTACCCTTCTATGTTACATATATTTCTTTATGTAATTCATTTGTTTACTTATGATGATTGATGCCTGTCATGTTGTAATATTGTAAGCCACATTGAGAATAGGTGGGAAAATGTGGGATACAAATGCAACAAAATAAATAAATAAATAAAAATAGAATTGTGGAATAAAATTGTGCATTGTGAGAAATAAAACTAACATACCAATGTTTCTAAATATAGGTTAAAATTATATAAGTAACAAATAAATGCAAACATATGGAGATATGAAAAAATTGCTCATACAATTGTGTAATCGAACTAAAAGCATCACATGGCAACTAAAAATAATGCTGCAATGGGTGAACAAAAATAAACTGGAAATAATATACAACATCTAATGAAAATAAAATTATAAAGGTGCACTTATCTATATGGTTAGGAGAAAGGTGATAAAGGATTTGTATGTGCAAATTTAAACTCACTTCACTGAAGTAGATGAGTGAAAGAAACACCGGCAGTCCAGATGGCAACTGCCTATTGAAATTGGTACTGAACTTTATCTAAATCACAAAATGTCATGGAACTGTTAACTGTTCTCAACTATATTAAAGGTACATAACATTTCACTGAAATTGTATGAGCAATTTTTTTTATATCTCCATATGTTTGCATTTATTAGTTACTTAGATCATTTTAACTTGTGTTTAGAAACATTTGTATGTTTAATTAATTTTATCTCTCACAATGCATAATTTTGTTAGTTCCACAATTCTATTTGTATCACTTTATGATGTCTATTCACAGATTTGTCAATTTATATATTTTATATCTTTTGAATATCTTTTGAATATTTTTGTTTTTACCATAACTTTTAATTTATAGAACAATGCATTTATTTATGTTTGCATTCTATTTTTTATCTAGATCCATTTGACCCCTGAGGCAGGTCTTTTGTGCCAAAACACGGCTGTGTCGGGTCAATTTTATGTTTCTTAGAATTAAATACTTTTTGACATCCTCAAGTCCTCTCACTTTGCTGTTCGTTGCTCACGCTTGTGTGAGGGACTTTTTCTCTTCTTTTTTATAATGTACACCAACCTTTCACACTGAATTTATTTTCTATAAGTTCATGCAAATTTGCGGCTGATCTCTCTGCAGATATCAACTCCTGAGCCACAGCAAGAAAATGAACTGTGTTTATACTGTATTTTTCATATTACAGGTGCTACACTTCATCTGAAAGCACCAGAGACTTGTTTCAAACCCGGAACAGAATCCATATTAGTGCACCCATGAGGTTCTGTGTTCTTAATCATTGTCTGTGGATCATAACTTGTCAGCAAAAAAAAAAGGCAGTTTAAAACTAATTGGGTGGGGAGGGGAAAACAAGGGAGAAATGGGATTTACAGCACACATTAAACACATCACTGAACAAGGAAAGGTGCTCTAACAAGCCAAAATGAAAAAATAAGTGATTTAAGAAATTTGTTATCTAACACCAGCAAGAAAATGAATTATTTCCTTAAGATGACTTCTGCAAAAGTTTCTCATTCAACCTAACAGAATAAAGCCAGAAATGTAAACAAAGGGAATGTGTAGTCACAGTAACCATGTGCTCCCTCAGAAAAAGCTACAGAATTCACAAGACATCTTTTAGTTATATCAAATCCAAAAGAGTGAACGCCACTTGACATGGAGAATTTATTTAAAAGTCAGTTACAAAACATTCCCAGGTCTTAAGAGCTTACTTGGTCTTCAATAAAACGCCTCTGTTTAAAGAGCTCCCAATCTTCTTTTAGCATACGCTGTTTGGTTTTCAATGCCATCTAAAAGTATAGAAGGAAAAGATCACTGGCTTAAAGCTACCGTCAAGCTTACTCTGCCCTATCACAAGAAAGGAATTGCTTATCAAAGCATGAACTCAATTTTAAGAACAAGATTTTTTTTTTTTGAGTGGGACAGGATGCATGGAGTATTCTTTTGGGTAGGGGTATTTGCAGGGTGTTAGGGCAGTTACAAGTGTGTAGTTTATAAGGATGAGGGCAAGGTCACTTTGTGGGGTGGTGGGACATTTAACAGTGGGTAGTTTTGGGGAATGGGAGAGCAGACTATAGGGGATGAGGCAGTTTTAAAGTTGGAATTCCTTAACTATTTTCACTGTATTTAAGTTTTTCCATCAACAAGCATGATTAAGTCAGACACACAAACAGATGACATCATCTGAAAGCACCAGGAGAGAACTACATTCCCTGAGTTCAGACCTAATGTAAAGTTCTGAGTATGAGGGGCCCTTAACATATGCAGTGGTTTCCTCCGAATCTCAGTTTGTTTGTTTTTTGCTTTTTTTTCAACTTAGCTGAATGGATGCAAAACAGAACTCTCCTGTAGTATTTGCTGCTAGACCCTATTTTTGTTGAATTTTCTCATACTTCTTAATATTTTTATAATGTCACCTAGGTTGGGTTTTTATCCATGACTGAGCTGTCGTAGGAAATTTAGAATTTTGACACACTTATGAAATGCTTTTTTGTCTCAGATTGGAACACAACCAAAAGGACTACAAGCATTGTGCTCCAATGTCAAACAAAGCACAGAGAGACCATCTCAATCGCTTCAGAGCATTTGGATGCAGAAAAGAAGTTGCTCTTGGGGGACAAAGGTTATCAGACTTGCAACACTTTACAATTGAAAGGCCTTATATCTGATAATAGGTAAAAAGGCCAATGTCCAAGTCCTTTTTTTTTTGTCTCTGTTTCAAAGTGTTTGATAATAATTTCAAATGTTTTTTGTTATGTACTCCTGAAGATTCATTTAAGAATGAGAAATGTTCACCTAAGCAGCTGTCATTCTGTTTTTCTCTGTAATAATATAATATGATGTAGATAGATAAGTGTGCTTAATTTTTTGCTTCTTTTACTGCTGTATCATCTTTCACATTTTTTCCCATTAGTTCATGTACCCCACCATTCACAGAAAAGCATGAACGTGAACTCTTTATTTTTAATATCTTTTCCGTGTAGGTTGGAATAAGGTCTTTTGACATATAAAGGCATAACATATTGGGGTGTCTTGTAGGATTTTATGCCATTTTCTTCTATTTGGAGCTTATGTCTTAAGTTTTTGGTTCAGGTTAATTGGCTGTCAGCTTTCTTAATATACGAGAAGTTTATACAGGGTTAATCCAAGACAAGTTACTTCATTGTTTTCTACCCTGCATGTGGACTTTGAGATTAGGCCCCTGGAAAAACAAATGAGGGCCTGGGTTATAGCCTTGAAATAAAGACATGAGGAAATAACCCCTATTCAAAGAAAAACACTTGCGTACTAAATTTAAATCTTTGTATCAAATAAAGGCTCCAAGCTGCTAAAATTAAAATAACAAAACAAAACAAATGAGATGTGCTGAATGTTAGTGGTGTAAACAACACTCAAAGGAACTGAACCACTGTAAAGAATTACGTAGATAATATACTAAACAAATCTGCCAAAAAAAGAATCAACTACTCTGTTGCTACCAAAAATCAAAATTCAGTTACAAAATTATTCTCTGTGCTGAATGACTTATATGGATGAAACAATAATAGAATAAAAGTTAAAACACCTTCAGTAGATACCCTTGGAGGCTGTTTTGCATTTAAAAGAACATAAAAGCCTATACGAATAGTAACAGTCTTAGGTTTGTTTGTTTGTTCATTTATTTGGAAGAAATTAACCCAAGGTTTGTTTGATTTGGGGCCGAGTAATGTAATACATTTACCTCATTATACCACAATATCACTTTGTATTCATTCATCTATGTATTTGTTCAAACCGTAATCAGCTAACACTGTATATGTAAGCCACATTGAGCCTGCAAAAAGGTGGGAAAATGTGGGATACAAATGTAATAAATAAATAAACAAATAAACTATAAAGAGTTAGACTCTAATAGCTTCCATAAACTGTCTTCTAAAATATCCTTACCTACTGCTGAATGGCAGTCATTTCAAAGACGTTCCTTAACTTTGCTTACTAAACTACCATCAGTTAGGCATATCACATATTGCCAATTGGATCCAATTCCATTCAAGTGGATTAAGTTGCCCAACCAGGAGCTTCTGCCTTTATTACTGATAATGGTTAATCATAGCCTCTCCAATTGGAATAGTTACATGAAGTTGGAAACATACGGCAGTTTACCCAATGAGGTTTGATTGAGAACAGTAGACAGCATGATGTCAAAAGGTTGAAGCCAATTAGGTTAGTCTGTTTCCTCTCCCCCATGTAGCCATCTTTCCTCATACACTCAAAACCAAGCAAACAAACAAACAAACCTATGAGCTGCTGCAACCATGTTGTCATTCTTTATTGTTGGCAGCATTTTTATTTAATCTCACTTATATTTTCAAACATGCCAGCTTGTGCAATATATGGATGTACATAAAGGAAGTATAACGGAATAACTTTTCATAGGTAGAGTAGTAATTTGTTATAAATTGTAATCAGTGTCATTTGGAGGGGCTGGTTATAGGGACACCCTAGCATGTGTTATATTTGTGCAGAGATGTTTCCCCAAGTCCACTCCTGGAGTACCCATTACCAGTCATGTTTTCAGGATATCCATAATGAATATGCATGAACTTGATTTGCACACACTGATTATATGCAAATCTCTTTCATACATATTCATTGTGGATATCCTGAAAACCCGACTGGCAAGGGGTACCACAGGACTGGACTTGGGAAACACTGGTCTAGATTATGGAGTACCGAGGGATCAGTATTGTCCCCATATCTTCTAAAGCCCCGATTTCTTTAACTTAGGATTATAGGATTAATATTTATTGATATGCAGATATATTATTACACACTACAAAATTGTTCACACACTATTCCTAAATGGCTTGAGAATCACTGGTAATGAATATTGCTAAGATGACAACATGTTGAATTTCTTGTCATCTTGATTGCCCCTCGCCCCCCTCCCCCCCCCCCATCATTTCTGGTGCTCTTAGGTAGGCCTACAATACTGGATACTGTCAAATATTTAGGTGTCTTAATTTTCACATTTCATTTGAGGAACAGATCTCCAATATAATACAGAGATTTTATGTAATGCATCAATTACACTCTTAAGTATTTCTTAGATGAAGCATGTTTGAATATTTTGAATCATGCACTTTTAATATCTCATATTGACTACGGAAATGTGGTTTATGCACAGACATCATCAAATTTGAAATGACTGCAGACTTTACAGAAAGTGGCAATATATATTTAATTTTATTTATTTTTAATTGTAAACCACTGTGATCTTTGAAAGCCAGGCAATATAGCAAATTTTAATAACCGATAAGAAGAGGACAAGCAGAACATTACCTTCTCACATGTGGGTGACATCATCTACAGAACTCTAGTGCAGACACTGGCCAGATTTCTATTGCTTCTAGAAACCTTTGGCAAGCCCCCACCATGCATGTGAGTGCCTTCCCACCTGCCCAACTCATATGAGACCCGCAGCTGTTCAGACGTGTGCCCTTCTCGTCTCTCAAATGCATTTTTACTACTACTACTACTACTACTATTTAACATTTCTAAAGCGCTACCAGGGTTACGCAGCGCTGTACAATCTAACAAAGAAGGCCAGTCCCTGCTCAAAGAAGCTTACAATCTAAAGGACAAAAAAGTGCAGTCAATCAAATTGGGGGCAGTCTAGATTTCCTGGATAGAGGTACAATGGTTAGGTGCTGAAAGCGACATTGAAGAGGTGGGCTTTGAGCAAGGATTTGAAGATGGGCAGGGAGGGGGCTTGGCGTATGGGCTCAGGGAGTTTATTCCAAGCATAGGGTGAGGCGAGGCAGAAAGGGTGGAGCCTGGAGTTGGCGGTGGTGGAGAAGGGTACTGAGAGGAGGGATTTGTCCTGAAAGCGGAGGTTTTGGGTAGGGGCGTAAGGGGAGATGAGGGTAGAGAGGTAATGGGGGGCTGCAGATTGAGTGCATTTGTAGGTTAGTAGTAGAAGCTTGAACTGTATGCGGTACCTGATCGGAAGCCAGTGAAGTGACTTGAGGAGAGAGGTGATATCAGCATATCGGTCTAAGCGGAAGATAAGTCGGGCAGCAGAGTTCTGAACGGATTGAAGGGGGGATAGATGGTTAAGTGGGAGGCCAGTGAGGAGTAGGCTGCAGTAGTCAAGGCGAGAGGTGATGAGAGAGTGGATGAGAGTTTGGGTGGTGTGCTCGGAGAGGAAAGGGCGAATTTTGCTGATGTTATAGAGAAAGAAGCGGCAGGTCTTGGCTGTCTGCTGGATATGGGCAGAGAAGGAGAGGGAGGAGTCGAAGATGACTCCGAGGTTGCGGGCAGATGAGACGGGGAGGATGAGGGTGTTGTCGACTGAAATAGAGAATGGAGGAAGAGGAGAAGTGGGTTTGGGTGGAAAGACAATGAGCTCGGTCTTGGCCATGTTCAGTTTCAGGTGGCAGTCGGACATCCAGGCAGCAACGTCAGATAAGCAGGCTGATACTTTGGCCTGGGTTTCCGCAGTGATTTCTGGTGTGGAGAGGTAAAGCTGGGTGTCATCAGCATAAAGATGGTATTGGAAACCATGAGATGAGATCAGCGAGCCCAGGGAAGAGGTGTAGATTGAAAAAAGAAGGGGTCCAAGGACAGATCCTTGAGGAACACCAACAGAGAGCGGGATGGGGGTGGAGGAAGATTCATGAGAATGTACTCTGAAGGTACGGTGGGAGAGATAAGAGGAGAACCAGGAGAGGACAGAGCCCTGGAACCCAAATGAGGATAGTGCAGCAAGAAGTAAATTATGACTGACAGTGTCAAAAGTGGCGGATAGGTCGAGGAGGATGAGGATGGAGTAGTGACCTTTGGATTTGGCAAGGAACAGGTCATTACAGACTTTAGTGAGTGCTGTTTCTGTCGAGTGCAGAGGGCGAAAACCGGATTGAAGTGGATCAAGGATGGCATGAGAGGAGAGAAAATCAAGGCAGTGGCTGTGAACGGCGCGTTCAAGTATCTTGGAGAGGAAGGGTAGGAGGGAGATGGGGCGGTAGTTGGAAGGACAGGTAGGGTCTAGTGATGGTTTTTTGAGAAGTGGTGTGACTACAGCATGCTTGAAGGTGTCAGGGACAGTTGCAGTGGAGAGAGAGAGAGGTTGAGGATATGACAGATTGGGGGGGGGGGTGACAGTAGGAGAAATGGTGTTTAGTAAGTTGGTTGGGATGGGATCAGAGGAACAGGAGATGTATTTCGAGGGGGAAAGAAGGTGGGCGGTTTCCTCCTTGGTGATATCAGGAAAAGAGGAGAAGGAGGCCTGGGTTGTTTGGTTGAGGGAGTGGGTTAAAGGGTGACGAGGAGGAGGTGGCTTGGTAGTGAATTCGAGGTTGATCTTCTGCACCTTGTCACGGAAGTAGTCAGCTAGTGATTGAGGAGAGAGTGAGGGGGGGTGGGAGCAGAGGGCACATTGAGGAGGGAGTTAAGGGTGGCGAAGAGACGACAAGGGTTGGAGCCAAGAGAATTAGTCAATTGGGTGTAATAGTCCTGTTTGGCAAGGAATAGGGAGGACTGGAAGGAGGATAGCATGAATTTGTAATGAATGAAGTCGGTATGGGTGCGAGATTTCCTCCAGAGGCGTTCGGCAGATCGGGCGGAGGAGCGAAGGTATCGGATGCAAGGGGTCAGCCAGGGCTGGGGATTAGTACGCCTTGTGGGACGGGAGATGGATAGTGCAAGGGTGTCCAGGAGCAGTGGAGAGAGTGGCATTGTAAGCAGAGACAGCCTTGTCAACAGACTCAGAGGACATGATGGAAGGGAGGAGATTAGAGATATAAGAGGATAAGGTGGGAGGGTCGACAGCCTGGAGATTCCTGAAAGTAGTGGTTAGTGTTGGGCGGGACTGAGGGGGAGGGTGATGAAGTATGAAGGTGATCTGGTGATGATCTGAGAGAGGAAGAGCTGAGGCGCAGAAATTGGAGGGTGAGCAGGAAGAGGAGAGGACGAGGTCAAGACAATGGCCAGTTTGGTGAGTAGGGGTGGTGGAGCTCAGCTGGAGGTTGAAGGAGGATGTCAGAGTGAGGAACTGAGAAGCGTAAGAGTCGGATGGGTCATCAGCATGTATGTTAAAGTCTCCAAGAATGAGGGGCGTAGATGAGGATTCAAGAAAGACGGAGAGCCAGGCATCGAAGTCGGTAAGGAAGGAAGGGAGGGACTTATCGGGGGGGCAGTAAATGACTGCAACTCTGAGTGGCAGCGGGTAGAATAGACGGATGGAGTGAACTTCAAAGGATGAGAAGCAGTGAGACTGCAGTAGGAGGAGGGGTTGAAAACTACAGGAGGGCGAAACCAGAAACCCGACTCCTCCTCCACGGCCAACTGGGCAGGGAGTGTGGGAGAAAAGATAACCTCCACGGCACAGGGCCGCGACTGAGGCAGAGTCGTCGGGGGTGAGCCAGGTTTCAGTTAGGGCGAGCAGTTGGAGGGAACGGGAGATGAAGAGATCGTGGGTGAAGGAAAGTTTGTTGCAGACAGAGCGGGCATTCTACAGGGCACACGAGAAGGGGAGGGAAGAGGGGGGGAGGAGGGGAATAGAGATGAGATTGGAGACATCCCGGAATCGTTTGCATGGATAGGATGAGGACAGGTGGAGCAGGTCTTGCTTTGCTGCTCCACTTTTTCGTGTGAATAGCATGGGACTGTTTACTTTTTAATATATTCTATTCCTTCCCCCTAGTTATTAGTTTTTGTAGCTTTTAAAGTTTACTTTCATTTTCCCAGCTCACGGCCTACTTAGTACTAAGTACCCAGTGGAGAGGAAAAAAAAGTAGGTTATTTTCTTTTTCTTCAGCATCGAGCTTTTGCTATGGCTATTTTACCCGCATAAATCACAGAAACCTTACAGCAGGTTTAAGAAGTGCACGCAGTGCGGTAGAACCATGTCTGTGACAGACACTCACCAACTGGTGTCTACTGTGCCTCGGTCCTGATCATCTGCACTCTCTCTGTATACTCTATTCGAAAATGCAGAAAAGAACACAGAAGACCAGAGACACCCAGCATGAGAGATTTACTGGTGGGTTAGTCCATTGGTGGCATCAACCTCAATGGCACTGAGGCTGCTTCAGCAAATACCAAAAAGCGTTAAAGCCCTTAAGAATTGTAGAGCTCCGGAACAGGATGGCTACACATCTGAATTTTACAAACTCATGATGGCACAGACCTGTGGCCCCTTGCTTTCATATTATAGTACCTCAATCTCAACTGATACCAAAGCCTGGTAAACCCGATGATCTTCCAGAATCCTATCGTCCTATATCCCTAATGAATGTTATCAAAATATCTCAGTTACTGGCAGATCGCCTAGTCACTCACCCTCCTAAGATTGTCTGCCCAGAATTTTGTGAGACAATTTGGCCTTAATGTCCGCGAAGCTTTTCTGGCCATATCCCATAGTATATCCACAAGAACTCTGGCAGTTCTAGAGATTACATGCCAAAAATGACTTTGGCAAGATCCACTGGCCCTATCTGTTTCAGTCTTAAATTATATGGGGTTGGATGGCATGTATTTACAGGCTCTGAAGACTATTTACTAATCCCACTGCTAAGAACTTTAGTGAATGGTACCCCCACTGCCTCTTTTCCTATCTGTCGGGGTACTAGGCAGGGTTGCCCCCTGTCCCGCCTCCTCTTTTTGCTCTACTTGGAACCATTATTGAGTGCTATTCGGAGAGATCCAGACATTCATGGGGTGTGGACTTGGGTTCTTCCACTATCAAGGTGATGGCATTTCTGGATGACATTTTGTTGATATTAACACAGCCTCAATACTCCTTGCAGTCCTCACTACATGCTGTGAAAGAATTTGTTACTATTCAGGTCTTGTTCTTAACAAGCAAATGTCTGTGGCGATGCCCTTGCAATTATTAATCAAGCGGAACTGGGTGGGCCCCTTTCCCTTTCTTTGGGAGGAATTAGACTACCTAGAGACCTGACAGAGCTATATTCTCTTAATATGCTTCCCTTGTTGTCCCCTCCATGGCTCAGACGCTTCATGTGTTAGAAAATAAATCCTGTATCTCTAATGGGAAGAGTTGCTTTGTATAATATGTTTGTCCTGACACAGTGGCTCTATGTCTTTCAGATGTTGCCATTGCAGCTCTCCTCAATCACTCATAAACACTTGAAAAGTTGGTAAATAGCTTTCTGTAGCGCAAAAAACAGAAGAAACCAGTCTTCAGAAGAAACAATGAACAAAACAGCGAAGATGACTAAAAAAAGAAAAAAAGAAAAAATAAAAAAATAATAAATGAAAAATACAAAATAAAAACACAGAAATATAAAAAAAATATATTCAAATATGTGTATAAAAACAGAGCGGCGACACTTTGGTTGTTGAAATTAAAAAGTAGACTTTATTCATCAGTGGATAGCAGGGAGAAAGGGACTCGACACAGCTGTGTTTCGGCCATACAGGCCTGCGTCAGGAGTCTTCTCACTGTATGCTGATTTCTTGTACTATCCAGATTGTGGAGAGAATATATGTATCTCTTTCTTATGTGATCGCATTAATCAAAACTTGAAACAAAGTCAAGCGGAAAAAAATCAGAGCAGCGTCTCGTCTCTCTGAGATCCCTGTGCTTTCTGTGACAGGACAAAAAACCCCCGTTTGCCTTATACCAAGGTTGCTCTTCCCAAATCTAAGGGTGGACTTGGTCTATTAAATATTCAATTGTTTGCCCATGCCTGATCGATACGCCACAACTGGCTCCGTACTACATCTCAATTTTCTTTCACAGAGGTTGAAAAGACTCTTTTTTTCTCCCTTATTTTAATTTTGTCATGCACGCCTCACTAGTGAACTTGAAATGCACACCTTCCAGCAACCTTGATGTCTAAGGCACCTCGCCACACCTGGAAATTGTACCGAATATTACTCAACATTCCTGCAACAACTATGCCATTCCCCCCTCCCCCCCCCCCGAGTCTACTTTCGCTTCCTTTCAACTTCGGGCATCTAGGGGTATTATCTACCTATTCCATGCACTTAGGTGATGATCAAAAGCAAATGAGGGCACTAGAAGTCAACAGCGATGTACTAGCACCCGCGAATGTTCCCGCCCCATGATCAGAGCCGGTGAGTGCATGAAATGAGATTGCCTGCTCTGATTGCAAGTAGCATGTAAATGAGTGCTAAAAAGGACTACTACTACTACTATTTAGCATTTTATAGCGCTACAAGGCTTACGCAGCGCTGCACAAACATAGAAGACAGTCCCTGCTCAAAGAGCTTATAATCTAATAGACAAAAAATAAAGTAAGCAAATCAAATCAATTAATGTGCACAGGAAGGAGGAGAGGAGGGTAGGTGGAGGCGAGTGGTTACGAGTCAAAAGCAATGTTAAAGAGGTGGGCTTTCAGTCTAGATTTAAAGGTGGCCAAGGATGGGGCAAGACGTAGGGGCCCAGGAAGTTTATTCCAGGCGTAGGGTGCAGCGAGACAGAAGGCGCGAAGTCTGGAGTTGGCAGTAGTGGAGAAGGGAACAGATAAGAAGGATTTATCCATGGAGCGGAGTGCACGGGAAGGGGTGTAGGGAAGGACAAGTGTGGAGAGATACTGGGGAGCAGCAGAGTGAGTACATTTATAGGTTAGTAAAGGAGTTTGAACAGGATGCAAAAACGGATAGGGAGCCCGTGAAGCGACTTGAGGAGAGGGGTAGTTTGAGTAAAGCAACCCTGGCGGAAGACGAGACGAGCAGCAGAGTTTTGAACCGATTGGAGAGGGGAGAGATGACTAAGTGGGAGGCCAGCAAGAAGCAGATTGCAGTAGTCTAAACGAGAGGTGACAAGGGTGTGGATGAGGGTTTGGGTAGAGTGCTCGGAAAGAAAGGGGCGGATTTTATGGATGTTGTAAAAAAAGAAACGACAGGTCTTGGCGATCTGCTGGATATGAGCAGAGAAGGAAAGAGAAGAGTCAAAGATGACCCCAAGGTTTCGAGCTGAGGAGACACGGAGAATGAGGGAGCCATCAACAGAAATAGAAAACGGGGGGGCGGGGAGGTGGGTTTGGGGGGGAAAATGAGAAGCTCGGTTTTGGTCATATTTAATTTCATGTGGTGTTGAGACATCCATACAGCAATGTCATCTCACCTTGCATCCAAACCAAAGTTTCAGCGTGCTTGTCTATCAGGGGTAGAAAGGTAGATTTGGGAGTCATCAGCATAGAGATGGTAGGAAAAGCCATGGGATGAGATTAATGAACCAAGGGAAGAAGTGTAGATAGAAAAGAGGAGGGGACCAAGAACAGAACCCTGAGGTACGCCGACAGGCAGAGGGATAGAAGTAGAAGAGGATCCACCAGAGTGAACATTAAAGGTGCGGAGGGAGAGGTAGGAAGAGAACCAGGAAAGGACAGAGCCCTGGAATCCAAGTGAGGACAGGGTATCGAGAAGTATGCTGTGATCGACAGTGTCAAAAGCAGCGGAAAGATCAAGAAGAATGAGGATGGAATATTGACCTCTGGATTTAGCCAGTAATAGGTCATTGGAGACTTTAGAAAGCGCAGTTTCGGTTGAGTGGAGAGGGCGAAAACCAGATTGTAGTGGGTCAAGAATAGCATGTGAGGAGAGAAAAATCAAGGCAGCGGTGGAGAACAGCACGCTCAAGTAATTTGGAGAGAAAAGGGAGGAGGGAGATGGGTCGGTAATTAGAGGGACAAGTAGGGTCAAGTGAAGGCTTCTTAAGGAGAGGTGAGACCACAGCATGTTTAAAGGCAGTAGGGACAGTTGTAGTGGAAAGTGAGAGGTTGAGAATGTGACAGATAAAAGGAATAAGAGCAGGTGAGATGGCATTAAGAAGGTGGGTGGGAATGGGATCAGAGGAACAAGTGGTACATTTTGAGGAAGAAAGGAGAAGTGTAGTTTCCTCTATAGTAACTTCAGGAAAGGAGGAGAAGGATTGAGGGGAAGGAGAGCGAGGGGAACGGACTAGTGGAGGGAGAGGTGGCGAGGTAGAGAATTCAAGGTTTATCTTTTGAACCTTGTCGTGAAAGAATTCAGCAAGGGTCTGAGGAGATAATGAAGGGGGAGTTGGGGGAGGGGGCACCTTGAGGAGAGAGTTCAATGTGGTGAAGAGAAGTCGAGGGTTAGAGCCAAGAGAGTTGGTCAGTTGGATATAATAATCCTGTTTGGTGCGTAAAAGAGCAGATTGGAAGGAGGTCAGCATGAACTTAGTGTAAGAAATCAGCAAAGGCCCGAGATTTCCACCAGAGGCGTTCGGCAGAGCGGGTACAGGAACGTAGGTAGCGGATATTAGAAGTCAGCCAAGGTTGGGGTTTTGTACGCCTTACAGGGCGGGTCATCAAAGGTGCAAGAGTGTCTAAGGCAGAGGATAGAGTATTGTTGTAAGAAGAAACAGCCTCGTTGACAGACGTGGATGGTGCCACAGTAGAGAGGAGGTTTGAAACATGGGAGGATAGAGATGAAGGGTCAATATCGTGAAGATTCCTAGATAAATTAGATAAGATAGGACGGGACTGGGAGGGAGGAGATTTAAGTGTGAAAGTTATAAGATGGTGATCAGAGAGGGGAAGACATTACATATTCCTCCACAATGTTCAGCGAGCAACGCGCCAAACAAGGGCGCTGTTGCTGCAGCAAAACTTACATCAGCTTGGAGCTGAAGTTAGGGTTTGCAGAGCATTAGGGAGCCCAGTCCA
The DNA here is from genome assembly GCF_901765095.1 of Microcaecilia unicolor. Lineage (NCBI taxonomy): Eukaryota > Metazoa > Chordata > Amphibia > Gymnophiona > Siphonopidae > Microcaecilia > Microcaecilia unicolor. The sequence continues at coordinate 489,702,067 of NC_044032.1, read as the reverse complement.
GCATGCATCTGCAGGCTAGCAGGACTTCCCATTCCACCCCGGGCAAAGAACCCCACCAACGAGCCCCAACCCCCCTCCCACAGAGAGAGCTAGAGAGGTTCGGTGGACCTCCAGCCCTCCCTCTAGTTGTCTAATGCCACATCCTGGGATACGCTGGGCAGGGCTTCCTTACCATATAAGGAGGAACTCCCTTATATGGTAGGGAAGCCTCACCCAGCGCATCGCCATTTTGGAGATGGCGTTGGAAGGAGGAGGAAGTACTATTCCCTCGTTCGGGGGGAGCTTCTGATGGGCTTCTGTCGGGGGGGGGGGTGGAGGCTGGAGAAATAAAGGAACTCTGGCCTCTCATGTCCAGGGTGGGAGGGGGGCCTCCAGCCCCTATGTCTGAGATGTCTGGGGGGTTTTTTGGACAGCCCGGAACTCTCAAGCAACTACTGCAGGGCCGGGGGGGGGGGGGGGGGACGGACTCTGCCATCCTCCCACAGGATGATCAAAGCTAATAGTGCGCATAAATTTGCATGTTATTAGTACTGATCATCAGGGGTTTCATTCCCTGTGCTGTTCCGGCGCTAATTTTTCAGTGCTGTTCAGAACAGTGCAGGGAATTTGATCATTGGGGCCTTAATGAAGAGAGTGCTCTGACCTCGCTGGAAACCTTATGCTCTGAATTTGACTTACTAAAAGATCCTTTTGCCTACCTACAAATTCAACTCTTAGTAAGTTCCTTACCTCAAACAGCACTGGGTTGGAATGCTCTACTGGAAGTTCTAAGCTTGGACTCCCATCATGCAGTACTCTTGTAATTTCATCATGTCTATTTAAAAACCCACAATGTAGCCATGGAATATAACAAACTAGCAGCCCAATGGGCAGTGGATTTGGGCATTCCCGAGAGGACCTCAGCTGGAGAAATACATCAGTGCTTCTGAGGTGTGGATCCAGAATATGTCGCTCCAAAATATGTCACTATGGGAAACCAATTATAAGGTGTTCGGAGATTATATACTGCTCCAAATAGAGACCACAACGGGAGTTTCCAATTTATTTTGTTGTCTAAAATGCTCTTCAAAGGAAGCTTCGCTGGGACACATGTGCTAGCACTGCATGAAATTACGCAGATTTTGGAACCTAATGTTTACTCTGATCTTCAGATCATGGAATTGCACTTGTTTGGATAACCAACTTCTTTTGTTCACAAGTTTCCACATTACATCTGAGGACTCGAAAGGCTATAAAGGATTTTTACAAGGGGCTGTTTTTATGGGTAAAAAGACAATATTGTACTGCTGATTGTCCAGGGAATCTCCAACACTACCACACTGGTGTTCCTATATGATCTCTTTAACTCAGGATGGAGCGCCAGTCGGTGGAATTGCTAAACTCTTTAAAAAAAGGGAAAGTCTTTCACTCCATTATCACATGTGGTGTGTAGCCCCCTGCTTAAAATCTGACTTTTGCATTGGAGGTTGGCAGAGACATCTCCATGCTATACTTTACTTATTCTGTGTTTGGGGAGGGGGGGGGGGGGGGGGGAGGAAAATGAGGGAAAACGGGATCGGAGCAGGGGAAGTTTTTGAAAACTAGATTGGTCATTTGTCTATTTCTATATGCGTATGATGTATCTGTTTCTACTAATTTGACCAATAAACAATTAAACCTAACTGAAAAAGAGCATAGTACTAGGAGTAAACAAATGAGGACAAAAGGAATTATACCTGTTCATCTACATAATCATCAATTCTCTTCTGGCATTCAAGCCATTCTTCTGCAACTTGTGCCATCTCCACTTCCAGCTGATGATACCTTTGCAACAAGGTACTATACATGTCTTCACTATATGAATCATGTGATGCTGTTCCAAGCCTAAAATAGTAATAGAAATAAGCAAAAAAAACAACAACAAAAAACAGCAATAACAGAGGTTCTTATTAACATACATCTCTGCAGCCAGAAATACTTATTTAAAAAGTTGCAAATCATTTAATACTTACACATTGCCAAAACACTGGTTCTAGCAAAGTTATTTTTACAATTACGTCCACAATGATATAATTCTTCCCTACCTCTCTTCATAAGTAAACTCATACACATCTACCAGTTTATAATCCAATTTTTCCACAGACTACAGCAATGAATATCTGAAAACATATCAGTCCTGTCAGAGCTTCTTGAGTTTAGTTCTTTATTTCGTGAACACCAACTCTTTTGCCTTCATTTTCTCAGCCATTTGTTTGGAGAACCACATCAGTTTCCATGTTCTCTTGCTTTTATTTACTTTCCTTACATAAAAGGTCTGTAACAGTTTTTATAACTCCTTGCAGCCTGGATCACTCTTTTTCCACTAAAACAGTGGGTGATTTCAATTATCCCAATACTGACTGGAGAAACAGCACATCAGGAAGTAAGGCGGTAAAATTCTTAGAAGAAATAAATGATTGCTTTATGGAGCAACTGGTAAGAAATAAGATGGGGAGCTATTTTAGATCTAGTCCTAGTGGTATAAAGGACTTGGTACATGAGGTAACAGTGTTGGGTCTGCTGGGAAACTGTGATATTATGATCAAATCTGAGTTGTTAATGGGAGTGAACACACTAAGGAAATCTAACCTTTGGAAGGACAACTTTGATAAAATGAGGAAACTAGTTTAAAAAAAAAAAAAAAAAAAAAAAGCTAAACAGAGCAGCCAAAAAGATTAGGACTTTAAATCAGGCATGGACTTTGTTCAAGAATGCCAACTTGGAAACCCAGACCAAATGCAGTCCACATATTAAAAAGGTGGAAAGAAAAGCAAATTACAGCTAGCATGGAAAGGTGAAGTGTGAGGATAATCGAGCCAAAAGAGCATCTTTCAAATAAAAAGAATTCAAATGAAGAAAACAAGTAACATAAGGTCTGCCAAATTTGATGTAAAGTATTGATTATGAAGGCTAAACAGATTTTGAAGAGAAACTTTCCACAAAGGCAAACATTCTTAGTAATACCTTTTTCAGGTATATCAGAAGCAAAGAGTCTGTGAGGAAATCAGTGGAATCATTAGATCATCAAGGAGTAAAACGGGCAATTCAGGGAGGGCAAGGCCATAATGAAGAGACTGAATGAATTCTTGCTTCGGTCTTTACTGAAGAGTATAAAAGAGATTCAGCTGTGCCAGAAATGGTTTTCAAGGGTGATGATATATATGAACTAAAACCAATCTTGGCGATCCTGGAAGATATATTGAGCCAAATCACCTGTACCAGATGGTATACACCCCAGGATACTGAAAGAACACAAACATGAAATTGCTGATCTACTACTAGTGATCTGTAATCTAACATTAACATCATCTGTGGTACCTGAAGCTTGGAGAGTGGCCAACAGAAAGCCAATTTTTAAAAAAGAGTTCCAGGGGTGATCCAGGAAATTACAGACCAGTAAACCTTGACATCAGTGCCAGGCAAAATAACAGAATAAAATTACCAAACACAGACAAACATGGTTTAATAGGACAGTCAACATGGATTCAGTCAAGGGAAATCTTGCCTCACCAATTTGCTTCATTTCTTTAATGGAGTGAATAAACGTGGATAATAGAGCCACTTGATGTAATGTATCTAGATTTCAAAAAGCTTTTTACAAAGTCTCTCATGAGACTCCTGAGAAAATTAAAAAGCTATAGAACAGGCAACAATGTTCTGTTGTGGACTAGAAACTGGTTAAATGATACAAAACAAAGGATAGAGTTAAATGTCCATTTCGCTAAATGAGGGAAGTAAATACTGAAATGCCCCAGGGCCCTGTACTGGGACTGGTGCTATTTAACATTTATAAATGATCTGGAAATGGAAATGAGTGAGGTGATTAAATCTGCAAATGACAAAACTATTCAAAGCAGTTAAACTGCATGCAGACCATGAGAAATTGTAGAAGGACCTTAGGAAATTGGAAAACTGGACATCAAAATGTCAGTTGAAATTTAATGTTGACAAATGCAAAGTGATGCACATTGGGAAAAATAACCCAAATCACTATTACTTTTATTTATTTATAATCTTTCATTTTACAAGGGTCACTTGCAAACAGTAATACAGAGATAACTGTAGTCTAGTACAATACATAAAAAGAAAAAGAAATAAAAGCAAGAATATGTTTTATCCACAGTCAATCACTTTCTTAGATCACAATAAGAAGAAAAAAAGCATGGGGGGGGGAAGCTTTATAAATGAGGAGATATTTATATAGTAACACCAATTTAAGGAAAATGGCCTGGTCAGTTCACATACTTTTAATTTTAATCAGAAATCTTATTCTCTAAAACTCTTGATTATTTGGAATCTTTTTACTATCTAAGAAAACTTGAAGCTCAACCGGTTCAAAAAAAGACATATTTTATACCCAAGAACTTTATCAGGCATTTACATGGATATACTAAAGAAAATGTAGCCCCCAGATTTTTTGTTTCTTCTCTCAGAGCCAATAATCTCTTTCTTCTATCCTGTGTTGATTTCATGACGTCATGGAAGAGCCAAATCCTCTGTCCACAAAAATTTTTTAAAGAATTTTTGAAGTATGCTATATAATAAAACGCACCTCCAACATTCTGAAGCTGACTGCATGGCTGAGGCATTCCTGCTCTCTGTATCCATCTCCTGAATTGACATCACGCACTTCCGGGTTCGTCACAAGCAGAAGTGACCAACCACACGAGGTTTCTCGGCTTCAGAATGTTGGCGGTGCATTCTATTAAATAGGATTGGTCAGTTCCTTGAAGCACAGCCAGAGCTCAGCATCCTGCACAGTAATGCTCAGACACCAGAGAGAGAGGGGGGGCTGACACCAGAGAGGGGGGGGAAGGTATCTCTGTCACACACACACTCTCTCTCTCACAGTCAATGTCTTTCTCTCACTCTCACACAGTCTCTCACACACTCTATGTCTCACACTGTATCACATTCACTCTCTCTGTATCACACAGTCACTCACACACACTCTTGGTCTCATACACTCAGTCTCACAGAGAGTCTGTGTCTCTCACACACACTCTCTCTCTCGCACACACTGTATCTGTGTGAAACACACTCTCTCTCTCATACTGTGTCTCACATACGCCCTTGCACACACTGTCATTCTCACACACACACTCTCTCTCACAGACACACTCGCACCCAGACTCACTCTCTCTCTCACACACACACTCGCACATTCACTCTCTCTCTCTCACACAGTCACTCTCACATACACTCTCTCAAACATACACACTCAGAGGAAAACCTTGCTAGCGCCCATTTCATTTGTGTCAGAAACAGGCCTTTTTTACTAGTAATTTTATAATAGAATTCACATCTTGCTGAAATACTAAAGACACAATTCAAGTTCTTCGCTGAGTAACATTAGAAAGAGAGTCTTCTAATAAAGTTGATATATTCAATGGTTCAGTTGGTATATTTTCCATTTGGAAAGATTCTGTTCCAGTTAGTGGCTGCAATGGCAAATATATTTTATTCACCGGAGGAATAGCTGAGTTTGGATAAGCTAACACATCTGTTAGGTATTTTCTAAATACTTCCATTTGATTTATACCTTCCACCACAGGAAAATTGAGGATTCTTGTTTAAACGTCTATTAAAGTTTTCCAATTGTTCAATTTTTCTGTTAATGATAATTTTATCTTTTATCAGTACTTCCTCTGTGTTTTTAATTTCTTTTATATCTTGTTGAATTTGCATAATCTGGTTCTTAGATTCTTGCTTAGTATTTTCCAAAGACTGAGTTAAGAAATCAACTTTACTCACAATTGCTGACATGTCTTGGGCTGTTTTTGTTACCACTTCAGGCAGATCTTGTAAAGACTTCTAAATAGCCTCCAGGTTAATCTCCGTGGGAGCTAATAGCTCCTTGTTGTCTTTCCTTGCTCCCTGGGATTGTGCACTGCAGAATGGAGTCCTGATTTCTTCGACTTCCGAGTCATTCAGGGCCCCTGAATTTCTCCCAGCATAAGCAGGACACGGAGGAGGGTTAAGTTCAGGAGGCGACAAAGATGTTTCAATTGCCCGGGGAGCCGAAGCTCCTCCTTCGGCTCTCAGCAAGGGCTCTATCACTCCAGCTACTTGTGAACTTGCCGTTGTGTATCTGCTTATCAACTGCTGAATCGGGGAAGATATTCTGACCAGCGGCAGTTGGCCTTTCACCAATCCCTTTCTCTTCGTATGGGGAATGAAGAACAACGATTTGCAAGCGAACAGCAGACGATATGAGAGACAACCAAATGGTCAGACCGTCATCTTGGCTCCTCCCCTAAACTTGATCGCACCCAAATCACTATTACTTGATGCCAGATTACACATTAGGACTCACCACCCTAGAAAAAAAAATCAAGGTGTCATCGTGGATAATACCTTGAAATCTTCTGCTCGGTGTGCGGCAGTGGCAAAAAAACAAACAAACAGAATGCTAGGAATTATTAGGAAATGGATAGAAAATAAGACAAAGAATATTATGCCTCTCTATCGCTCTAGGGTGGGACCTAATCTTGAGTAACTGTGTGCAATTCTGGTCATCTTATCTCCAAAACAGATATAGAGGAATTTGAAAAACCAAATAGGAAAAAATGTTTTTTTTCACTCAACAAATAGTTAAGCTCTGGAATTCACTGCCAGAAGCGACAGTTATGTAGCTGGGATTAAAAAAAACAACAAAAAGAGGTTTGGACAAATTCCTGGAAGAGTCCATAAACCGTTATTAATTTAGACCTGAGGAAAGTCAATGCTTGTCCCTGAGGTTAAGTAGCATGAAATCTTAAAATTTTTGGGACTCTATGTACTTATGATCTAGACAAGCCACTGCTGGAAACAGGATGTTTGGGTAGATGGGCTCATGGTTTGACCCAGCACAATTCTTATGCCCTTTAGCAATGCACTGTGTATCCAGCACCATTTTCACTCCCACCACCCCATCTGGAAAGGCATTCCAGGCATCCACCACCCTTTCTGTGGAAAAAATACTGCCTGATTTCACTTCTGTAGCTTCATATCATGTCATCCAGTTCTATAGCCTCCCCTCCTTAAAGAAAAGGGTTAATGTCCCCTCCTCTCTTCTACAGTACACATATTTAGGACCTCTAGAGGTTTATTTTCAAGGCACTTAGACTTACAAAGTTATGAAACTTTCTAAGTCTAAGTGCTTCGAAAAAGTCCCCTAGTCTTCTATGAAACCCTCTTACCATTTTGGTTGCTTTCATCTGGACTATCTCAGCCTCTTCATATTCTCAGTGAGATATAGCCTCCAAACTCCTATCACATACGGATGCTTTGTGTTCCTGCACCCTAAACACTTTACTCAACCTGAAGAAGTGCAAAGTGCCAAAATTTGACTAGTCTTCCAGTTTTTGTAAATCATATTTTATTTTGACTATTCCCTCAGGTGTGTCTAACTCTGCTGCAAATCTTTGTGTTTTTTTGCAAATTTTCACTTCTAACGCTTTGGCAATATCACTCACAACAATCCTGAATAGGACAGGCCCCAGGATGAACCCCAGAGGTACTCACCTTTCTTTCTTCAGAATAAATTCCATTTATCACTACCCTCTGTCAACTGTTAGTTAACCAATTTTTAGTCTATTTCACAACCTTGGGGTCCCACCTCCAGGCCACTCAGTTTATATAAAAATCTTCTATAAGGAACCATATCAAAGGCTTTGCTTAAATCCAAGTAGACCACATCCAGCATTTTCCCTTGTAGTTTTCCAGTTACCCAGACAAAGAAATCAGATTAATTTGGCACAATCTGTTTCTTGTAAAAATATACAGCCTAGGACCTTACAATTTACTGGACTACAGATAGCTCACTGTCCTTTCCTTTAGTAATATCTCTATTTTAGCCACCATAGAGGTGAGGCTTCTACCCCTTTTGTGAACACAAACAACGTCTTCTCTTCTCCAGTCCCATGAAACCTCACTTGTCTTCAAGGAATTTATTAAACAATCTTCAGTGGACCTGTCAGAACCTCTCTGGGGCAAATGCAGTAAGCTGTGCTACTGTTCAGTGCAGCAATTCACTCTTGATTTTCTCATTTTCTTTCTCCGAATGCAAAAAGATTAACTTGGAGGGGGAAAAAATCAAGATAAAACCATTGCAAAGTGGAAAAGCAAAATGCATGCAATCGCTGCATAAACTGCTCCTGATGTAAAGAAACAGTTAAATTAGACATTTTAAAAATCTTTTGGTAGCCCTGAATCCTTATGTCACCTCAAACTGGTGTTAAGATACAATGTTGGAAGCAAAGGGATCATTTGAAGTGAAATGCACCTTGCCTCAGATGACGCAAGATCCTTGGAGGCTCAAATGGCCCCTACTCCACAACCTCCCAACCCAAAGATTTCCTGATGGCCCAAGTGGCTCCCGGGTCACTTAAGCCCTTACCACAAAGATATCTCTGGTAGCCCAAATGACCCCTGGTCCCAACCTTAAAAGATCTTCCTGGTGGCCCAAATGGCCCCAAATCCCCATCTCTTCACCTCAAGGATTTCCCTGGTGGCCCCCTTGCACCTCCCACTTCCTCTCCCTGTGGTAAACATTCTTGGAGCAGTGGAGAATGAACTGGAAGTGACAGCCCAGCACTGTAAAACGTAGAAACCTCTGATGCTGCAGCCACGTACACCTCCTTGAGATCAAGGGCAGTGAGAAATTCTCTTGCTTGAACAGAGGCTATGACTGCTTTTATTGTCTCCATACAAAAACAGGAGACTCAGTGGCAGTGGTTTAGACCGTTGAGATCTACGTCCAGACAAAAGGTGTCTTCCTTCTTTGGAACAATGAAGTAGATGGAGTATCTGCCTTGTCCGTATTCAGCCTGGGGAACTGGAACAATGGCCTGGAGTGACAGCAAAGAATCTACGCTGGCCTGAACCTTCACCGCCTTGGTTCCCTTTCAACAAGGAGAGTGCAAGAGAAGAGGAGCGACCGGGTGGGAGAACTCTAACTTGTAACTTTCTATAAGAATATCCAGAACGCAATGGCACACTCCTCCCGAAACTCCTGAAGAAATCTTGCCACTGGAGGAAAAGAAGAATGGACTCAGCCTCGCATCACTGCGAAGCTCTAGAGGCATTGTGCGCTCTAGCTGACTGAGAGGAAGACTGTGTCTGCATGAAAGGAAGATTAGCGAGCCAGAAAGAGGGACATCTGACCATATTGCTGACAACCAGGCCAGAACCTTCTGCTGTCCTGAAATCAAAATTGAGAGCCCGAGGCTTTGGCTTATCTTCTGGCAACTGTTGTGGCTTAGTTTCTCCAGTTCTTTCACCAAGTTACTGAGATCTAATCCAAATAGCCACTTACCTCAAAAGAGCAGTTTAATTATACCTGACCTGATACTGCATTTGCTGCCCTATGCCACAACCAGAGTTGCCGACATACCATGACAGCCAAAGACATACTGCGGGCAGTAACCTGTAATATCTTATAAACAGCGAGTAGGCCAACCTCGCTTCCAGCTGGATGTTATGGCACCCGTCTTGTGTTGCTAACTGTTGATTCACTTCAGGCATGTTCTTGCCATGAACAAGCTGCACACTGTCGCTTGAAGGCCCAAAAAGGCCACTTTAAAGGGTTATTTCAGTGAGCCTTCTAGCTTCCTATCCTGTAGGTCTTTTAGGGTAATATCCCCTTCCACTGGCAAGGTTGTCTTCTTAGTCACTGCTGTTACCAGGGAGTCTACCCTGGGAAGTGGCAATTTATCGTTCTCCTCCAGAACTAATGAGCAGAGACAAGCCATGGCTCTTCCCACTCTCAGCCCCACAGCCAGTGAGACCCATTCTGTTGTAATCGGGTCCTGAATGTCTGGAAGCATTGGGAAGGCCTTAGGAGGACCTCTAAGCCCCCTCATGATCGACGAAGTTTGGAACTGCTGATGCCAAAGAAGGAAGGTTCCTCAATGGAAAGTACTGCCAGTGCCTCAAAAACAAGAGTAATGAGCTCCTCTTTATGCAACAACCGCAGTACTGTCAGATGGCTCCTTTGAGAATAATCCGAGGCCACATCAAATAAAGAGGAAGAAGCAGAGATAGCCTCATCTACCCACACCTGGAGGCCTAAATAAGATCTCTTAGGAGCTCAAGGGGCAGCGGGGCAAGAAACTAAAGCACCTTGCAGCAACTCTGTCCCAGTAAATAGGCCTGGCGTAAGGGCAATATAAACTATGGAGAAAACAAAGATCCCTATACAGCTGAATGCTCTGTCAGGCCCTGAAGCTGTAAAATGGAGGCCGTGCTCAAACAGAGTCTGCTTCACACTGCCAGCAGCCCTTACAAAGTGGCACCCGATCCCATGTTCTCCTGCATTAAATTGCACACCGACCCAGCCAGAGAGCTTGAAGACCCCGGCATATTTGGAGAGCTATGCTGCCACTGATTGTTTCCTCTGCAAGCACTGCAATTCCCCGATGCTGGCTGGCAGGTCCCACAGTAGGAACATTACTTAACTGCCTCTGCAGAAGTCATTTACCCGACTGTCACCAGCACAGTACAACATGTCATAAGCAGGATCCCTGCACTAAGTAGAACTTACAGCCTTCCAAGTAGTAATGAGTCAAACTTTAGTTGGACTTACTACTGCCGGCTGCTCCCCTACAAGTCTTACCACAAATGAGAAAGGCTCAGGACTGATACTCTGTCCCATGCTCTCCAGTAAAACTCTCCTTCTCCTATCTTTCTTTCTGTTTTTGGGTTTTGTTTTGTTTTTTAAATCGTTCTGCTGGAAAAGGAAAGCTCCAGGAAACAGGGAAAAGGTGAAGGGAGGGAAGTAGTAAATTCATGGGGCACCAAAGACAGGGATTTGAAGACCTCCAGATATGACTCTGCAGACTCAAGCCAACTGGGGACCATATGACCAACTGGCAAATCACTCAGGACCAGAGGCTAAAAAGTGTACCTCATCTACCTGCTGGAGGTAGAAAATATTGAGGAGCCAAGAGAGACATGTCACAGTACAGTTTTCTATCTCCACCTGCTGGTTGATGGACACAACTACCCCACAGGTTCTGGAATAGAGAGAAGCTACGTTATGAAATGAGGTTTTAATGAATTCTATTAGAGCAAACAATTTGTAATATAATTATTTTATGTGAAAAAATTAAATTACTGAAATTTTAACATGTGATTACTTAGTAATTTTTGAGAAAGTGAGCATTCAAGTTCAGAATTGATCCGTGATTCTAGCCATGTTTTCCCACAGATAGTCACCAATATTAATGTCAGGTACAAAATTAGACTGTAAACCCAACAAAGGAAGGGAAATACCTAGTTTACTTGAATGTAACTTACCTTGAGCTATTACAGAAAACATTGTGAACTAAATCCAAATTTTTTAAAAAAAACGTGTCATGGAAAAGTCCACAAAAGACTCTGTGATGGGTAGGTGAAGGGGTGAGATAGGAGAGAACATAAGTATCAATATAGATTAGCATAAGGCAGCAGCAATGGAAAAAGAGGTAGAACTATGCACAGACGATAGAAAGCCTCGCGCTATTCCAAACAGCGCTCTAAAAATAGCGCTGGAACAGAATAGGGGGCTTTACCTCCCCTATGATCTGAGATAATAGCATGCAAATTTATGCGCCCTTTTATCTATGATCATAGGGTAAAGAGCGGGAGGACTGTGCCTGAGAATGCGCTCAGGCACAATCCTCTCGCAATTGTTTGACAGGTCTGGGCTGTCAAATACAGGGGCTGGAAATCCGTGGGACCACCAGATCCCAAACAGAATGGCCCTGGTGGCCTAGTGTCCCCACCTCAAGCCAATGGACACGGGAGTTGGAGGTCTGGCAGACCTCCAGTCCCCTTGCCCTCCCTCAAAACAGTTTCAGGGGGGGCTGGAGATCCGGTGGGTTTCCAGTCCCTCTAGAATCCCCCAAAAAAGCCCTGGTGGCCCAGCGGCCCTATTCCCCACCCCCACACTAGGATGCTAGGGGGGGTAGGGGGCTGGAGACCCACTGGATTTCTAGCCCCCCTGAACTTGTGTCGGGGAGGCGTCGGGGGGACTGGAGGTCCGCCAGACCTCCAGCCCCTGTGTCGTTGGTTGGGGGTCAGGGTTCTTGAGAGGGGGGCTTCTGCAGGGGATTTGTATTGGGGGGGAATGGGGGGCCTCCTAGCATGCAAATGCATGCTGGACAGGGCTCACCATTCCTCCCCAAAGGTCTGAAACCCTAACGACAGCTCTGAGCTGGCATAGGATTTAGCGCGCTGCTTGCTGATCATTGGGGAGGAATATATTTAGCACGCATTTGCATGCTATTTGCGCTAACAGCCCTGTTTAACATGCATTTGCATGCTAATTGCATTCAGAGCCCACAAGCATGTTGTTTCACGTGCTCAAGGGCCTGATCATGGGGCAGTATCAAACGCAGGCGCTAGTATGGCACTAATAGCCTCTAGCGCCTGCATTTGCTTCTGATCATTGGCCCACTAATCAGCAGGAAAATACCACTTTTAGTACCAAGCAGCTCAACCACACTGAATAAAAAAAAATTATCCATGTACTTTATAAGATAGATAGATTTAGTAAGATAAGAAGTATCTCCAAGTAAACAAGAATGGAAAAACAGCTTAAGGTATAACAATTTTGGCAAACAAAAGATATATTCTACAGCAGATCAACAAACTAATTATTTTCAGATTAAACTAAGTACTCTTAGATCTTTGTTTCCTGATATCATTTCTGAGTTCATTGATCTACCCATTGGAGAGGTGATACCAGTAAATAGAACTTGGGACAAATTTCTCCTCTCCTCGATGACATGATTTTCTTTAAGTATGGTGACTCTTAATATATGTCAGATACCTGTCTTCCACAGATAATGCAGCCAGCCCTGGTAACTTTTTGTGTCTCTTTGTTAAATTGGATACAAGTGCAAATGTCCTTAGGTAACTTTCCTCAAGAGTTAGGTGAAATAGCAAACCCAATTTTGAAGGACATAAAATAACCTAATAATCCTGTTTCCAACTATAGGCCTATAGCATCAATACCATTAATTGCTACGTTAACTGAGGGGCTGGTTACTCTGCAGCTACAACAATATCTGGATGCACATATCTTGCATGCCTCTCAGTAAGGTTTTCATTCTACCTTTAGTACTGAGTATGAAGTTCACTATTGGATTATGCCAGGATACTGCTAAGCAAATAAACGAGCGCCTTACTACTTCAATTGGACCTTTCCTGAGCTTTTGATTTTGTAGATCATACTATTCTTTTGCTAGAAATGTTCTGAAATTGTTTCATCATTTTTTGAGCTAGTAGGTCTTATAGGGTCAGGATGAATGGTGTCCTTTCCTCAAAGTAGCATCATCCTTGTGAACTTTCCCAAGGTTCTCCCCTTTCCTCCATGTTTTTCTGTGCTCATTGGGTTACGTGTTGGAAAGTAATGTTTTTTTGTTGGACAGTTATGCAGAAGATATTTCTCTACTTATTCCACCAAGTTCTCCCACAGAGATTGATTTTTCTAGGGTTCATAAGTATACAAATTTGGTAGGAGAATGGATGCTTAGCCATAAGTGAAAACTCAATACTGGGTAAGTCCAAATTTCTGTGTTTCGACAGTAAACCAGATTCTATTTCCAGTTCTAATTGTATTAATCAAGTAGAATACAAGCTGTCCACACAGAAATCTTGGGTATTTTAGCTGATAGCTCAGTTTCTATGGAAGTCCAAATCTCCTCCCTAGTAAAGAAATCATTTTTTTCTAATGAGGAAGCTTTGTTGCATCTCTAACTACTTTGAGAAAGATCAATTCAAACTCCTGATACAGGTACTCTTACTCTCGCGCAATTGGATTATTGTAATCTTGGTTACTTGGGTTGTAACTAAATGTCAACTGAAACGACTACAGACCATACAGAATACAGCAGTATGCCTAATTTTTTGTTTAACTAAATATGACAGAATTTATTTATTTTTTGTTAAACATTGGTTGCCCATTGAGGCTAGAGTTATTTTTAAATTGGTATTTTATATATATATATATATATATATATATATATATATATAGTAACATAGTCTATGACAGCAGATAAAGACCTGTACAGTCCATCCAGTCTGCCCAAAAAGTTAAACTCATTATACATGTTATGCGATTCTTTATATGTATACCTCAGTTTGATCTGTCCTTGCCTGTCTCCTTAAGAGACAGAAGGCTAAATCGTCCAACTGCATTTTCCTTTCCTTCGCCAAGAGGAAGGAAAAATGTTTGAAACAACACTGGTATTTCAAGCTGCCAGTTATTGGAAAGAGTTTGCTGGGACGTTTTGATTATCTCATTCTTATCTATCATTTAGGAAGAATATTAAGACTGTGCTCTTTCATAAATTTGTATCACAAATGGATTTTTAACCATAATTTTAATTTTCACTCTTCTTTAATTTTTCTCCCAGAGGACTGTTGTGGCTCACGATGCTTCCATTACCTGCTTTGAACTGAATGATGTAAGCAGTATATAAGACAAGATGTTATGTTAACTTATTTCTAAAGAATACTATACCTGTGGTAAATCTTGCATGTGTTTCTAAAACTTGCTCTACCGGTTTTAGAAAGCTCTTTAGGCAGTGGCCCCTCCCATAAAGACACAGTCCTTTCTAACAATGGACTAGGTACAAAAGTAGTCAATTAACTAAGTGATGATCCTTCGTACTGGACAGTCAGTAAGAAAATACAGAAATAGTTTAAAATTAAGTCATCCTTATTTAACAGCCAAGAAGAAACAAGCGTTTCAACTAAATATACCTCTAAAACCAAGCAACTCTGGGCTTTGAAGTCACCCACATTTGTGCCCGACTAAATCCTGTTGTCTACAGAAAAAGAACAGTGTTTCTCAGCTGTAACATATGTTTTCTGTGGCCAGCAAGACTGATCAGACAAACAATCCACTCCACCTTTGAGTGCTGTATTCCTTCTTGAACTATGAAAAACTGAGGGACTGAGGGAATGCTGTGTGTGGGAGAGATGGCATATACTCAGAATTCTGCACCTGGTTCTGAGGATCAGTAACAGCCATTCCAAATCATCATTGCAGACGTTATTACCCACTTGTGTGTTGGATAAATCCTGCTGTCCATAGAAAGCAACCGTTAGAGGTGAAAAACGCTGCTTTCATTCCTTCTATTCTGAAGTGGACAAAGACATGATGCAAAACGTAGTTAAGCAAGATAAAACTGAAATATACGACTCATATACATATGTTTCAAGATGGTTGAACGAAAGATTTACAATTCTGCTTGAGGATTCCAGGAAACGTAGCACAAAAATAGTTTTATTTTATGCAGCTTAATTCAGAGTTATTATAGAAATTCAAAATATATTTTGACTACAACACTGCCAAAACTTTGTAAATTGGGGTATATTCAAAATATTTTGATAAACGTGATACTTTTATATTTCATTATGGTTTTCTCAGATAATTAAAGATCTAATCTACCTTGTGGGTACTGAATGTTAATTTTATTTGTAAACTCTTGGAGACAATCCTAGGATATAAGAGTATTTAAATTAGAAACCAATATATTTTGTAAATGTTCAGAAGTAATCTGAAATGTTTTAGGACTGTAAGGGCCCTGTTTACTAAGGTGCACTAGTGTTTTTAGCATGCTTACACTCAGTGCACGCGCTAACCATGTAGGCGCCTATAGGGATATTGTAGGCGCGTACATGGTTAACACGCGTTTAAAATGTTAACACCCCTATAACGCTGCTTAGTAAACAGGGCCCTAAATATTTAATCAATATTTGGTCACTAGTGTCCCCATCCCTCAACCTGGAATTCAAGTCTATTAAACAATCAAGGTAACTGATGTATGAAGTTACTAAAATGTTTTGTTACTCAATGCTTATTAAAAATAAATTAAAAAAGGGGTAAAGTCAATTTACAACCAATGGCCATAATTACTTTATTTAATTTTCTAAGGCTTGCCTACACAATCATCATTGACATTATCTATTACAATACACATCTTTACATACATTCTTGGAACTTCGACCACAGTTAACCTTCTCCAACAGAATTATCTTGAACTCATGGAATGACCACTTACATGCTTACTTTTCCAACTCCACATTAACCAGAGCAATAGAAGGCAATAGTAGTTGGGCAATTCGTTACCCTATCAGGCAGCACAAATCTGGAATGCTGTTCCTCTATTAGGAAAACTACAGATAATGTTTTCTTTAAAAAACTATTGAAAACTTTGTTTAGAAAATATGTATTAGGCCTGCAACTATCTTAGGGTATCTGGTGTTGTTTTAGTCGGTGTCTTTAATTATCATTGTGCTAATTTTATAAAAAAATTTATTTTGACATAATTCCTAGTTACTCTTGTTAGCCGCTTTGAACCTGAATAGTAACTGCAGGTTATAAGATCTTTTCTTTTTTTCTTTTTTTTTTTTAAAGAATAAAGATTTCATTTATTGCACCACAGGACGTAGTAACAGAAATTGTCTCCTCTTCCTCTGGATCTCCCTGGACACATGTGGATACATACAAATTCTAAAATTCAGAAAAGTCTTTTCCCGATATTTGAAAAAGAGGAGCAGCAATCAATCCTTATCTGATACCAAAGCAAAAGCAACCAGTAAAAGAAGCAGAATGAGCAATCTTTTCATCCTCATCTTTTGCAATGTACGTTTCCAATGTAAGGTGAATAAACATGTGCATAAAGGTGAGCCAGTTAAAGTAACAATGTAATTTTCAGAAAGTTTTTGATAAAAGCTTCTCATGAGAGACTCCTGAGAAAATTAAAAAGTTATGGGATAGGAGGCAATGCCCTTCCGTGGATTAGGAATTGGTTATTGGACAGAAAACAGAGGGTAGGATTAAATGGCCATTTTTCTTAATGGAGAAGGGTGAATAGTGAAATGCCACAGGGATCTGTACTGGGACCGGTGCTATTTAACATATTTAAAATTGATCTGGAAAACGGAACGACAAGTGAGATGATTAAACTTGCAGATGACACAAAACTTTTTGAATCATAGTTACCTGATCCTAGGGTCCACCATAGGAGTCAGAACTCAAGAAAAAGATCAAGGTGTCATCACTGTAGAAAATAAGTTGAAATCTTCTGCCCAGTGTGCTGCGGTGGCCAAAAAAGCAAACAGGATGCCAGGAATTATTAGGAAAGGAATGCAAAACAAGACCAAGAATATTATATCATTCTATGGTGCGACCTCACCCTGAGTATTGCATTCAGTTCTGGTTGCCATATCTCAAAAAAAGATATAGCAGAATTAGAAAAGGATCAAAGAAGAGCGACCAAAATGATAAAGGGGGATGAAACTCTCCCATATGAGGAAAAGCTAAAGAGGTTAGGGCTCTTCAGATTGGAAAAGAGACAGCTGAGGGGGGGATATGACTGAGGTCTATAAAATCCTGAGTGGTGCAGAATGGGTAGAAGTGAATCGATTTTTCAATCTTTCAAAAAGTACAAAGACCAGGGGACACTCAATGAAATTACATGGAAATACTTTTAAAACAAACAGAAGGAAATATTTTTTCACTCAAAGAATAGGAAACTCTGGAACTTACTGCTGGAGGATGTATAACAGCGGTTAGCATATCTGGGTTTAAAAAAGGTTTGGTCAAGTTCCTGGAGGAAAAGTCCATAGCCTGTCATTGAGATGGACAGGGGGGAAGCCACTGCTTGCCCTGGGATTGGGATGGAATGTTGCTACTGATTGGGTTTCTGCCAGGTAATTGTGACCTGGATTGTTGGAAGCAGGATCCTGAACTAGATGGACCATTGGTCTGACCCAGTATGGTTATTCTTATGTTCTTATAGTTTCCTATGACTATCTACTTTGTCAGCAGATTTAGAACAGCATCAATGTCTATAAATATATCCTTTTGATTGGATGTGAAATCACAAATGCCTGAACTGAATCCTAGCTTTGACATGGACTTGTTAAACAATATAATAAAATCCCTTTATTTCTCATCAATCTACTGCCCTTGGCTAATACCTATATGCCACATAGACTGCTGCAACTACTTAATCTTGTTACTGACCATAAGGCAGTAAGGCATTCATTTTACATTTGCACATGCAAATTGCCCTATGTGTGTAAGTTAATGTTTTAAAAAGCTGCTACTTATACATATCTAAATGAGTCATACTTATTTTTGAAGGAGGTATGTTCTGGTTGTGGTTTGGACAGACCAGAAACTATAAGTGTGTTCTTAGTTTGCAATAGCAATACACATATATTTCACAAAATTTCTCCATTAGATTTACACCTGCTCTGAGTCACACATAAGTAACAAGTAACTGTTCATTTGGACCTACAGCGGGCTTTAAAGGAGTGGATTGAGGGGACAATTCTGTTTGCCTCCCGTTTTCAAACTGGCTCAAAAATTTGATATTTGGAGCTCAGCTCCTTAGTTGGCTTCCCCAGCTGTTCAGTTTTGAGAATGTGGCACTTACATAACAGGTTTGCAAAATCTGTCCGCACTGACATGTGCAGCCTCAAATGATGCTACTTTTTAAAACATATTTTTGTAACATGGCTGCCCACACTGTACATCCCACCCAGTATGTTTTTCCTGCATCCTTACAGGTATGCTACATAAGGCTGTATATTAAAAATATTACGTCCCATTTTCTACCTAGAAAATCATGTTTTATAATTGTAATGTCCTATAAACTTAGGATACTAGGGAAAATTGTCTGGATGTAAGAAATTATATAAGCAAGGTAATAAGTTATAGTCATGTTCACAGTAAAGCGCTGGCCCTTTTATCTTAACTTTATTTCTTATTAGACCCAAGCATTCCCAGACTGAGTTCAGTGCAACTTACATTAAGAGATCAAGTACACTGTTACATTTTAGATGACCCATTTCAAGAAGAAAAGCATTGTTACATTTTAGGGTCATAACAGTTGTAGTGGGGGGGGGGGGGGGGGTACTGGGGTGCTATACACATTATCCCTCATTCCCTAACACGTATTTTCTGAATAGATGAGTCTTCAACTGTTTACAGAAAATTCCATACTCTGATATTAATCTTATTGTCACTGGTATATCATTCCACTATTTTGCTGATAGGATAAGGTTGGTGAGTGTACTATCTTAAATCGACATCTTTTGTTGACGGAAATAGTAGGTCCAGAAGATTTCCTATTCTTCTCATTCTCTTTTGAGGTAGTATTGTCCAACAGTTTAGATATTCTGGCATTTTGCCATGTAGAAATGAGTGTATCATGAGGCAGAGTTTAAAAATCCCTCTTGCTTCAAACAGTAGCCAGTGTAATGTGATGTATGAAAGAGTTAATCTCTTGTATTTTGATTTAGAAAAGAATCAGTCTAGCTGCAACATTCTATACTGTCTGTATCTTTTTTCTAATTAATGTTGCACAGCCTACATATAACAGGTTGCAATAATTGATTTGTGCAAGAATGCAAGATTGCACCAATAGTCTAAACTTGTCTCAGCAGAAGCAATGACATTCTATTTTTTTTTTTTTTTTGCGAACACTGAAGGCATTTTTAAGCATTTGCTGACATTGCTTATCAAAGGTTAGGTATCTGTCAATCGTTACCCCTAGTATTTTCAGTACTTTTTCAATTTTCAGTGGTATTCAATTGAAGTGTTGTTGTATATTTAACATATTCATGGTAGGTGCTGTGATTACTAAAATCTTTGTTTTGTCACAATTCAATTTAAGATACAGACATGATGCCCATTTGTCAACCAGCATCAGACTGTGGTTGACCAGTGTGTTAACCATCTTTGTCTTTATGAAAGTCAAAATACAGTGTTATGTCATCTGCTTAGGAGAAGCAGTTAATTCCATTCCTCTCCGTACAGAAACCCAGGGTGGACATCAGGATATTGAATAGGATTGGTGATGGGGGTGGGATCCCTGTGGCACCCCAATGTGTGCTGTCCAATCCTTTTACAGGGGTCCACCCCATTTCACACTATAAGATCTGAGGGTGATGAAACCTCTTATCCATTCCAAACTACACCATTAATTCCTAGGGATTCTAAGATTTTCAGGAATATCTTATGGTCTACTATATCAAAGGCACTTGAGAGGTCAAATTGCATCAGTGCTATTTGATGGGTAGTACTCACAATTTTCCTGAATTCGTGAACCAAGTTACCTAAGCAGTGTTTCTGTACTGTAGCTTTTTCTGAAACCAGATTGGTTTTGATGTAATAGAATGTAGTTTTCTGGAAAATTTGTTTTGCTGTAATAAATTGAAGTGTTCTGGAAAATTTGTTAATTGTTCTGCGACTATACCTTCTAAGATTTTGACATGCAATGGTATTGAAGTCACTGGTCTATAGTTGGTGACATCTCCTAGGTCTCCTTTCTGATTTTTTGGGATGGGGTAGATATAATTTTGTCTTGGAAAAGAGCCTGTATTTAAGATCCAGTAAATAGACTGGACAGGTGTCTAATTGGCATTGGGACTGAGTATTTTAGTATTAAAATTCTTGAATACTTTTGTCTCAATAGGTGAAAAGATTTGCCAGTTTATCTGCTGCACATTCTCTTTTCTTCTGTCTTATGACCTCTCCACTGGAGATAGTTTCTTCATAATCATTGAGATTTACTGCTTTCACTTTTACTGTATTTCTTACATTTTTGATTTTGTCCTCAAAGTGCTGCGCTAAACAGTTTGCAGTGGGTAGTGCAATTGTTGTTTCTATTAATTCTTCTGGAATCATTAGGTGATCCACTATACGATATAGTTTATATATATATCTCTCTATATAAAAGGCAACACCAACGTTCTATGAAGCCTCCAGTCGGAAGTGTGAAGGGGGCGAGATATCCGGTTTCCCTATGAGTGTCTGCCCCGCCCTCTCTGTAACAGTCAGTGAAGGAAAACAGCAGAGCACGAAATCAAATCGCTGGCTCTGTAACAGTGAAGGACTCAGAGGGGGGAGGGGAGAGAGGCCAGAGGGCAGGGACACACACACTCCCACATGCACACAGAAGAAAACATTGCTAGCCCCCCCCCCCCCCCCCCCAATTTCATTTGCATCAGAAACGGGGCTTTTTTACTAGTGTATATGTCTACATTTCCCTTTTTTTTCTTTCTGAAAACTACTGTTTGGCTACTTTATTTTGAAATTTGTATACATTTACCATTCTTCTCCAGTCCTCTCTGTTTTACTCTGGGTTTTCCACCATATTCTCTCCAGTTTGCTAAAGGATTGTTTCAGTTTTAGCGAGGTTTCATTAAACCAATGTTCCTTACTTCTTTTTGTGACCTTTTTCAGTTTTTTAGGGGCTATTTCATTGAGTATTGACTCTATAAAGCTGTTCCACCGGGTGATGGTTGCTTGATAATCTAATTCTTTCATATTTTCTTCCACTTTGGACCAGAAAACTTTGTTATCCATTTTGTTTTGTGTGTGTACTTCTCTTAATTCCTTTTTGGTTATCTTATTCTTTTTTTCCTAAGGGGTCTTCTTGTCAATGTGATTGGTAGTGGTCAGACTAAATTAGAGGTGACCAGCATCTATCTTCTATCCTTATTTGGGTCTTAGAATCTATACTCCAGGCTACAAAGTCTAGCTGGTGGCCTAGCTGATGTGTTCCTTGGGCTGGAATTATCTTCATGTTTATGTTTTCTAGAAACATTTTAAAGTCCTTGGTGTGTTTGTGATTCTCATCATCTAAATGTGGAGGAGTGGCCTAGTGGTTAGGGTGGTGGACTTTGGTCCTGGTGCACTGAGGAACTGAGTTCGATTCCCACTTCAGGCACAGGCAGCTCCTTGTGACTCAGGGCAAGTCACTTAACCCTCCATTGCCCCATGTAAGCTGCACTGAGCCTGCCATGGATGGGAAAGCGCGGGGTACAAATGTAACCAAAAAAAAAAAAATGAAGATTTATGTTACTACAAATTAATTGTGCTCTGGGTTTTAGACTTTGAATCATCGTAAGTTCATAGAATTCTCATTTGGCTTCTTTCCACTTCTCTGGAGGGCAGTAGCATACAGTACATTATAAGCTACCTAGTAGTGTAGCGTCTCTGATCTTGCATGATAATAATTCTAAGCAAGATGACTGATAACTCACCTCAATCTGAACGTTAAAAAAAGTTTTATATATTATTGCCACGCCGCCACCTCTTTTGGATGCACGAAACACATGTGTGATTTTATATCTTCATGGTAAGAGGTCTCATAGAACTGGATCCTCTCTTGATTGTAACCATGTTTCTGTCACAAACATCAATCTGGGCTGTTCGAGTTCCAACCAGTCCCTCACTACTATGGCCTTGTTGACCAAGGACCTTGCATTGAAGTAGTAACAGGGGGCTGGTAAGACCTCGCCATTCAGTTGCTTATCTAGTTTTACGTATTTCAGTGCATTTTTCTGTTTATTTTTGTCCCTCATGTCCTTTTTTAATGTCCTTTTTTAATGTTGGTCCTCTTCTAACTGTATTTGATATATTTTAACCTCTATTGGATTATTGTATTTCTCCAAGTTGGTTGATGGAAAGCTTAGACATCTTAACATTGTCTCACAATTCTGCTGTAATAATTTGGAAGCCATTTCTTTAACGCGTCCTGCCCTCCCACATTTTGAAGCATCCATTTTTGAGCATAGAGTGATGTTGGATGTTCTTTTTCTCTGTGCCAGTCGCTGCGCAAAGGTGCATGCCACTGGTGGCATGCCAAACGGCTGCGCATCATTAGGCATGGTGGCAGTATCCATGTCGTGTCTGACACCAGTTCCGGTGTGGGCGGAGTTTGCTCCCACACCTTCCCTCTGTGTTGTGGAACAGCCAACTTGGAAAAACTGGCTATCTAGATTAGCCTGTTTAGTTGGATAAACTGCTATCTTTGGGCGTGCTCGTGCAGATGGTTGACCGGATGATTTATCTTCTCCCTCTCCATTTGGGCAGGATGCAGAGTCTCTGTGACTCCAGCTCACTGTTGTGTATTCCTGCCGCATCTGACGTCAGTTCCAGTATGGGCGGAGTTTGCTCCCACACCTTCCTTTTGTGTTCTGGAATAGCTGGTTAACTTGGGAAAACCTGCTATCTTTGGAAGTGCTAGTGCAGATGGTCAGCCGAAGGATTTCTCTTCTCCCTCTCCATTTGGGCAAGATGTAGAGTCTCTGTGATTCCCACTCACTGCTCTGTATCCCCGCCGCGTCTGCTCACAAAGAAACATTTTTAAACTATGGGTCCAAAGCACTAAACAGCTGCTGCCATTTCACTGGCAAAGTTTTTCAACTAAAGTACAAAAACAGTAAATTTTGGAAACAAACCAAATCGGCAGACTAGACTTCCTTCAGAATTAAGTCAAGAAACATAGATAAACATCCCTTCAGTTTTATGCCTTATCCAAAAGAAAGCACACAGCTTCAGCCGTATGCCTAGTATCGCTCTCTGCTGAAGCAATGTGTTCTGTATAACTTGGGGAACAGAGGTTTTTTGTTATATTTGTTTTTTTGCTGTACTACCGATGTCTTTTGCTGTAGAAGCCAGTGTTTCTTAGGAGTCACCCAATCAAGTGGGGGTCAGACCCAAATTTGCTTACACTGAGAGGCCTCACAGGATGAGACTTGGGACTCCTTTTACAAAGCTGCGCTATTATTAGTGGCACGGTGAATGTGAAGAAGCCCATGGGAATAGAATGGGCTTCTTTGTATTTAGCGTGCCGCTAATCGGTAGCACAAATTTGTAAAAGGAGCCCTAAAGTAGTTCTTTGCAAGAAGAAAATAAAAATCAACAACATCCTTAATAAAGATAATTAACTACACAAGGAATCATTGAGAACACATCATGCCAAGCACTCACATTTACAAAACATAAGATCTTACCTCAACTGTGACACTAATGTTGGCAAGCTGCTCTGTAGAAGTGGCTCAGAAAATACTAAACTTTCAAATAGGTGCTTGTTGTGCAATTCCCATGTCACCTGAAATTTCTTCAAATGGTCATTTTCCTATTAAAAAGGAAAAGGTTCAGATCATGCTCTTATTAAGTGTACCCTAATGTCTAAGAAAGACAATAATGCAATTTTGCTGAAAATCAGCAATGCACTATTAAAATTTGTCTCTGTCCTGCCTTGCCCATCTTCACTGCACTGCCCTCTAGAGCTCCTGCCCCGCTATGAATCTTAAAATGGTCCGGTTAATGATGCAATGTTCAGCAACAACAGCAATATTAATAGTGTTTTCTCTTGCACACGAGACATGAGAGGATAAATTAGCACAAGCTGAAAACGTGAGAGCACATTAGGAAAAAGAGATGCTGCTACAAACCAATACCAGCAAGACTGTAGCTGTCAGCGCTGTTTTGCATGTACCAGCAACCATACATTTTCTCTCTGTATGGATTTACAAAGCTTCACAATGAACATGAGGTAAGAGATCAAAAGGTCAGATCAGATTTGCAACATGACAGCATCCTCACCAGAGCCAGCTCCTTTCCTATCACTGGTCCTCTCCCTGACCTCCAACACTTTCTTCTCTTTATCCTTATTCAACTTCCCATTCTCTCCTTCACTTCCTCCCCTGCTCCTTCATTTCCATGGTCACTTAGCTTCTCGGGCATCTTTCTTCTTTTTCCCATCTCCTCCCTAGACCCTTCTAGTCCTTCACAGTTTCACATTTCATCCTAACACATCCTTACAAATACGTTGTACCCAATTTTCTAGTCCTCATTAACCCCTTAATCTGCAAGTCCTCATCCAATTCCCAGGCACAAGTTCTCCCACTTCAACCTCCAAGTTCTCACCTAATTCCCCAATGCCCTGCTCTTTCCCTATCTCTGCCCATCACCTAATCTCCATAACATAAGGTATTTGTTTTGGTGGGGTCATTTGCCAACACAACCCTCCCTCCGCCACCCCCCCCCCCCCCCCCAACCTGGCTCAACCTTCCTATCTGAGGGCCCTCAGGTTCACATCCTCTCTTCCATTCCACTCCTACACTCATACCTTTCCCTGTTTAATCTGCCTACCTTCCTACAGCATAACTGTGATCAGAGGACATGGAGTGAACATACACATGCCTGCTTTTCCAACTCTCCTACTGTCCCTCTCCCTCCTCCACCCAATTCAAGCACCATTTTAATCAAACCTTTGAATTTATATCTTACCTTATCCAAAATGGTCTAAGGCAGGTTACACAAAGAGAACCAGAAAAACACTAGGAATTACAATCATTTTAAAATAACAAACAAACAATCTATACCACAAATAACATATTTCTTACAAAGTTAATAAAACTTAAGAATAAGATCGATAATTTGAGCTAAACATCCCTGGTTACTGATCAGGTATAGAATTGCATTTATTTAATTAAAAAGCTTTAAATAGAACACCCTCAATGCAATTTCAACAGATAAAAGACATAAGGGAAGGGAGACAAAACAAAAAGAAAAACAGTGGCAAGCACCGCCTTTTAAGGAATTCTTTTTTTTCAATCTTTCAAGTTCACTTTAATTGGTACTTTGTGATATTAAATTTATTAAGCCCATCCATTCACATAAGTTACCTTTCTTACCAGGACTGTATTTACAAGGCAAGTTTATAAAAGTCATGTGTCACTTGATTTAGGCAGGTAAGCTCCAGAAATGCTAGTGTCAGTGTCTTCATTTCTGAATCCAATAACAGTTTGAATTTACATATTGAACACTCAGCATTTTGTATGCCTTTTACTGAATTTTGCTTGAAATTTTCAAGTTCTACTTGGGCTTCTATAGACATGAAGTTTATTTAAGAAATGCAGGAAGAAGGTAGATGCTTAGGAAGCATTGGCTGTCTGACACAAGTTTTCTAATTTATAAACTTTTTTTCCAAATGTTTTTGTTTTTTTAGAACTGTATTGGATTGGTTTTTCTGCTTTTTCAAAATGTTTATTTTTCTCTGATTCTTTGTTATTTAAATGTTTACTCTGTACTATTAAGAAATTGAGATAATTTATAGATAATGCTGCGACTCCACCAATTTGATTCACCTTATCTTTTTAAAAAGATCTGTGTTATTGGTTGTTCTAATTCCACTAGGTTTCTGAGATGCCTATAACATCATTCAATCTCAAAAATGAACCTCTAAAAATCAGTGTATTTGGGGCGGGGGTGGCTTTGTATATACAGTGGTGGAAATAAGTATTTGATCCCTTGCTGATTTTGTAAGTTTGCCCACTGACAAAGACATGAGCAGCCCATAATTGAAGGGTAGGTTATTGGTAACAGTGAGAGATAGCACATCACAAATTAAATCCGGAAAATCACATTGTGGAAAGTATATGAATTTATTTGCATTCTGCAGAGGGAAATAAGTATTTAATCCCTCTGGCAAACAAAACCTAATACTTGGTGGCAAAACCCTTGTTGGCAAGCACAGCGGTCAGACGTCTTCTGTAGTTGATGATGAGGTTTGCACACATGTCAGGAGGAATTTTGGTCCACTCCTCTTTGCAGATCATCTCTAAATCATTAAGAGTTCTGGGCTGTCACTTGGCAACTCGCAGCTTCAGCTCCCTCCATAAGTTTTCAATGGGATTAAGGTCTGGTGACTGGCTAGGCCACTCCATGACCCTAATGTGCTTCTTCCTGAGCCACTCCTTTGTTGCCTTGGCTGTATGTTTTGGGTCATTGTCGTGCTGGAAGACCCAGCCACGACCCATTTTTAAGGCCCTGGCGGAGGGAAGGAGGTTGTCACTCAGAATTGTACGGTACATGGCCCCATCCATTCTCCCATTGATGCGGTGAAGTAGTCCTGTGCCCTTAGCAGAGAAACACCCCCAAAACATAACATTTCCACCTCCATGCTTGACAGTGGGGACGGTGTTCTTTGGGTCATAGGCAGCATTTCTCTTCCTCCAAACACGGCGAGTTGAGTTCATGCCAAAGAGCTCAATTTTTGTCTCATCTGACCACAGCACCTTCTCCCAATCACTCTCGGCATCATCCAGGTGTTCACTGGCAAACTTCAGACGGGCCGTCACATGTGCCTTCCGGAGCAGGGGGACCTTGCGGGCACTGCAGGATTGCAATCCGTTATGTCGTAATGTGTTACCAATGGTTTTCGTGGTGACAGTGGTCCCAGCTGCCTTGAGATCATTGACAAGTTCCCCCCTTGTAGTTGTAGGCTGATTTCTAACCTTCCTCATGATCAAGGATACCCCACGAGGTGAGATTTTGCGTGGAGCCCCAGATCTTTGTCGATTGACAGTCATTTTGTACTTCTTCCATTTTCTTACTATGGCACCAACAGTTGTCTCCTTCTCGCCCAGCGTCTTACTGATGGTTTTGTAGCCCATTCCAGCCTTGTGCAGGTGTATGATCTTGTCCCTGACATCCTTAGACAGCTCCTTGCTCTTGGCCATTTTGTAGAGGTTAGAGTCTGACTGATTCACTGAGTCTGTGGACAGGTGTCTTTCATACAGGTGACCATTGCCGACAGCTGTCTGTCATGCAGGTAACGAGTTGATTTGGAGCATCTACCTGGTCTGTAGGGGCCAGATCTCTTACTGGTTGGTGGGGGATCAAATACTTATTTCCCTCTGCAGAATGCAAATAAATTCATATACTTTCCACAATGTGATTTTCCGGATTTAATTTGTGATGTGCTATCTCTCACTGTTACCAATAACCTACCCTTCAATTATGGGCTGCTCATGTCTTTGTCAGTGGGCAAACTTACAAAATCAGCAAGGGATCAAATACTTATTTCCACCACTGTATGCTAGGGATACAGAGCTCTGTTACAGATGGAGCTCCTGTGGATGGAACAGAAACTCTTCCAGTTCTGGGATTTAGAGAACTACAGAGAGGAACTGCATCAATGTACTGTAGACTCTACTCAAGGACTTGGCATTAACTTTTTGACAACTTCCTTGAGTGCACTGAACCTGGAGCTCAGTGGAATATTTCTTTAGCCTGGGCCAGTCTTCAGACTGAAGAGCACAGAGTCTTTTCAGCATAGCCTGGTCATCAGCATTTCTGACCAGTTCCATGATCCCTATATCTATCTTTAATATCAACTTAAAGAAGCAGAACTTCAGATCACAAGTAAGAAATGTTCATTTCAGGCCTGAAATATACTCTGGATTACTCCATTTTCCAAAGATGAATAAAGCAACAGCAAGTCCAGCAGCTTACTGAAACTCTATATACACACTCAAGTCATCTAGGTGAGCTCTGACACAGTTCTGAACCTGCATTGTGTGCATGTCACATGACTCAATATGGTTCACCATATTGTTTAAAGATTAAATATTTCAAATTCATGTGCTTCTTTACACATTTAATGAATGAAATATTATAACTTATTAAATAAAAAAAATGCCATGTTGCAAAAAAAAGTGCTTTTTTTTAAACAGAGAACATAAATAGCAATGAGTTCCGATTGTGGATTTATAGTCTTGCATTTAATATCTTACCAGAGTGACAAGGAAGGTGCTGATTGTGCATGCTGCTTGACAGAGTGCACTGTATTCCTCCAGCAGTAGTGAGATGAACTGATGTGCTTGTGGTGGGCCTTGAATTGTTGAAGCAACTTTAGACCCCAACGATAAGTGCCTGAGCAGACGAACTTTCATTTCAAGCACGTACTCTCTTGCTTGCTGCTCCAAGCGTTGGTAAAGCTGATAAGGGTCTCTTTCACAAAGCCTGTACATTGAGGAAGACATTTTGTTTAGAACCTACCATAATAATGGAATGAAAGTAATCATATGGCCTTAGCAAAATGTTTAAAGTTCATAATGATAAATGCAACAAAAGGGTAGATAAATCTTGATACAGTATTACCTGGAAAGAATTATTATAACTCATCATATTCTATTTTGTCAATTCTGTAAATTACTCTGACAAATATTTATAGTCTATCTCACAATTTTGTTAGGGCTCCTCATATGATTTCATTCACCCAAACTGGGAACATTAAAACAAGGGCTACACATTAATCGCAAATAATGTGGTAATTACCAGTTGTGATTTAAAAAATGTAATTGTGACTAATAATTGAGTGCTGCACATTTCGCTCCCACCACCCATACATGATCTGGCATCTCTCCCAGCCTTACCCGCAGTTCCGTAAAACTCTCTCAATCCCCCCCCCCCCCCCCCCACCCCCGTACCTGTTAAAAATCAAGTCACTGCTCCGGCAGCACAAGTGCCAGTTGCCTGCACCAGGCCTTTCCTTCTGATTCATCTCACCCTTGCCAAAACAGAAAGTTGCCTCAAAAGGGGCAGGATGGGTCAGAGGGAAAGGCCTGATACCAGCCCCAGGCAGCCTATGAGTGTCATGTGAGTGTTGCTCTCACTGGGTGGGGGTGGGGGGGGAGGAGGAAAAAAGAGAGGAAGGATAAGTACATAAGTATTGCCAAACTGAGACAGATCAAATGTCCATCAAGCCCAGCATCCTGTTTCCAACAGTGGTCAATCCAGGTCACAAATGCCTGGCAAGATCCCAAAAAAGTACAAAACATTTTATGCTGCTTATCCCAGAAATAGTGGATTTTCCCCAAGTGCAATTTAATAATGGTCTATGGACTTTTCATTAGGAAGCCGTCCAAACCTTTTTTAAATATCTGCTAAGCTAAACGCCTTTACCACATTCTCTGGGAATGAATTCCAGAGTTTAATTACATGTTGAGTGAAGAAATATTTTCTCTGATTCGTTTTAAATTTACTACTTTGTAGCTTCTTCACATGCCTCCTAGTATTTTTGGAAAGAGTAAACAGATGCGTCACGTCTACCCTTTCCACCCCACTCATTATTTTACAGACCTCTATCGTATCTCAGCCGCCTTTTTTCCAAGCTGAAGAGCCCTAGCCGCTTTAGCCTATCCTCATAGAAAAGTCGTCCCATCCCCTTTATCATTTTCATCGCCCTTCTCTGCACCTTTTCTAATTCCACTATATATTTTTTGAGATGCGGTGAACAGAATTGAACACAATAGTCGAGGTGCAGTCGCACCATGGAGCGATACAAAGGCATTATAACATCCTCCTTTTTGTTTTCCATTTCTTTCCTAATAATACCTAACATTCTATTTGCTTTCTTAGCCACAGCAGCACACTGAGCAGAAGGTTTCAACGTATCATCGACGACGTCGAGATCCCTTTCTTGGTCGATGACTCCTAATGTGGAACCTTGCATGACGTAGCTATAATTTGGGTCCCTCTTTCCCACATGCATCACTTTGCACTTGCTCACATTAACTGTCATCTGCCATTTAGACGCCCAGTCTCCCAGTCTCGTAAGGTCCTCGATTTAACAACTTTGAATAACTTTGTGTCGTCAGCAAATTTAATGACCTCACTAGTTACTCCCATCTCTAGATCATTTATAAATATGTTAAAAAGCCGCAGTCCAAGTACAGACCCCTGGGAACCCCAATAATTACCCTTCTCAATTGAGAACACTGACCATTTAACCCTACTCTCTGTTTTCTATTTTATAACCAGTTTTTAATCCACAATAGGCCACTACTTCCTATCCCCTGACTCTCCAGTTTCCTCTGGAGTCTTTCATGAGGTACTTTGTCAAACGCCTTCTGAAAATCCAGAGATACACAATATCGACCGGCTCACTCTTATCCACATGTTTGTTCACCCCTTCAAATAAATGTAATAGATTGGTGATGCAAGATTTCCATTTACTAAATCCATGTTGGCTAGTAATCCATGCTTTTGAATATGCAAAGAATTCATTTAATCTCTCCGCTTTGTCTTCCCTGATTGCCCCTTTTACCCCTCAGTCATCTAGCAGTCCAACTGATTCTTCTGCCAGCTTCCTGCTTTTAATATACCTAAAAAGATTTTTTTACTATGTGTCTTTGCCTCCAACACAATCTTTTTTTCAAAGTCCTTCTTTGCCTTCCTTATCAGCGCTTTGCATTTGACTTGACATTCCTTATGCTGTTTATTTTCAGTCGGTTCCCTTCTTCCATTTTCTGAATGTTTTTCTTTTAGCTCTAATAGCTTCCTTCACCTCACTTTTTAACCATGCTGGCTGTCATTTGGTCTTCCGTCCTCCTTTTTTAATACACAGGATATATTTGGCCTGGTCTTCCAGGATGGTGTTTTTGAACAGCATCCACGCCTGATGTAAATTTTTAACCCTCGCAGAAGGTTTTATAGAACCACAGGCAGGACAGGGAAGAGACAAAGACATATATAATGGAGCTGGTGGAAGAGAGGACAAAGGGAGAAAGAGATGCTGGACAATGGAAGGGAGTGTTCCTTGGGGACCTGGGCACTCCCCACTGTGTGTGTGTGTGGGGGGGGGGGGGCAGATCCCCAAGGAATCCCCTCTCCCCCCCCCCCTCCCAGGTCCATTATTTTTCTTTCTCTTCCCTCTCCCTCCCGTGCCTTTAATCATGCAATTAATCACAATTAAGAACTTTAATTGAAGTGCAGCCCTAATTAAAACATTTCCATCAGAAAGATAGTGTATCTTCTGCAAATAAAAATATTCAAATATTATAGTTAAAAAAACAAAAACCTTAGAGGCCTTGCATATCTTGATAAAACAAAAAAAAAATTTATTTCAGTAGGATTTTAGACTGCCAACGAATATCTTCTCTAAGGAGTGGCCTGGTATGTGCAAATATTTTTTCATGTCAGCACAAGTTTTAAAAACCAACAATTTTTGAGCGCCAGTATTAGCAATGCATTTTTGTATATAGCACAAAAAACACTTATGAGCAACCATGTCAAATCTGTGAGTGGCACCCCCTAAAATGTATGAGCAATTGAAAGAGGGGACACTGCTAACAGCTAGTTCTAAATTTTGTAATATATTATCAGCTTCATTTCACTATGCTTGGGCCTGCGATATCCCTTTTGAAATATGGTGAAATTTATTCATACTTGAAAATTTCCTTCCCTTGAATCCTGCTAGACAACTACAGACCAACGGGTGGTGACTCCTTCCTACCAGGAGATAGAGGCAGAAATACTGAACTGTTCCAGTGATATCAGTGGTATAAGGGCTGGTACAGGTTGAAGTTCTTCAGCATGTTATTGCCAAAGTAGTACTACTCCCATGGGAACCAATGCAAAACACTACTTACATCATGAAACTAAACCTAAAGAATTCACTAGGACTTGAAGGAAGCAGACAAACCAAAGAATTCCTCTCCCCCCCCCTCCCCCCAATGCAGTTTTCCAGGGCAGGCCCAGGACTGGTATTGCAGGATTCAAGGAAAAGAAATTAACAAGTATGAATACATTTCATCTTCCTTTTCACACTGCTAGTCCAGTCCAAATTAACGGGATGTAAAAAAGCAGTACTCTACAGGGTAAAGGAAGATAAAGCGAATGCTACATACCTGTAGAAGGTATTCTCCGAGGACAGCAGGCTGATTGTTCTCACTGATGGGTGACGTCCACGGCAGCCCCTCCAATCGGAACACTTTACTAGCAAAGGCCTTTGCTAGTCCCCGCGCGCTCATGCGCACCGCGCATGCGCGGCCGTCTTCCCGCCCGAACCGGCTCGTGTTCGTCAGTCCCGTATGTAGCAAGACAAAACAAGGGAAGACACAATTCCAAAGGGGAGGCGGGCGGGTTTGTGAGAACAATCATCATGCTGTCCTCGGAGAATACCTTCTACAGGTATGTAGCATTCGCTTTCTCCGAGGACAAGCAGGCTGCTTGTTCTCACTGATGGGGTATCCCTAGCCCCCAGGCTCACTCAAAACAACAACCATGGTCAATTGGACCTCGCAACGGCGAGGACATAACTGAGATTGACCTAAAAAATTTACCAACTAACTGAGAGTGCAGCCTGGAACAGAACAAACAAGGCCCTCGGGGGGTGGAGTTGGATCCTAAAGCCCAAACAGGTTCTGAAGAACTGACTGCCCGAACCGACTGTCGCGTCGGGTATCCTGCTGCAGGCAGTAATGAGATGTGAATGTGTGGACAGATGACCACGTCGCAGCTTTGCAAATTTCTTCAATAGAGGCTGACTTCAAGTGGGCTACCGACGCTGCCATGGCTCTAACATTATGAGCCGTGACATGACCCTCAAGAGCCAGCCCAGCCTGGGCGTAAGTGAAGGAAATGCAATCTGCTAGCCAATTGGATATGGTGCGTTTCCCCACAGCAACTCCCCTCCTATTGGGATCAAAAGAAACAAACAATTGGGCGGACTGTCTGTTGGGCTGTGTCCGCTCCAGATAGAAGGCCAATGCTCTCTTGCAGTCCAATGTGTGCAGCTGACGTTCAGCAGGGCAGGAATGAGGACGGGGAAAGAATGTTGGCAAGACAATTGACTGGTTCAGATGGACTCCGACACAACCTTTGGCAAGAACTTAGGGTGAGTGCGGAGGACTACTCTGTTGTGATGAAATTTGGTGTAAGGGGCCTGGGCTACCAGGGCCTGAAGCTCACTGACTCTACGAGCTGAAGTAACTGCCACCAAGAAAATGACCTTCCAGGTCAAGTACTTCAGATGGCAGGAATTCAGTGGCTCAAAAGGAGGTTTCATCAGCTGGGTGAGAACGACATTGAGATCCCATGACACTGTAGGAGGCTTGACAGGGGGCTTTGACAAAAGCAAACCTCTCATGAAGCGAACAACTAAAGGCTGTCCTGAGATCGGCTTACCTTCCACACGGTAATGGTATGCACTGATTGCACTAAGGTGAACCCTTACAGAGTTGGTCTTGAGACCAGACTCAGACAAGTGCAGAAGGTATTCAAGCAGGGTCTGTGTAGGACAAGAGCGAGGATCTAGGGCCTTGCTGTCACACCAGACGGCAAACCTCCTCCATAGAAAGAAGTAACTCCTCTTAGTGGAATCTTTCCTGGAAGCAAGCAAGATGCGGGAGACACCCTCTGACAGACCCAAAGAGGCAAAGTCTACGCTTTCAACATCCAGGCCGTGAGAGCCAGGGACCGGAGGTTGGGATGCAGAAGTGCCCCTTCGTCCTATGTGATGAGGGTCGGAAAAGACTCCAATCTCCACGGTTCTTCGGAGGACAACTCCAGAAGAAGGGGGAACCAGATCTGACGCGGCCAAAAAGGAGCAATCAGAATCATGGTGCCTCGGTCTTGCTTGAGTTTCAACAAAGTCTTCCCCACCAGAGGTATGGGAGGATAAGCATACAGCAGACCTTCCCCCCAGTCCAGGAGGAAGGCATCCGATGCCAGTCTGCCGTGGGCCTGAAGCCTGGAACAGAACTGAGGGACTTTGTGGTTGGCTCGAGATGCGAAGAGGTCTACCAAGGGGGTGCCCCACACCTGGAAGATCTGTCGCACTACACGGGAATTGAGCGACCACTCGTGAGGTTGCATAATCCTGCTCAACCTGTCGGCCAGACTGTTGCTTACGCCTGCCAGATATGTGGCTTGGAGCACCATGCCGTGACGGCGAGCCCAGAGCCACATGCTGACGGCTTCCTGACACAGGGGGCGAGATCCGGTGCCCCCCTGCTTGTTGACGTAGTACATGGCAACCTGGTTGTCTGTCTGAATTTGGATAATTTGGTGGGACAGCCGATCTCTGAAAGCCTTCAGAGCGTTCCAGATCGCTCGCAACTCCAGAAGATTGATCTGCAGATCGCGTTCCTGGAGGGACCAGCTTCCTTGGGTGTGAAGCCCATCGACATGAGCTCCCAATCCCAGGAGAGACGCATCCGTGGTCAGCACTTTTTGAGGCTGAGGAATTTGGAAAGGACGTCCCAGAGTCAAATTGGACCAAATCGTCCACCAATACAGGGATTTGAGAAAACTCGTGGACAGGTGGATCACGTCTTCTAGATCCCCAGCAGCCTGAAACCACTGGGAAGCTAGGGTCCATTGAGCAGATCTCATGTGAAGGCGGGCCATGGGAGTCACATGGACTGTGGAGGCCATGTGGCCCAGCAATCTCAACATCTGCCGAGCTGTGATCTGCTGTGACGCTCGCACCCGCGAGACGAGGGACAACAAGTTGTTGGCTCTCGCCTCTGGGAGGTAGGCGCGAGCCGTCCGAGAATCCAGCAGAGCTCCTATGAATTCGAGTTTCTGCACTGGGAGAAAATGGGACTTTGGATAATTTATCACAAACCCCAGTAGCTCCAGGAGGCGAATAGTCATCTGCATGGACTGCAGGGCTCCTGCTTCGGATGTGTTCTTCACCAGCCAATCGTCGAGATATGGGAACACGTGCACCCCCAGCCTGCGAAGTGCCGCTGCTACTACAGCCAAGCACTTTGTGAACACCCTGGGCGCAGAGGCGAGCCCAAAGGGTAGCACACAGTACTGGAAGTGACGTGTGCCCAGCTGAAATCGCAGATACTGCCTGTGAGCTGGCAGTATCGGGATGTGTATGTAGGCATCCTTTAAGTCCAGAGAGCATAGCCAATCGTTTTCCTGAATCATGGGAAGAAGGGTGCCCAGGGAAAGCATCCTGAACTTTTCTTTGACCAGATATTTGTTCAGGGCCCTTAGGTCTAGGATGGGACGCATCCCCCCTGTTTTCTTTTCCACAAGGAAGTACCTGGAATAGAATCCCAGCCCTTCTTGCCCGGATGGCACGGGCTCGACCGCATTGGCGCTGAGAAGGGCGGACAGTTCCTCTGCAAGTACCTGCTTGTGCTGGAAGCTGTAAGACTGAGCTCCCGGTGGACAATTTGGAGGTTTTGAGGCCAAATTGAGGGTGTATCCTTGCCGGACTATTTGGAGAACCCACTGATCGGAGGTTATGAGAGGCCACCTTTGGTGAAAAGCTTTCAACCTCCCTCCGACTGGCAGGTCGCCCGGCACTGACACTTGGATGTCGGCTATGCTCTGCTGGAGCCAGTGAAAAGCTCGTCCCTTGCTTTTGCTGGGGAGCCGAGGGGCCTTGCTGAGGCGCACGCTGCTGACGAGAGCGAGCGCGCTGGGGCTTAGCCTGGGCCGCAGGCTGTCGAGAAGGAGGATTGTACCTACGCTTGCCAGAAGAGTAGGGAACAGTCTTCCTTCATCCGAAAAATCTTCTACCTGTAGAGGTAGATGCTGAAGGCTGCCGGCGGGAGAACTTGTCAAATGCGGTGTCCCGCTGGTGGAGCTGCTCTACCACCTGTTCGACCTTCTCTCCAAAAATATTATCCGCACGGCAAGGTGAGTCCGCAATCCGCTGCTGGATTCTATTCTCCAGGTCGGAGGCACGCAGCCATGAGAGTCTGCACATCACCACACCTTGAGCAGCGGCCCTGGACGCAACATCAAAGGTGTCATACACCCCTCTGGCCAGGAATTTTCTGCACGCCTTCAGCTGCCTGACCACCTCCTGAAAAGGCTTGGCTTGCTCAGGGGGGAGCGCATCCACCAAGCCCGCCAACTGCCGCACATTGTTCCGCATGTGTATGCTCGTGTAGAGCTGGTAGGACTGAATTTTGGTCACGAGCATAGAAGAATGGTAGGCCTTCCTCCCAAAGGAGTCTAAGGTTCTAGAGTCCTTGCCCAGGGGCGCCGAAGCATGCTCCCTAGAACTCTTAGCCTTCTTTAGGGCCAAATCCACAACTCCAGAGTCATGAGGCAACTGAGTGCGCATCAGCTCTGGGTCCCCATGGATCCGGTACTGGGAATGTGGGGGTTAGTTAGAGGCTTGGTCCAGTTCGCAAGCAATGTCTTTTTGAGGACATGATGCATGGGTACTGTGGACGCTTCCTTAGGTGGAGAAGGATAGTCCAGGAGCTCAAACATTTCAGCCCTGGGCTCGTCCTCCACAACCACCGGGAAGGGGATGGCCGTAGACATCTTCCGGACAAAGGAAGCAAAAGACAGACTCTCGGGAGGAGAAAGCTGCCTCTCAGGAGAGGGAGTGGGATCGGAAGGAAGACCTTCAGACTCCTCGTCAGAGAAATATCTGGGGTCTTCTTCCTCTTCCCACGAGGCCTCACCCTCGGTGTCAGACACAAGTTCACGGACCTGTGTCTGCAACCTCGCCCGACTCGACTCCGTGGAGCCACGTCCATGATGGGGGCGTCGAGAGGAAGACTCCCTCGCCCGCATCGGCGAAGCTCCCTCCGCCGACGTAGTCGGGGAGCCTTCCGGCACCGACGCCGGAGACCTCACCTCGGGCGATGGACCAGCCGGCGCCACACTCGACGGTACCGGTGGCGCAAGCACCGCCGGTACCGGAGGGGTAGGGCGCAACAGCTCTCCCAGAATCTCTGGGAGAACAGCCCGGAGGCTCTCGTTCAGAGTGGCTGCAGAGAAAGGCATGGATGTCGATGCAGGCGTCGACGTCAGAACCTGTTCCGGCCGTGGAGGCTGTTCCGGGCTGTCCAGAGTGGAGCGCATCGACACCTCCTGGACAGAGGGTGAGCGGTGCTCTCGGTGCCGATGCGTGCTGGGTGCCGACTCCCTCGGCGACCCAGAGCTCTCGGTGCCGACACGGGAAGGAGACCGGTGACGATGCTTCTTCGACTTCTTGGGACGAAGCATGTCACCGGAGCTTCCCGGCACCGACGAGGAGAACGTAGAATCCAACCGTTGCTTCCTCGGGGCCGAGGCCGAAGGAGGTCGGTCTCGGGGGGGCTGTACCGCAGGAGCCCTCAGGGTAGGGGGAGACCCACCCGAAGGCTCACCGCCACCAGCAGGGGAATGGACAGCCCTCACCTGCACTCCAGACGAAGCACCACCGTCCGACGACATCAGCCGACGAGGTCCCGGTACCACCGACGTCGATGCAGCTGTCCGATGTCTCAGCGCCGATGCAGAGGGCCGATGCCTCGATGCACTCGATGCACTGGCGGCCGAGGATGAAGCTCTGGACGCTGAAGACGTCGATGCACTCGATACCCCCGGTGCCGATGCCGACGAAGAGCCCGAGAACAAAACGTTCCACTGGGCCAATCTCGCTACCTGAGTCCGCTTTTGCAAAAGGGAACACAGACTACAGGCCTGCGGGCGGTGCGCAGCCCCCAAGCACTGAAGACACGACGCGTGCCTGTCAGTGAGCGAGATGACCCGGGCGCACTGGGTGCACTTCTTGCAGCCGCTGGGAGACTTCGATGTCATGGGCGGAAAAATCACGCCGGCGAGATCAAAAGTCGAAATGGCGGAAAAGGCACCCGAAAAACAAGGGGAAGAAAACTTCGACCCGAGGCCTAAAAGCGGCCTACCCCGACGACGAAAGAAAACTTACCGGGGCGAAAAAACTGGAAATAGCGGGGGGGAAAAAGACTGAAGAGTCTCTTTCCACACACAGAATGGATTTTTTTTTTTTTTAAACAACACGAAGAACGCGCGAGGTCGACTTTGCGGGGCACGACACGGCGAAAACACGACCGTACCGAGCGCGGACAAAAGAAGACTGACGAACACGAGCCGGTTCGGGCAGGAAGACGGCCGCGCATGCGCGGTGCGCATGAGCGCGCGGGGACTAGCAACGGCCTTTGCTAGTAAAGTGTTCCGATTGGAGGGGCTGCCGTGGACGTCACCCATCAGTGAGAACAAGCAGCCTGCTTGTCCTCGGAGAAGGCCCTTTGAATGTGCGCCCTGCCAAAAGGCTGCATCTTCTTTGGCTAGTCAATATTGTAATGATTTACGAATGAATGTAGCGATGACCATGCTACCTCTCTGCAGATATCTTCCAGCGACACCACACAGGCCTCTGCTCAAGAAATCACCAGTACTTGAGAACACTGCGCCCACAAGTCGCTTCTACGTCTGTCTTAATCCAGTGAGCAACTGAAGATTTGGAAGCACTTTCTCCTCTATTTGGCTCCTGAAGCAGAACAAACAGTCAATCAGACTTCCAGAAAGAGTTTGTAACTTCCAGATATTGCAACAGAACCCTACACACATCTTTCCAGACCTTTTCAGTGTAGTCAAAATCTTTGCTAACAACAAAGGCTGGCAGAGATACTGTCTGGTTTAGATGGGACAACCGAACAAACAGCAGACCAACAAACATAAAAAGTAGTGGAAAAGACTAACTCTACCAAATACACTTCTGCCTGATGTGGCCACATTTCGCCAGAAGGCTATGTCAGAGGCAAAACTAGAGATAAAACCAAAAGCATACCTTTCTAGAGTAACAATCAAGAGAGTGGAGTGGAGGAGTAGCCTAGTGGTTAGAGCAGAGGTGGCCGGTTCGAATCCCACTGCTGCTCCTTGTGATCTTGGGCAAGTCAGTCACTTAACCCTCCATTGCTTCAGGTACAAAATTAGATTGTGAGTACTCCAGGGACAGAGAACTACCCAGTGGTACCTGAATGTAACTCACCTTGAGCTACTACTGAAAAAGGTATGAACAAATCTAAATTAAAAAAAAAATAACAACATGGATTAGCTTGGCAGCAAAACTTGATTGTTACTCTAGAGAAGCGTGCTTTTGGTTTTACCTCTCTAGTTTTGCCTCTGACAGAGCCTTCTGGCAAAACATGGCCACGTCAGGCATGTCTATTTGGTAAAATTAATGTCTTTGCCACTGTTTTCTACATTTGTTGGTCTTCTGTTTGTTCTGCTGTGCTTGTATTGCACATCTTCTGCCTCTCTTTTGTTTTTTTTGGATTAGATGAAAGGCATATGGAACCATCCTGAGAGAAACTGCATCTGCACAGAAAAATAGATAAGGGTCTCTACAGGAGAGAGCTTGGAGCTCCTAAATTCTTCTGGCCAAGCAAACAGTGACCAGAAACACAGTTTCAGAGTGAGGTCCTTCAGAAAAGGTTGCTTCAAAGACTCAAAAGGAGGGCCTCCTAAGGCATTAATAACCACATTAAGATCCCAACGGGGAAGAGTCACCCAAAGTGGGAGCAGATATGCTTCATTCCACACAAAAAGCACACAATGTCCAACTGAGCACAATGGAGACTCCAGTAAACTTACAACTGAATCAAGAGACAGCCACCACCTGAACCTTCAGGGAATTGAGAGACAACCCATAAACCAGCCTCTTCTGAAGAAGGGCCAAGATGGAAGGCAACTGAACTGACCATAGGTAAAGCTCCGGGTCCACACACCAGTGCTCAAAGCATTT
This sequence comes from Microcaecilia unicolor, assembly GCF_901765095.1. Lineage (NCBI taxonomy): Eukaryota > Metazoa > Chordata > Amphibia > Gymnophiona > Siphonopidae > Microcaecilia > Microcaecilia unicolor. The sequence goes on along the minus strand of NC_044032.1, from coordinate 489,662,159 downwards.
CCACACTTGGATGTAAGCCAGAGACATGGATTGCCTACCAGTCTAACAGAATGTGCGTTATGGCAACCACTTTTCACAGTTCCAGGTATGATTTCATTAGACCGAGAATATCCTATACCAGGGGTGTCCAACCTCAGCCCAAACCAGGTCAGGTTTTCAGGATTTCCCCAATGAATATGCATTATATGGGGCGTGTACATTGAACATTGTATAATGAGCGTGTAATGACTGCAAGACTCCCAATAGTGATTTAGTACTGTAACCTCATATTTTAAAATAAGTGATTTATTAATAAAATTTATAGAATTGTTGTAATTTAGCATTTAGTGGTCCTTGATAGGGGAAATTAACAAGCATATTTGCATACAATGGAGGCAGTGTATGCAAATAGATATCATGCACATTCTTTGGGGAAATCCTGTATACCCGACTGGATTGTGGCCCTGGAAGACCAAGTTTGGACAACCCTGTCCTATACTGTCTCACATGAAGACTCGTCCCCTACGTCACTCTTCCTATTCTGGCACCCCATGACATCGTTTTCTCACACCCTGTGGGCCTCATACTCCTTGCTCTGATTCACTTATTCCTTTAGTCTCAGGACTCCTCAACTGCCGCTCACCGAGATCTAAACATGCTTTTATTCAAAATCTAATTTTGGATCACTGTCTGCACCTGCTTTGTCTCACAGAAACAAGGCTGCACAAGAGCTAAGAAATTCATCTTTATCAATGTCTTCCTCCTAGATTTTCTGCACTCTCCTCTTAACATACCTCTTAATGCAGCGGCATTACACTTATTTTTTCTGATCAGCTTCCTGTTGCCGAGATCTCCGTAGATATTTTCTCCTACCCTGAATTGCTCACCATTAAAATTGCCTTACAATCTCTGATCTACCTGCTAATTTTCTCCTGCCTTTCTAAATTTACAGCGGATCAATGGTACTCTCTACAACAATCTCTGACACAGGCACAAGATTCCCTAATCTAACTGTTGTTGGGTTACTCTTTTTTTTATGGATATATTCCCACTTATGTGCTATTGATATTAGTAACAATACTTCCTTAGTGACATACTTTCTATACCAACACCCACTAAAGTCTTTAATTACATCTTAAAAAATGACAAAGTTATTCATGCAAACTGCACTTATCTTCATATCAGCAGTCATGCCCCCTCTGTAGATTAAGGGACCAAAATCTCTAGAAACATCCAACCGCCTTCCCCTGGATACGCCCGACTCCGCGGGTTTCAGATTTCTTTCTTCAGGGACTAGGGTTAAAGCCGTTCTCTGCACTGTCTCCTCTCAAGTTGACTGCGAGACGCTGTAATATATTTGTTAGCTTATATAGGTGCCCCTCTTAAAGCTTCAGACCGGAACTCCCCTGGTCTGACCAATGCAATTACCAAATGCAGGATCTCAATATGGAAATGAAGAATCTGAAGAGAGATCTTGACCCTTCTTGGGACCAACAAAATAGATGGAATAGCACCCAATTCCCTGTTCTTGGTGCAGGACCAGTTCTACTGCCTCCAAATTCAGCAAATGCTTGAGGGTGACTTGCACCACCTCCCTTTTGATGGACAAACCACATGAAGATAGCACCCACTTCCCTGTTCTTGGTGCAGGACCGGTTCCACTGCCCCCAAATTCAGCAAATGCTTGAGGGTGACTCGGACCACCTCCCTTTTGATGGAGGAACCACACGAAGATACCATAAATATGCCTGAAATGGGTTTGACAAGTTCCAAGTGTAACTATTACACTACCTCCAATGGTCTGACGTGATCAGGACCCACCCATGGTAAGAGGGGTTTAGCCTCAACCACATCCATAACAAGCATTTCTAAGTCCATCCCAAAGAGGAAACACACTCAGAAGGGTAGCCTACTCAAGTGCCATTAAGGCAGCTTCCACTACCCAGTGGCACAACCAAAGCCATCTATAGGCCACCACCACCTCAAGAGATGCATACTGAATTATATAAGACATCTGCTAGAAAGGTGGTTCCTGATTCCAGGTGAGCCGCCTCTAGAGCCTCAGGAAATTGTGTTCAAAGCAGGAAAGCCAGGGACACAGAGCCCCCACACACAAAGGCCTGAACCCCCAACACAGTGGAGGCAAAGGCTTCCTTCAGTTGTTCAACTCTGTCATGCTCCTCATTGAGGACAGAGCTCACTCCCACTAGAATAGTAGATTTCTTGCTCAACACTGATCAAGAAATCCACCTTAGAAAGATAAAATAAACTGACAAGATCATCCCACTGCAAGAACGTCTATTCAGATGCTTATTGCCCTTGAGGGTCCCCTCTGAGTCTCCAACTTCACCAGGAAAATCTGCGAGTGCACCATGTGAAGGATTAACACCTGGGTAGTTTCCAGAGTCCTTACGGAATGTGGTCCCATCTGACAGCATCTCCAGGCATGGGGATGAGATCTCTAAGGCTGACATCGAATCAATGAGAGGACTCATTTACTTCCTGAAAAGAGTGACCACCAGGAAGACCTCATCCAAGTCCCTGAGGACTTCCCCTGTAGGGGAAGGCTGTGGTAGGTCCTCCTCCGAGTCCAAAGGGTATCCTTCTTGGAGGGGACACAGGAGGGCTTGGAGACATGCTGATGGCAACTTCACCAATGTATCTGGGCCACTTATGGCCCTGCTGTAGAGGCCCACCCACTTGGGTCCCTGCTCTCAACAGGTGTGGAGAACCCCCAAGTCCATGCTGAGCCCCTCCCCCACCAATAATCTGTGGACACAGTACAAAACAGTGCACACTTATTTGAGCCCCAAGGTTCCCAGGGCCTGATCCTCCCTGACTGAGCTAACAACTGAGCATGGGGGATGCCCTATCAAATTCTCCATCCTATCAGTGTACCCCTTTCGCAAAGCCCTCACACGCTAGAGGGATCATTCCCACCACAGATGGGAGGGCCACGACCGTCATTATGGGCCATATAGTGCCTCAGAAGAGACGCCCCCCCCCCCCCCCCCCCGATGCAAAACATCCCTGGGAGCCGTCAGATTAGCAATGGTGGGTCCCACAACATACAAAAGGTAAAAGGAGCTGGAAGCACTGCTGAGCTTCTGGTTCCTACAGACTTCCACAACTGCATGAACCAGCTTCTGAACCTCAGCATTGTTCGTCCTCCTTACTAGTCCTGGCTCCAGACTTAGTGCCCAATAGGGTTCAGGTCCAACAAGTGTCTTACAAGGCCCCCAGGTATAACTTTCTTCCAGCCACCCTGTTCTGTCTTCTTTCCTTCTCTCTTCAAATTTTTTTTTTAATGAACTTTATTCCCCCAGACACATTACAGCAATAAAATTAGCCAAACTAGAACTCTCTTCTTTTTTATTTTTGTTTTGTTTTGCAGTGGCCAGCTTGGGGTGCTGGGGGAAAGCTGATGCCTCCTGTCTGCAGAAGTAGTCACACAAGGACCTGTGCCAGCAACCCCAGTGAGCTACAGATAATGAACTAAAACTCAGGGCAGCGGAGGCTCAAAACACTCCTGGGTCCACTGATATAAGGACCTAGTTCCAGAAAAACAGACTGTGGATTGCCGACTAGGAAGAAGGGGGGCAGGTTCATCTCCCCTAAATCGTACTGCATCACCAGTACAATATCATCTGCTGGAGGTTAAGTAATAGTGAAGGATTCCAGCTAGACTTTATACCGGTGATGTCACTGGAACAATTCAGTATCTTTATCTTCATCTGAAAAGGGATCACAACCTATTGGTCTGGACTGGTCCAACAGGATGAAAAGGAAATGGAATTGTTTTACTTATGTCCACAACACTTGTAATTGGGTGCAACAAGTGCCGTGAGCATGTTCTGTCCTTGATAATCACTCAAACTTCCAGCAAAGAACCAAAAATTCCCACACATCAATAATTATACAGTTTAAATTTAAATACACTCAAAACTACTTATGAAATCAAGGTCCATAAGAATAAAAAGATGAATAAATTAAAGAGTTTTATGTTTACTTTATCATTAAAAAATAACTATTTATAGTTAAGTATTTTGTATGGTGTCTAGACAAGTCTATACATCATCTGAGAAGTTCTGAGAGAAGAGAACATTTCTGTGGGTAAGTGACATTATTTTATTCTGTGCCTGGTAACTTAAAGATTGGAGTTTAAAAGAGGAATTGTAGGATACTGATAAACACAGCCAGAATTAGAAAAAAAAAAAAAGAGAGCAAATTTCATTAGATCGTCTCCATACCCTTTTCCCCATAGTTTTAAAACTTTAATTTTCTGCCACAGCATTAACAGATAGTGTCTAGAAGGCACAGTAGAGCCTAGTTCAGTCTTAGAAAATAAAAAAATAAAAATAAAATAGAGAGAAGCAAGCATTATTAACTAGTTTCCATAGTGTACACCCCTTTTCCCCATAGTTTTAAACTGAAACTTTCTCTAAAGGTAGAAACGTAACAGCCAAGAGTAAAAACAGGATAGTAGCAAGGTTTAAACTGTCCTAAAAGAAAGTTATTTTCTGTTCTTGCCTGCTGGAGAGGTAGCACTACTACTAACCTAAATTAGGTATTAATTAAAGTGTGAGGAAGTAGAATATTTGCAAAGGTTACTAAGGGCAATCTGATTACTGGGCTAGCTTCAAATGGTTTGTTTGAAACACTCTTCTTAGAATGCAAACTATATAAAGAGGAAAGGTCCCACTTAACTTTCTTTCTGCAAAGTTCTGAGAGAAGAGAACATTTCTGTGGGTAAGTGACATTATTTTATTATGTGCTTGGTAACTTAAAGATTGGGGTTTAAAATATGAACTATAGGATAATGATAAACGCAGTTAGAATTTAAAACAAAAAAGCAAACTTTCTAATTAGCTAGTCTCTATACCCTTCACACCTTGTTCTAAAACTTGAATTTTCTTCCACAGCATTAACAGATAATCTCTAGAAAACACAGTAGGGCCTAGTTCAGTCCTCATTCCCACACACCCTCCCCAAAAACCACCCAACCCTAACTCAAATCTTCTTTTATAGTCAATTATTCTAATTAGAACAAGAGGAGAGTTTTCAATAGAGTTTTTTTTTTTTTTTTTTTAATTTCTTTATTGCATTTTAATATACATAATAATATTCAATCAAGAATAATATAACACTATACTGAAAAATGGTCAACATGAAGAAAAAAGAAATAGGAAATTAACAAACTGTTATCGTCCACAAGTTAAGTAAGTGATCCAAGAATTATGAAACATTAAACAAGTTGTTAAGTACCCAGCTTGTAATCAATTTTGTTAAACCAAGACTGCGCCATGTTCTGCCAACTTACTCAAAGCTGCTTTACAGTGTTACATTCGGGTCTAGATTTTCACAATAATACTCTCTCTTCCTTTCAGAAAATCATCCAACTGTTGGGGTTCAAAAAATTGATATTGTTTTGTGTGAAGGAAAATCCTACACACACAAGGAAATTTCAAAAGAAAGTTTGCTCCCAGGGCTACTGCCCTAGGACGCAAATCTAGAAATAACTTACGTCTCTTTTGGGTTTCCCTGGATAAATCCGGGAAAACCCTTACTTTTGAACCCATAAATAAAGAACTTAAATGTCTCAAGGATAATCTGAGCACTGCATCTCTATCTAATTCTAATGCAAAAGTCACTAACAAAGTGGTTCTTTGCGTGACCACCTCCAAGGATGATTCCAGAAAAGCCGTCAAATTCATTGCATTTTTCAATAGAGTTTTACATTTAATTTGTTTCTGAGACGCAAACACTAAATAAATTACAAATTACACCAACCTTAAGGTTCTTCAAATTCATCTGATACCCCCAGTACCTTAAGAAGTTTTAATTAAACAACTCTATAATACTAAGATGCAGACAGTAGTCCAGCAGCGAGAGGGGTGCTATCCAGTCTTTGCATCGAGCACACACATATAACCTCTCACCACCTGGGAGATTATCATACATGTGACACTCAATGTGAAAGACTCCTAGCTCTCAGAGAATGAGTCCATTCTCTTTAGGCTAGAGTAGCAGACTTGGAGGAGTTCAGGGACACAGAGAGGTACATAGAGGAAGCCTACAGGGACGTTGTAAAGAAGTCCCACCTCCAATCTGGCAGCACATGTGCTGCCTTGGAAGAGGGAAGTCTTCTAAAAGGAGAGCATCACACTGATGCAGCTGAAAGTAATACTGTAGCCAGGACCAGCACACCAGGGGATGTGGTATCCTATTTCACCAAGGAAGTGTCACCAGTAGCTAGTGCCCAGGAGGGAATGTTTAGGATAGCTGTTGTAGTTGGTGATTCGATTTTTAAGCATGCAGACAGCTGGGTGGTTGGTGGACATGAGGATTGCCTAGTCACTTGCCTGCCTGATGCGAAGGTGGCGGACCCTAATGCATGACCTAGAAAGGATTTTAGATAGTGCTGGGGAGCAGCCAGCTGTCTTGGGCCATGTTGGTACCAAATGACATTGAAACATGTGGGAGAGAGGTTCTGGAAGCCAAATTTAGGCTCTTACATAGAAAGCTCAAATCCAGAACCTCTAGGGTAGAATTGTATGAATGCTACCTGTTGCAAGCGCAGGGCCCAAGAGACAGGCAGAGTTCCGGAGTAGAGAGCTGCACGGCTTCCGTCCCCGCGGGATTCCCGCGGGGACGGAGGCAGTTCCTGCGGGGTTCCCGCGGGGATGGAACCAGTTCTGTGGGCTTCCCGTGGAAGTGTAAGCTGCATCTGCACCAGCCTCTCATCTACCGAATACCAATTTATTTGAGTGCTGTCTCCTCCTCCTCTTCTTCCTTGCTTTAACAGCATAAATGTGGAAAGTCTTCCATTAAGGAGGTGGTAGAGTCACAAATGATGACGGAATTCAAAAAGGCGTGGGATGAACACAGAGGATCTCTAATTAGAAAATGGAAGTTATATAAAAGCTAACCTTAAATGGCTGCATGTGTGTGGATGTGTCAAGTGACGCTTAGATGGCGACTCTGGCTGTGATGAACTAGAGCTGATACCTGGCAGACTTGTATGTTCTGTGTCTCATACATGGCAATCTGGTGTAGGATGGGCTGGAAAGGGCTTAGACAGCAACTTCAGTGGCTGGAACATGAGGACAGTGCTGGACAGACTTTTACGGTCTGTGTCCCACAAATGAGAACATGAATAGGCTGGAGTGGGCTTCGATGGCAACTCCAGCAGTTGGAACATAAGGATGGGGCCAGATAGACTCCTGTGGTCTTTGTTCCAGAAACACGAAAGAAAGACCATAATCAAGTATATAATATCACACTCGTTGATTTAATGATGAATTGATCATGAGTGTGACTATTGGGTAGAGTGGACGGACCGTTCAGGTCTATTTGCTGTCACTTACTTTGTTACTATTAATCCTCTTTGCTCCCAGGCTGGTGCACAGACCTCAGCTCTGACACAGGCACGAGAATCAGATGTCACCTGACCTACTGGCGCGTGCATGTGGCGGCCTCTCAGCACACAATCCCAGTGAATCAGAGACAAATCTTACATGTGCGCACCAGAGTGTTCCAAGTTCCAACTTCTGGTCCGTCCTTGCCTACAGTGCTGTGGCTCAAATCCAGAAAGGGAGCTGACTGGAACTTTCTTTTATGTACTATTAAATTCTTACGGGGATGGGTTAAATTCTTGCGGGGACGGGTGGGGACGGGTTGGGATGGTTTAAATTTTTGCGGGGATGGGTGGGTACGGGTAAGATTCCAGCGGGGATGGGTGGGGACGGGTAAGATTCCAGCAGGGACGGCGGGGATGGGTAGGATTTCTGTCCCCGTGCAACTCTCTATTCCGGAGTCTCAATGTGTGGATGAGGCAATGGTGCAGGGAGGAGGGTTACAGATTTGTTAGGAACTGGGCAGCATTCTGGGGAAGAAGGAGCTCCACCTTAACCAAGGTGGGACCAGACTGCTGGCATCAGCCTTTAAAAAGGAGAGAGAGCAGCTTTTAAAATAGAACGTAGGGGAAGGCCAACAGTCGTTCAAAAACACATGGTTCGGAACAAGGTATCTTTCAAAGATATCACCAAAACAGGGAAGATAGGGTATCCCAATAGCGAGGTTGCAAAACAGCCCATAGTAGATCAGCAGTCCTCAAATAAAAATCAGACAAAAGACAGCAAACTAAAACTGTCAACTACTGAGCAAGATGTAAATAGGAACAAGCAACACAGTTTGAAATGTCTATATGCGACTGCCAGAAGCCTAAGAAATAAGATAGGAGAGTTAGAATATATTGCACTAAATGAAAAATTAGATATAATATGCATCTCTGAGACCTGTGGACGGAGGGTAACTAGTGACACACTGTCAAACCAGGGTACAAATTATATCATAGAATTCTGCAGGAAACAAAGCACATTTTGGAATCACTATGAATTGAAATTCCATGTGTAAAGGGGAAAAGAATACCGATAGGGGTGTACTACCATCCACCTCACCACGGTAAAAAGGCAGATGTAGAAATGTTATCAGAAATTGAGGAGGCTAACAAACTAGGCAACACAATAATAATGGGTGATTTCAATTACCCCGATATTGACTGGGAAAATGTAACATCAGGGCATGCTAAAGAGTTAAAATTCCTTGACGAAATGAAGGAATGCTTTATGGAGCAGCTGGTACAGGAGACAACAAGAGAAGGAAAAATTCTAGACATAGTCCTTAGTGCATGATCTGGTGTTGGGGCCGCTTCATAACAGTGATCATAATATGATCAGATTTGATATCCGCTTTGGAGTAAGTACACACAGAAAATCCAATATGTTAGCATTTAACTTTCAAAAAGGGGACTATGATAAAATGAGAACGATGAAAAAACAAAAAAAACTCAGAGGAGTAGCTGCAAAGGTAAAAAATTTTCATCAGGCATGGATGCTGTTCAAAAATATCACCCTAGAATTCCAAGCCAAATACATTCCGCGTATTAAAAAAAGGAGGACAGAAGACCAAACGACAGCCGGCATGGTTAAAAAGTGAGGTGAAGGAAGCTATTAGAGCTAAAAGAAAAACTTTCAGAAAAATAGAAGGATTCAACTGAAAATAATAAGAAACAGCATAAGGAATGGTAAGTCAAATGCAAAGCGCTGATAAGGAAAGCAAAGAGAAACTTAGAAAAAAAAAAAAAAAGATTGCGTTGGAGGCTAAAACACAGTTAAAATATTTTTAGGTATATTAAAATCTACAAGCCGGCAAAAAAATCGGTTGAACCGCTAGATGATGGAGGGGTAAAACAGGCACTCAGGGAAGACAAAGCCATAGTGGAGAGATTAAATTAACTCTTTGTTTCAGTCTTCATTGAGGAAGATTTGGGAAAGATACCGGTGCCAGACATGGTATTCAAAGCTGAGTCAGAGAAACTGAATTACATCTCTATAAAACTGGAGGACGTAATGACGCAATTTGACAAATTAAAGAGTACCAAATCTCCTGGACCGTATGGTATTCATTCCAGAGTACTGAGAGAATTGAAAAATGAACTTGCAGAACTATTGTTAGTAATATGTAATTTATCTTTAAAATCAAGCATGGTACTGGAAGATTGGAAGGTGGCCAAAGTAAAGCTGATTTTTTTAAAAGGTTCTAGAGAAGATCCGTGAAGTTATAGACCGGTGAACTGTACGTCGGTGCCGGGCAAAATGATAGAGACTATTATAAAGAACAAAATTACTGAGAATATTCAAAAGCATGGATTACTAGCCAACATGGATTTAGTAAATGGAAATCTTGCATCACCAATCTATTACATTTATTTGAAGGGGTGAACAAACATGTGGATAAAGGTGAGCCGGTCGATATCGTGTATCTGGATTTTCAAAAGGCGTTTGACAAAGTATCTCATGAAATAAATAAATCTTAAAATGGTCAAATATGTAGAAAAGGAGACAGTGAAAGCTAGAAGGATGTTTGAGTGCCTAGGTAGAGGAATGGCCAGTAGGAAAAAGGAGGAGATGATGCTCCTGCAAAAGACTCTGATAAGACCTCATTTAGAATACTGTGCACAATTCTGGAGACTGCACCTTCAAAAAGATATAGACAGGATGGAGTTGGTCCAGAGGTCTTCATCATACAGTGTATGGGGACAAAGATATCAATATGTAATTTTTTGGTAGAAAGATGGGAGAGGGCAGATATGATAGAGACATTTAAATACCTATGCAGCATAAGTGCAAAGGAGGCGAGTCTCAATTGAAAAGAGGCTCTGGAACAAGGGGGCATAAAGGAAATGCTTCTTCATGGAAAGGGTGGTGAATTCGTGGAGATGAAAATAGTATCTGAATTCAAGAGAGCAAGGGACATACCTAGTTTCTCTAAGGGAGCAACAGGGAGAGTAGGTGGCACAGACAAGCAGACTGGATAGAACATATGGTCTTTATCTGCCTACATTTTCTCTGTTTCACATACAATGGAGAAATCACCTTAAGAAAGGAAGGAACCATTCAAAGAGAAACAAAAGACAAAAAGGCATCCCGAGAAGACAAGGCCTTTAGCTCGGAACCTCTTCAAACCAAGGTAATTGTGAGCAGACAGACTTGTCTTGAGAGTAAGGTCCTTAATGGAGGCCAAGCATAGAGGCTCCAATGGAGTCTCGGCCAGCACTTGAAGAACTAGACTATGTCCCATAAGGGAAAGGAGGGACATATTGTGGGGCACAAATGCACCGCACGTCTTAGGAAATGGGCCACAACTCCATACAAGGTCAGGGAGGTGCCCTTCACCTTACCCCGAAAGCTGGAAAGAGCAGCAATCTGGACTCTCAGGAAGCCCAATACCAGCCCCTAATTCAGGCCTTGCTGCAAGAATCCCAGAATATCAGGAACCTGTACCCTCTATAGGCACACTCACGGTCCCATACACCACATCTCAAGAGCCCTCCAAACCCTGACATAAGCCAGGGACGTGGAAGACTTCCAAGAGTAAAGTAACCACTATGGTAGAAAAGTTGTGCTTCTCTAAGCGCTTCCTATCAATTACCAAACCGTAAGCCAGAACGAATCCGGACTTACTATTTCTACCAGAGCTTGCCAGAGAAGACCCCAACCCATGGGAAATGGGAGAGACTTGCCCTCCAAAAGGCTCATGACATCTGTATATCACAGCCTGTGAGGCTAATCCCAAGCCACTAGCAAGACCAGATAAGGCTGATGTGCAAATCCAGCTCAAGGAAAGACTTTATCAGAGGACAGGGAGGGAAAACAGAGAGGTTCTTCCATCATCCATGGCTGGCTTGAGAGTCTGGCTCCCTTCGATGACTGAAGAAATACTCCAGAAGCCATCAGATTGAACAGTCAGGGGGCCCCGACAGATCAGAATGAGCTCAAAGGCCTACTGCCCCAGCCGCCATTCTCCCAGATCCATGCAAGAACTGAAAAAGTCCACTTGCACATTGTCTTTACCTGTAATATAGACCACTGAGAGGGCTTGCAGGTGTACCTCTGTCCACAGAGGCACATTGCTTCCAAGGCCACAGCCCGACTCCTGGTGCCTCCTTGTTTGTTGATATAAGCAAATGCAGCAGCATTGTCCTACATCACCCTGATCGCCTTTCCCTGAAGGAGTGGCAGAAACTCCTGCAGGGCCAGGCACACTGCTTGGGTCTCCAGGTGATTGATGAGTTCATTTCCCCTACACCACACAACCCAGGTAAGCAAGCTCCCCAGCCAAGGAGGCTCACATCCGTGGTGACAATCAGCCCTCAGGAGGTAGACTAGGCTAGCCCACCAGATCAGAATGATTCTCGCCTTTGGCGAGAGAGACAAGGGGGCAGTCAAAGTCCTGAGCCAAAGTCCTGAGAGACCAATGCCCACCAAGACAACTCGGCCCACTGCAGTGGCTACAAGTGAGCCTTCACCCAAGGCATCACCTCCAGTTGCAGCTGTGGAGCCCATACCGTGGGAACTGGGAGTTCACACAACCTGTGCTTCTGTATCTGAAGCTTCTCTGTCCAGTCCTTCAGAAGAAACACTATTCCCCAGGTATTTCAGTACCTGAGGGGGAACCAGGTGACTCTTGCCTCTATTCATGACCCAGCCCAGAATCTCCAACCAACAGAGAACCTGAGAGGTGGCCAGATTGGCCTTCGTAACTGAATCCGCCTAAATCAGCCAGTCATCTAGGTAAGGATGTACCCTGATCCCCTGGCGATGCAAAAAGGCAGCGATCACCACCATAACCTTGAATAAAGTGTACGGGGCCATGGGCAGTCCAAAGAGCAAGGCCCAAAACTGAAAATGACACCCAAAATCACAATTGTGATGGGATGGGATGGGAATGTGCAGATAGGCCTCGGTGAGGTCCAGGGATGCCAAGAACTTGCCTGGTCGAATGAAGGAAATCACAGACCTGAGGGTTTCCAAGCGAAAATGTTGCTTCCATAGACAGGCACTGACCTCCTTCAAGTCTAAGATGTGGCAGAAGGAGTTGCCCTTCTTTGATACAATAAAGTACATGTAATATTGTCCCTGCCCTTGCTCTTCACAGAGCACCAGTTTCAAAGCCCCTAGCTCTACGAGATGCTGGAAAGTAAGGGTGATGGCCTGTCGCTTTTGTTCCGAACCACAAGGGAAAGTCATGAAAGCAGCAGGAACAAGGCACACAGGCTCCAGGGAGCAACCCCTCTCGACCACTTCCAAAATCCACTGGTCCGAGGTGATGAAAGCCTCCTCGTGACAAAAGAGGGTTAACCTGCCCCCAAACCCTGCAACCCTGAGAGGCCTGGCACGTCCTCAATGGGTAGGATGGGCTGCTGAAGCTCCTCCTGTGGTGGCTAGAAGGCTGGCTCTCCTAGGACCCCAAAAGGAGACCAACTGAAAAGGCCTCCCTGACCAAAGGCCTGGAACGGAGCACACCAGGCTGGCCGAAAGTGACCCACTTCCCTCAAGCAGCATGTGAAAGAAAGAGTGCTGGGAAACCTTTAATCTTAACTCTGGGAGATGAAGGGACCACGCTGCCCTCACATCCTTCACCAGCTTCTCCACATCCTCTACCAAACAGCCCCTGAAAAGGCAGCTGACTAAGAAGCTTCTTCAAGTCAGCATCTGCCACCCAGTGGCAGCCCACTACAACTGAGCAGACTGACAAACCAATTCTCAAAACCTACTGCCGGTGGTAAGGCCACTTAGCATGATCTGTGCCAAATGCTCAGAGGACTAACATGGGAAACAATGTGAGTGGCAGATATGGCCACAAATTGTATTTAAATACAGTCAAACGTATGCTAATGACATAATTTGCTATGCCTTCCCAATGCCGAGAGAACAGCACACAAATCAACCCTGTTCTTACTGCTGGAAAGATAACACCAGCTCGGAGCTGGCGGTGGAAGGTTTTAAGAGAGGATTTCTTTTGATTCCCCAATTTAAAATCTGCCAGTTTTGATTTCTTTTAGAAGTGGAAGAAATCCCACACAAGCCTGTAAGCAACAGTATTACGAGAGAAATGTGTGCGAGTCCAGGCAAATCTGAAAGTAAATCACACACTGTCACCTGTTTTTTTTTTGTGCTTAAATATAAGCTTTCCAAGTTTTAAAAAAATGAAAAGTTCATATTTAAGGACACAGAAGAGTAGTGCTGATGTGTGCTTCATGGTCAGGTTTGCCTGGCACATGCATACAAGAGCTGCACTTACCGCAAAAATCTTCTGCACACGTGCCAAGCACGTTCCTTCCTCTTGATTTCGCTTTTACAGTACGCATATAATTTGAATATCATTTTCTTTATGCATTGGAGAGCTAATTTTCTGTACTAGTTTGACACTATGGGGTGTGCACTGTTGGCCTTACCACAGGAGTTATGAGAATCAGCCTGTGAGTGAGAAACCAGGCAGACCAAATCATAAAGGACATCCGCCAGACAGGCTGTGCCAAATTCCAGGTGGGAGACTTCAGGGGACTCCAGTAGCTGCTGAAGCCAGTGCAGCATGATACATGTCACAGCCACCACAAATGGCTGCTTGGATACTGGAAGTCCCCACTCAGAAAGCCAGGTGTAAATACTGCTCTACTCACTTGTCATGGAGCTCCCGGAGGGCCAAGTCACCCTGAACAGGAACAGCAGTCACTTCAGTGACCACTGTGATGAGGGTGCCCACCTTTGGGAACAACCAATACCTCTCCACCTTCTCAGAGGCAAAAAAGGCAATCAACAGTCCAGGCCCCCTTGAGAACCTCATCCAGGGAGACGCCCATCCTGCCAGCATCATGTGAGAGCCTTATGAAGGGGGAAATGCTTCTGGTTTCCCACAAGGCTTTCCCTCAGAGGGGTCCCACAGAGGGAGCTTTGAGCATCCTAAGAGTTTCTATAACCTTACTGATGAAGACGAGAGAACTCTTGCGGCAGAAGAGCAGGATCACATGGGACAGGTCCTCCCCCCCTCCCCCCGATAGGGGAATCTCATCTAAATCCAGGTACAAAGAAAACAGAGTCACAAAGCATCTAGGTTGTTCTCAGATGACCCACAGCTGACCAGGGCATTCATGATTCCACCCCCCCTTCCCCCTGCGACACTTGGCTCCCTCAAGGCCACGAACTGTAGAGGAACCCAGGGGAATACACTCAAACAGGGTGAGTGGGCAAGGAAGGGTGGAGGAATGGGGACCTGCACCCCTCAGGCAGGGTACCGCAGGATGAGCCACAAGCCTCACCCAGTGGATATTAAGGAGCACAACTGGGGATAGCAGAGCCCAGCGCTGCGCTACGCTCAACAAGATATGGTCTGAGGACCAGATAACCTGGGAGCAGCCATGAGGCTCAACAAAGCTGCTTGGCCGTGGCCAGCGGAGCAGGGAGCTAGGCCAGAGACCAGGAGTGCCAGACAGCATGACCTACAATCGGCTGAGGTAGAGAAAATACTGGATCTTTCCAGGGAGTATCACCAGATCCTAGCCACTACTCAATTGACCTCCCCTTGTTCCTTCTCACCCAGTACTTCCCTCGCCCTTAATTGTCTTGTCTGTCTGTATTTTTAGATTGTAAGCTCTATTGAGCAGGGACTGACTCTGTGTCAGGTGTTCAGCGCTGCGTACGTCTGTTAGCGCTATACAAATGCTAATAATAATAATACCGGTGATGTCACAGAGGAAAAAAACGGAATTTTACCACTCCATCTGCTCATAGGAGGGGATAACACCCATTTTTGGCTAGCAAATATGAATCAGCCCTGCACATTCAGTGGGTCCAGTACTATTTTTATCTTGATATTTATAAAGTTCTGGACATCTATAAATCCACAGCGAGTAGATGGTATATGTGTATATGTTTCAAATGTAAAGAGAACTAGGATGAGTGTATAAGGTAAGATCGTATTGAAAAGGGATTAAAGCTGAGAATACAACTAAAACTAGGTTCAGAATAAGATAATAGTATGCACTTTAGATATGCCAAAATGTGTTTTTCAAAGGTGAGGACTTTTTCAAAGGTGTGGATTGTGATTCAAGGCAGGGATACATGCTCAAGCTTTTTTGAGGTGCTGTCCAATACAATGTCAGAAAGATTTGTTCAAGCTTTTCATATTTGTGCACAACATAATCAAATTTTAAATGTATCAAAAGTGCCTCCTTCGAAAGTACAGTAATAGCATTTGAGTGACTGCATCACTCCATACTACAGAAAAAGCAGCCTTGAGCAAACAAATATATATTAATGCTTTGATGGCTTCCAAGGCATATAAAAGGTATGTATTTAAGTGAATAGGTGCTTGTCAGCATGCCTATGGGCCAAGTGGAGAGTATTAATAGAGCTCTATAGAAGCTGCTCCTCCTGCAAACTCTAAATAAGTTTTCAGAGAGTAATGAATACCTATTTTTTTCTATTTTACCATGCATCTCTATCTGCCTAGGGATGTGCGTTCGTTTGAAATATTTCCTATGTTGTTTTCTGTCATTTAATACCCAAAACGATAGGGGGGGGGGGGGGGAAGAGAAGAAACTTCAAGTTTTTTTCATGTGTCCTTAATAGTGTGCAAAGACTTGTGAGGCCACCGCTTGAAGTCTCGGCAGCCATTTTAAACAAGCAATAGCAGCAAGACGGATCAGAAGCAGTGGCAGGAAAGAGTGGGGATCATTCCTGCTCCGAAGCAAGCCACTAGACCACAAGGGTGACTTCAGGTATGTGCGGGGAGGGCACCCAGGAATGGAGGGGAGGTGGATGCAGAGTGTGGGTGCAGGGAGGAGGGAAAAACGTGGCAAGGAGGTTAGATTAAGAACAGGAAATGGTACGAGGCTATCTAGCCCAATGGGTTGAAGGCAGTAGGCGAAGACTGCCGCCACACTGGTTCACCCAAAACAACAGCAAAAGATTTTTAGAAATAAGGAACTGCCTATGCATGGTCCATCTGTAAAAAGTCAAAAGCTGTTCCAGTTCGTAGGCAGTGCCTTAAAAGGTGAAGAACAAAATATTTCTTTTTTAATTGACAGCTTTTGAATTTATTTCAAAGCTTCCCATATGTAAATATAAATAATAAGAAATAAAAACTGAATATCACTAAAACAGCTTCAAAAATTATTGCTAGTAGAAAGAGAACTAATAAAGGCTGCATTTTGTGCTCATTTTTCTACACTGTTCTGTACAATAAAGTAATACATGGCCAAATTTCAGTGAGGAGATTCTATTTACAGAATAAACCACTACTAAACGGACTTGGAAAAATCCACAATTCCAGGAATAACATGTATAGAATGTTTGTATGTTTGGGAAGCTGGCCAGGTGCCCTTGGTCTGGATTGGCAGCTGCTGTGGACAGGATGCTGGGCTCGATGGACCCTTGGTCTTTTCCCAGTGTGGCATTACTTATGTACTTAACTGTTATAATCTGTCTTGGGAAGCCTGATGTTATAAAGATGGAACTAAAATTAAACTCTCCTTTCATTGGGGCACATGGAATCACATCTTCACCTCATCTCTTTTGTACAAATGGATTATTCAGTTTTGAGCATATTTCAGGGACAAGTGGTTTTCATAAGTCAAAATAATAAAAATAAATATTTCATACAGATCTCTTTGCTGGGGGGGGGGGGGGGGGAGCAAGGTGACTGCGGTGCGGCAGGGGCTGGGATGGAGATTACTAGCGGCGGGGATAGGTTACATTCCCGCAGGAACGGGTGGGGATGGGTTACATAAGTACATAAGTATTGCCATACTGGGAAAGACCAAAGGTCCATCAAGCCCAGCATCCTGTTTCCAACAGTGGCCAATCCAGGTCACAAATACCTGGCAAGATCCCAAAAACATACAAAACATTTTATACTGCTTATCCCAGAAATAGTGGATTTTCCCCAAGTCCATTTAATAATGGTCTATGGACTTTTCCTTTAGGAAGCCGTCCAAACCTTTATTAAACTCCGCTAAGCTAACCGGCTTTACCACATTCTCTGGCAACGAATTCCAGAGTTTAATTACATGTTGAGTGAAGAAATATTTTCTCTGATTCCTTTTAAATTTACTACATTGTAGCTTCATCGCATGCCCCCTAGTCCTAGTATTTTTGGAAAGCGTGAACAGACGTGTCACATCTACCCAGTTCAACTCCATTCATTATTTTATAGACCTCTATCATATCTCCCCTCAGCCGCCTTTTCTCCAAGCTGAAAAGCCCAAGCCGCTTTAGCCTTTCCTCATAGGGAAGTCGTCCAAATCCCCTTTATCATTTTTGTCGCCCTTCTCTGCACCTTTTCTAATTCCACTATATCTTTTTTGAGATGCGGCGACCAGAAATGAACGCAATATTCAAAGTGCGGTCGCATCATGGACCGATACAAAGGCATCATAACATCCTCATTTTTGTTTTCCATTCCTTTCCTAATAATACCTAACATTCTATTTGCTTTCTTAGCCGCAGCAGCACACTGAGCAGAAGGTTTCAACGTATCATCGACGACACCTAGATCTCTTTCTTGGTCCGTGATTCCTAACCTGGAACCTTGCAACCTTGCATGACATAGCTATAATTAAGGTTCCTCTTTCCCACATGCATCACTTTGCACTTGCTCACATTAAACGTCATCTGCCATTTAGATGCCCAGTCTCCCAGTCTCGTAAGGTCTGCTTGTAATATTTCACAATCCTCCCGCGATTTAACGACTTTGAATAACTTTGTGTCATCAGCAAATTTAATTACCTCACTAGTTACTCCCATCTCTAGGTCATTTATAAATATGTTAAAAGGCAGCGGTCCCAACACAGAGCCCTGGGGAACCCCACTAACTACCCTTCTCCATTGAGAATATTGACCATTTAACCCTACTCTCTGTTTTCTATCTTTTAACCAGTTTTTAATCCACAATAGAACTCTACCTCCTATCCCATGACTCTCCAATTTCCTCTGGAGTCTTTCATGAGGTACTTTGTCAAATGCCTTCTGAAAATCCAGATACACAATATCAACCGGCTCCCCTTTATCTACATGTTTGTTCACCCCTTTAAAGAAATGTAGTAGATTGGTGAGGCAAGGTTTCCCTTCACTAAATCCATGTTGACTTTGTCTCATTAATCCATGCTTTTGAATATGCTCTGTAATTTTGTTCTTAATAATAGTCTCCGGCACCGACGTCAGACTCACCTGTCTATAATTTCCCGGATCTCCTCTGGAACCTTTTTTAAAAATCGGCGTTACATTGGCCACCCTCCAATCTTCCAATACCACACTCGATTTTAAGGATAAATTACATATTTCTAATAGCTCCGCAAGCTCATTTTTCAGTTCTATCAGTACTCTGTGATGAATACCATCCGGTCCAGGAGATTTGCTACTCTTAAGTTTGTAGAACTGCCCCATTACATCCTCCAGGTTTACAGAGAATTCATTAAGTTTCTCCAACTCCTCAGCTTCGAATACCATTTCCGGCACCGGTATCCCACCCAAATCTTCCTCCGTGCAACTCTCTACTGAGAAGCCACTGGCAGCAAGAGATGCTACAGACACAGCTTCCCAGTTCGCTGTAGCAGCTCAAGAGTGGATTCTGTAGCAAGAATTAGAAACTTTTGCAGCAAAGTTTCTGAAATTCTCTAGTGATTATTACATGGCACATTTGTATAGATTTATGCCTATTCAACAGTGCAACATTGCAGTTTTTTGTTTTTCTTTTAGAAAGCTGTTTCCCTACATTTCTTGTAGGTCAATATAATTCACTGCTGTTTTTTGTTGTGTTTTTTTTTTGAGAGGAAAAGGAAAAGGATCTTAGTGATTGGTATTGGGAAGGGAGAAGGGTGATAAAAGTAGGGAAAGAAAAGGAGACAGAAGAAACGGAAGGGATTTCAATGGAGTAGGGGACACTTGATGAAAGGTAAATGGAAATCAGTGAAGAGAGGAAAGCATGATGAGAGAAAGAGAATATGGGGAATTCGGGATCATGGAGTAAAATCTGGAATCAAGAGACTGAGCATCCACTTTCATATACCTTTACTCCCAACACCAATTCCTTCTCTCACTTACATCCCACAACATTCCCTTCCGATTCTCTCATTCACATCATCCAACCCCTACCACCACCAAACCTGCTCACTACTCTAGGCTTGGCAGAAGACAGACAGTGGTGGTGTGGCGTCTGACCATGTCTGCCTCCTCTCTGTACCCAGAATCAGAGCCTCAGTTTGAACTTAGTACTCTGAAGTGTGACGCTCCAGCCCTGGACAGCAGAAGTCAATAATGCAACCAGACATGCTAAGTCACACAGAATCATCTGGCATTGTCTCACCAATTTCTCTCCCCCCCCCCCCCCCCCCCGTTCTGTAGGTTCAACATCTCCCTTCCCCTTGCTTTTGTGCCCCCCCCCCCCCCAGTGGGCCCTAAAAGCTTGCCTGTTCGCCATCAGGCTCTCTGGGCAGCCCCAGGGTCTTTCCCTCTGTTGCAACTTCCCGTTGCCACATAGGCAGAACATGGCAAAGAGAAAGAAGGCTCGGCACTTCTGGAGAGAACTTAACGTATGCAGTGCTGGGGAACCTGCAAGTCTGTAAGGCCTGCACGGCAGCAAGGGAGAGGGGGAGGCAGAGGGAATGAAAGGGAAGATGCCAGACACACAGGACAAAGAGGGTGGGAATACTGTACTTGAACAGAAAGGACGTATGCTGCACTTGGATGGAAGGGGAGGGAGGAGGGGACATGTGCTTGAAGGGAAGGGAGAAGAGGAAATGCTGCAACTGGAAAAAAGGGAACAGAGGGGGGAAATGCTGCACTTGGATGAAAGGGGGGAGAGAGAGAGCGTCGCACAAGGAGAAAGGAAAGAATGCCATGATGATGGGGGGGGGGGAGGGAGAAGAGGAGATGCCAAGATTGTGGGGTTGAGGGGAGAGGAAGAGATGCCAGGATCTGCAAGGAAAAAAGGAACAGGGAAAAGTGCTGAACCTGCAATGGGGAGACAGAACAGGAGCAAGGAAATAGGAGCACTTGCTGGACCCCTGGGGGAGGCAGGAGGAGGAAAGAGAGAAAAAGAGATGACAGCTTGGTTGGGGGGAAGACAGAGGGAGAGATGCAGGCACGTAAGGGGGGGGGGGGGGGCATAGGGATACCGAAGAGTTATGTTAGATAGGGCAAGAATAGGGACACAGATGGGAAATGCTCAACATGGCAGGGAGATAGAGGCAGGAATACAGGGGTGATGCTGGGCAGGATAGATAGGGAAGGGACACAGAGAGAAGATGGATGGTGGTCATAGAGAGAAAAGACGTGCCAAATGGACAAGGAAACTGGCAAAGGTAGTTAAGAGAAGACAAGAGAAAAGCATAAACCAGAAACTGGGACCAACACCATAAGAAAAATAATGACCAGACGACAAACGTAGAAAAAATTAATTTTCTACTTGCTTTTGGAATGTGTATCTGACAGAACTGGTTTTAGACATGGCTGGGGCCCAGCAAGAAAAAACTCACTCACTGGCCTTCGATCTCCAGCATAGCAGTGGTAAATCTCTAGCTTTGGGACGGGCCACCCTTGGCAACTCTGAATACAACTCAAGGCATGATTTTACTTTGTAAAGTCTGAATTGAAAGAAATGGACAGGGAGAGAGAGAGATATGTGATGCTACCACCTCTAATGCTTCAACCTGGCCTCCACCAGGTTGAACCTGCTAGAATCTGGCTGTCAGCATTTGCAGGCCCTTGCTATGGCATCATGAAGACTTGCTATAGAATGACAGCAGGCTTGAGTTATACACAACACCTATGGACAAGGGAGCTATTTTCATTTTATAAAGTTCATATTTGGAAACTCAACAACATATCAAAAATACAATTATCAACCTAGCACACGTACCTATCCACCAGTTCTTTCATCCCCTCTTTATCTTGTACCAAAGACTGGTCTTGATCATCTGCCAATGGGGTTCCAGCCTGACGATATACACAGCGTACCATGTACCGGACTTCTGACCAATAATTCTGAAGCTGTTGAGATTCTCTTTCAGTTTCTGCTGAAATTTCTCTGCAAAAATATCAAGTGAACAAGTTTAATTTAAATGTATTTACGGTTCTAGGAGTGAAGAATTCTAGTAGCCATAATGGTCCTCGATACAACAACCTATAAAAAAAAAATCCTATTAAAAAAAATCCTACAACTTCTAAGATTAGCTATAGATTTTTTGTTAATGAGTGTCCTGATCAAGCACACAATTTAGGGGAGAAAAAATCTCCCCCTCCTCCTCCCCCCACACAATTTATAGCAAACTAAAGTATTTTTTTTCCCCTGTCTGATTTCTTTAAAGAGAAAAAGGTATGTTTAGAATGGAATTTTATAATGCTGGGTTAGCTACTGGGTTGTTTTTGTTGCTTTAGAAAGAGAATTTCTATAGATTTGTTGTTGTTGTTTACACTGGTGCTTTTTGTTTTAACCTCTAATTCAAAGGAGAGAACAGCTAATAAGTATCTGAAGTCATAGCATTTCTAAGGCATTAGGTTCCTTCCCTTCCCACCCATCTTCCAAATCTTGCTCTAATTAGCTGATTTGAATTTGATAGAAGAATTTGGTATTGGTTAGAAGGAAAAACCAGGGAGGTAAAAACGTCAAATTTTTATTTTTCTCTTTTAACAGATAGCTAATTTCATTTAAGGGGACATTGTTTAGTAATATCTTATTAAATATTTCAGGCAAATCTACAAAGGCAACACACTAGATTTCACACCTCAGATACATAAAACAAGTTCAAGTTCAATTTTATTTGATATACCGCAAGTCAAAACATTATGGCTAAGTGATTTACAAAGGAAAATAATTTAACAGTGGTACAAACAGAACAGTGAAAAGTCACAACATAACAACAGACAAAAGGAACACAACTGGCAAAATTATAATTTCCAACAAACAGAGGAACAATGGAAAGAGGGGAAAAACAAAAACAGGAACACGAAACCGCTGCTAATGAATGGAGAATGGACTCAAATAATAGGTACCAGACTAAGCTTGCAGAAAGGCTTGACAGAAGGAATAAGGATACCTTATATTTCTGAAAAGATTCAGTTTTTTAAGGGAAAGTAGAAGACTGTTCCACAGAGTAGAGGTGATGATACTGAAGCAATAATTCCTAATAAAGGAAAGACAAACATGACAATGAAAAGGCACAACAAGAAGGTATTGCTGGGCGGAGCAGAGGGACTACTGAGAGGCATAAGGGGTGAGGAAACTGAAAAGAAAAGATTTACTTGAGTGCAAGACAATGATGGAGTATGTTCAAGTATTTGAAAGGAATCCTGTATGCTACAAGAAACCAGTGCTCGGATAAGAAAAGAAGAGAAACACACATCAAATATTTGTTATTTTATTTATTTTATTTGTTACATTTATAGCCCACATTTTCCCACCTATTTGTAGGCTCAATATGGCTTACATAGTACCGGAGAGGCATTACAGACTCCGGTGTAAACAAATACAAAGTGATGTTGTGGTAAGATAAAGTTCATGTGGCACAGCCACACTAGGGAATCGTACAACAGAACAGTTGTGTTATGTCCATTACGTTCTTTAGTTTTGTTGTGTTGCAGAGATCAGGCATTTATGTTGGATCGGTAGGATATGCCTTTTTAAACAGGTTAGTTTTTAGTGTTTTCCGGAGGTTTAAGTGGCCGTTCGTCATTTTCAAGGCTTTTGGTAATGCGTTCCACAGTTGTGTACTTATGTAGGAAAAACTGGACACGTAAGCCGATTTGTATTTGAGTCCTTTGCAGCTTGAGTAGTGCAGATTTAGGTACGTTCGTGTTGATTCGGATGTGCTTCTAGTTGGTAGGTCGATCAAGTCTGTCACGTATCCCAGAGCTTCACGTAGATAATTTTGTGAACCAGAGTACAGATTTTGAAAGCAATGCGTTCTTTGATTGGGAGCCAGTGTAGTTTTTCGCGAAGGGGTTTTGCACTTTCAAATCACGTTTTCCAAAGATAAGCCTAGCTGCCATGTTTTGAGCTGTCTGAAGTTTAAGGTTTGTTCTTTGCATCCCGCATAAATTCCATTGCAGTAGTCTACATGGCTTAGTACCACTGATTGTATCAGGTTGCGAAGTGTTCCCCTCGGAACGAATTGTTTCACGCGTTTGAGTTTCCACATTGAGTGGAACATTTTCTTTGTTGTGGATGTCACTTGGCTCTCTAGTGTTAAGTTGCGGTCCATTGTAACGCCAAGGATTTTCAGGCTGTCTGAGATAGGGAGGGTGTAATCTGGGGTGTTGATAATTGTGGGGTTATCCACGCTGTGTAGGTATGAGAGGATCAGACAGTGTGTTTTTTCTTTGTTGAGTTTTAGTTGAAATGAATTTGCCCAAGAGTCCATGATGTTCAAGCTGATCTTGATTTCGTTGGTGATTTCTGTCAGTTTAGATTTGTAAGAAATGAATATTGTGACATCGTCTGCATAGATGAAAGGGTTAACGCCTTGGTTGGATAAGGACTTGGCTAGTGGGGTCATCATTAGGTTGAAGAGCATCAGTGATAGAGGTGATCCTTGTGGTACTCCGCAGTCTGCTTTCCATGGTGATGATATGTTTGAGATTGATTTTACTTGATATGTTCTTGTGGTTAGGAAACCCTTGATCCAGCTAAGTATGTTTCCACCAATCCCGAACTTCTTTAGTAATCTTATTACTATATTATGGTTTACCATGTCGAATGCACTAGACATATCGAATTGGAGGAGGAGGATGTTGTTGCCTATTGCTATTTCCTGCTTGAATTTGGCTAGGAGAGTAAGTAGTATGTTTCTGTGCTGTGGAGGGGCGAAAGCCTGACTGTGATTCATGTAATATTGAGAATTTGTTTATATAATCTGTAAGTTGTTTGGCTACCATGCTTTCCATCAGTTTGACTAACAATGGAATGGATAGGCTTAATGGCTGTATTCTGCACCAATTCTAGCCTCCTGATTTAGGTAACTTGCAGACCGTGATATAGAGAATTGCAATAGTCCAGTCTAGATATGACCATGGACAGACGAAGGATCCTAAGGGAAGAGAATTCAAGCATATCTGCCTCAAACTGAAGAAGTTCCTACCAACATTTGAGGTTTGTGAAATGCAAGTATGTTATCAACTATGATCCAAAGTATTTTGACCCAGTCTCTAAAGGGAATATCGACACCATAAATGCTTGGAAAGGGGACTGGAACAGAAGTGGGACATGTGGGTGGTAAGTATGGTAAAGACAGCTAAATCATATTTAGGAGATTAAGCTTCATCTAGCTTGCAGAATCAATCTGCAACTTTGTCCAGACTTGAAGATACTGTGGCAATAGCCTAGAAGTGAGCATCTAAAGGTGCAATAATATGTATTTTGTCAGCATGAATAAAGTAACACCAAGTGACAAACAATAAATCAAACTGGGGGGAAAACAAATGTTGGAGAAAACTGGATCCAGGATAGAGCCTTTAGGAACTCCAGAGATAAGTGGTTTAGATGAGGAGAATGTAGAAGGGTGGTGAACCAAGAACATTTTCAAAGTCTGAAGCAATAATATAAACTGCTGCATACCTCAATAATATGTGAGCAAGCAAACCAGCAGGAATACACATAAGGAAATGGAACAGAGATGCAAGATTTCACATTTAAAAAAAGGCTAGCTGCTTCTTTGGTTTAAAAGGACAGTTGAGGAAAAGGTAAGTACTTTGATAGGTCTTCCTCCCATCCACAAACAGGTACAAAAGCTCCTACAACTGAAGTGTGGCTGGGAGACATCTTGTCTCCAAAAGCCGTTTCCCCTGTTACAGCTTCTGCATCTGCCAGATGAACAGTATGATCCAAAGTGAGGGATTGCTGATGCTTGCAAGATTAAATTCCTATCAAAAGGAGCAACAGAGAAGAGGTGGTGAGGTTGAGAAACATCATGAAATGCAGATATCACAGTCGTAATTCTGATACATGGTTCTTTTGAAATGTTGTTGGATATGATACATAACTATTAGCTTGATGGAAGCCTGGATGTTGAGACATCGAAAAACTAAACAGTGATAAAACTAAGTTTTTAATGGTAGGAATAAACCCAATCTGACATATAGGAATTTGCTTACTGCAAAATACACAGTGATTAATTTCTTCTCAACAATGCAGATTTTGGGTATCCCATTGTCATTCAAACCTCAAATAAATTTGTTGATAAAGAAAATATTTTTGATTATGCAGAAATTATGTCAGATTCGTAGATTTTTTTTAAGCCAGAACAATTTAGGTTACTAGGTTCAATCTCTCATACTATCAAATTACTACTGCAATGTAATATATCTACACTGTACAAAGTACTTGATGAAGAAACCACAAACTATTCAAAGCACAGTTCAACTGATTTTTTTTCATTGCACAAAAATGATCAAATAACTCCTTTTTATGTTCAATTCCACTGGAGGCTTGGATTTTGTTTAAATTTTACTATATTTTAATTAAGGTTATTTATGGTATTGAACCACCATTCCATTTCTCTTATGATCAAAGACTTTCCCTACACAATCATTCTATATTCTCCATACCAACTCCAAAGGAAAAGAAATTTACAAATTTTCTACTTCCTTCTTTGCTTTTCAGGCAGCCAAAATGAGAAAGCATTACCAACTAACCTTCAAACTATTTCCAATTATATGATTTTTAGGAGATCTGTAAAAACCTTTTTATTCTGTAAAGATGGTTTGCACACTAGAAAGCTTATTTAAGTTTCGAGGTTTTTTATTGTAATTTTTTGTTGTTGTTGAACACATTGTGATTCCTAGGTAACTATCTAGTTCTCTTATTTGTGATCCACTTAGAACTGCTTTTTGTATTAGTGGAATACAAGAAATGTAATATGTTATTGATGAAATACTTCTTGAAGCATCAATCTCCAGCAATGGGGAAGATGAACTGCACTGAAGAAGGACTACTTAGAACACATCACCAGACCCTTTATAAACACTCCAGCTACCTACTCAAAATGAAGAACCAATATACAGCCTTGGAAGTGGAGACGATGAGAACATCCCAGGAAAAGGAGGAACCAGAGCTTTATAAGTTCCAGAATTTGCCAGATCAGTGATCACTAGGAAGTGAAAAGAAGCAGTGCTTGGTGACTCCCTTCTGAGGGAAACAGAGGTGTCCATCTTTCAACCAGACATGATGTCTCAGGAAGTGTGCTGTCTGCCTAGTGTCACGATCAGACATGTTATAGAGTTTGCTGAGACTCATTAAGCCTAACAAATACTATCCAATGTTGCTCAACCATGTTGGCACAAAGTATACTGCTAGGTATTTGTGTATTTAAAATAACCCAGCCATCCACTCTTAACAGTACAATGTATAAAAAGAAAGTAAAAATACTGTATTTGTAAACAATATAAAATGGCACTAAAACAGGGCTGTGGAGTCAAACAATTTTGGGTGGAGTTAGAGTCGGTAAAAATGTGACAACTCCATCCTCAAAAAAAAACCTTAAATTTATAATATATGGTTAAATTTATACTTACACATTTTGTCCTATTAAAACCTAATGTCAATTCATTTTTCGAGGGCCATTAATCAATAGGAATTCACCAACCCTATGTGAAACGTTCTTTGATTGATTGATTGATGGCTGGTATTTAAGACCATCACCTACCTCAGTCAGTCATTAGATTCTTCAGCTTGTAACTGAAAGGAAGGGAAGGAAACATACTTGGAATTTTGTTTGACAATTTTTTTAAATATAAATTCACAATGTAAAAGAAGCTTCCCATGAAGTCAGCTGTATTTGAACATTTCACCATAACTCAAGATGGAAAATATTTATTCCCCTGTTTACTAAGCTGCACTAGCGGCTGCTGTGCACTAATGGGCTGTATCAGCATTGTTGTACGGCTTAGTAAACAGGGGGGTTTAGTGTGTCATTGTATGACACAGGACCCAGATGCTGTGATGCCAAGATCAGCACATTATTCAGGCTGCGATAAAAATGCTCCTACAAGAGCTTCCAAACTCAAAAGACATTTACAAGGCTTTCATCAAGAAGTATTCAAAGCTTTGAGAGAAAGATGACAGCAAAAGCAAGGAACCAATGCCCACTACCTTCCAGCCAGGCAAAGGACCAGACAACTTTACAGATATCACATGCGCTGTGTGTGTTGTAGACACTCTGCAGCTAGCAATAAGACAGTGTGCAAGGAGGACATGCTGTTGCTGCTCTGATTGACAAGCTGAGATATGTAGTTATTGCTACCAGAACACAAAGTTGTTTCCATTTCGAAGAGATGTGCCAGAAAGTGGCAATTATCATCAAGCCATACACTGAGGCAGTATCTACTTGTCATCAACTGAGGAGGAATTTGATTTTGAAAGATATCTAGATCAGAAGGAGCGTGCAAAGCGTATCTGCATAGAAAAGGATTCTACTGAACTCGAACAAATTAAGTAAATTTCAACTAAAATTTGTCACTTACACCAAAAGTCTTACTCTCATTTCTTCATAATTCCTTTCTTCCATGTGTGTTTGTCTGTTCATAGTCTGTCTCCCGGCAGCTTCTCTCATTTTTTTCACTTCATCATGAACCACAGCCTTTCAGCCCAGCCCCTCTTTTCCCCAATTCCATCTACATACTCCCCATATCTTTCAGCTTCCCTCTGCAGCTTGTGTCCCCCCCACTTTGCCTATTCTTCCTCTCTGCCAGTTCCCTTCCCTCATTTACAGCCCATATTCCCTTTCCAAGTTTCTCATTGGCTGTTTCTATTCCTCTCACACAGCTCCACTTTCAGCTCCTGTCCCCATCACCCAGCCTCTCTTCCTCTTAGAGATCCTTTCTACCTCTTTCAGCCCTTCACAGCAGCATCTTTATCCCAGTTTTTCTCTGTCTTTTTTCAGAATCTTAACTGTTTAACACTTTACTTTTGACAACACATGTAAAACTGTCATGCCAATAAAGTTATCTGTCTCCCTTCTTTCTACAGTGTCTATCTGCAGCACTTCCCTTCCCCATTGGCAGCGCAGGCAGGAAATGTCTATCCTAGGTTACAGAAGCTGCCTCCTCTGCCTCCAGCTTATTGGTCAGACACAGCTAGCCAATAGGCTACAGCAGCCCCCTCCTCTCCCTACAGCCTACTGGTCAGACAGATAGCCAATACGCTACAGGGGGGAGCAGGAGAAGTAACTAGGACACATACACTTTCCTTCCTGCCTTCTCCTGCACCCTGAGGTGCAGAATTTTGTTTGACAATTTTTTTTTAAATATAAATCCATAATGTCAAAGAAGCTTCCCATGAAGTCACTGTATTTGAGCACATCACCATAACTCAAGATGGAAAATATTTTGTGTCAGTATATGACATTGGACCTTGATGAAGACAAATGCTGTGATGCCAAGATCAGCACATACTATTAATTACTAAATACCTAAATAGAACTAATCGGGTGAACCGATGAAGAGGTGGGTGCTGAGTACATTGCTATGTCTAAGTAGTAGCAATGGGCACCGCTGAGGTCACCAATATATCGTAAAGATGAATTATGAGAGAAGATAAGTGACTGATGTTGTGCTTTCTTTAAATCTCTTTATTGAAGAATTACTGGATGCCTATGACAATAGTATCTATATAATATTGGGATCCATTGTGAAATCAACCACTGGTTGGGTAAGATCAGCACATATTCAGGCAGTGATAAAAATGCTCCTAACAAGAGTTTCCAACATTTACAGTGCAGTATTCAAAGCTGTGAGAGAGAAAGATGACAGGAAAAGCAAGGAACCAATGTTCAGTAAATCCAGCCAGGCAAAGGATGAGAAAACTTCACAGATCAATTACAAGATATTTTACCAGTGACAAAGTTACTGTAACAACGATAACAGACACATTCAAAAAGCATACCCTACAACTTGTTGAAAAGGATAGTGTGCCTCTATCTTTATTTTCACGACCAGTTAGAAGCCATGCTGTTGCATTCTGCACTATCTGCAACTCTCTAAAAGAGCCTGCTACTGTGATTTAATCTGGACAACACCATGGTCTGAAAAACAAGCATAAAAATCATCCTGATTCAAAATGATCCTTAATTTACACAATAAGCGAAACCCTGAAAAGGAGGATTTCACGGGTTTCATTGACAATGACAAAGCAAGAATTACACCAAGACAATGCACTTAAGTCAACAAAAGCACATAAATTCCACCATCCATCACATATTCTGGAATATCATGAACATAGGATCTACTACAAACTATCACCTCAGCTTTACAAATTCAAAGGCAACTTACTTCTAGATAACTATTCTTCAATTTGATGGACACAATGAGTAAGAAGCCCCATCAACAGAGCCATCAAAACAAAACAAAAAAAAACTGAATATCACTTGCAAACTCCTGAATGTACCAAATCTCCATAAATAGGTGACAAACATAACGAAGGATAATCGACAATGCCAATCCCTGTGGAACTCCAGAATGAAGAACAAGAGGTAACAAAATATATCCTGTGATTACATTCTGATAAGGAGATAAATCATTTCAACAAGGTCAGCATTGTGGGGGGGGGGGGGGCGGCTAAGCTTATCTTAAGCTGAAGATATAGCCTGCTGCAGGGCTAAGGAACATAACAGTTACATCAATACAGACTAATAACTTTTGGCCCTCACCAAAAGTTATCTTCATGACATCAATAACAGTTCATGCTAGGATTCTTACGAAAATCATACAGGGACAAGAAGATTGCAAAAAATTGCAAGAGGACCTTACAAGACTGGGAGACTGAGCATCCAAATGGCAGATGATGTTTATTGTGAGCAAGTGCAAAGTGATGCAGGTGGGAAAGAGGAACTCAAACTATAGTGCAATGATCCACATTAGGAATCACCACCCAGGAAAAGGATCTAGGCGCCACTGATGATACGTTGAAACCCTCTGATCAGTGTGCAGCGGCGGCTAAGAAAGCAAATAGAATGTTAGACATTATTAGGAAAGGAATGGAAAACAAAAGTAAGGTTATAAAGCCTTTGTATTGCTCCATGGTGCAACTGAACCTTGAATACTATGTGCAATTCTGGTTACCGCATCTTTAAAAAAAAGATATAGCGGAAATAGAAAAGGTACAGAGAAGGGTGACAAAAACGATAAAGAGGATGGGACGACTTCCCTATGAAGAACGGCTAAAGCAGCTAGGGCTCTTCGGAGAAGCTCTGACAGAAGAGGACACCACTATGGGTGACATTATTTTATTCTGAGCTTGGTAACATAAAGATTAGGGTTTAAAAGAGGAATTGTAGGATATTGATAAACACAGAATTTTAAAATAAAAAAAAAAGTAAGTAAACTTTATTAGCTAGTCTCCATACCCTTTTCCCCATAGTTTTAAAACTTGAAGTTTCTGCCACTGCATTAAAAGATAGTCTCTAGAAGGCACTGAAGGGCCGAGTTCAGTTTTAGGAAGAAAATAAAAATATAAGAGAGGGAAGTATTATTAGTTTTCATGTGGAAACTGAAAAGAATAAGACCATTCTTCCCAAGATCCGTCTTCCGCAGCCTAGTGCAATCCCTCGTACTCAGCCATCTGGATTACTGCAACTCAATATAAGCAGGTTGTAAAGAGCAAATACTGAGGAAACTTCAGCCCAGAACACAGCAGCCAGACTCATCTTTGGGAAAACCAAAATATGAAAGTGCAAAACCCTTACGAGAGAAGCTACACTGGCTCCCACTCAAAGAACGCATTACTTATAAAGTATGCATAAGGGGGGTCACGTGATGCTCTGAAGAGAGAAGACGTGGTCTCGTGCTCTCCCGGGCCCAAGCTCCCTTTAAATCGGATTAAATACCGAAATTTCTTATGATCGAGACCCAAGAGACAAACCAACAGAAAGATAAATACCCCATGGACAAATACTTAAACTCGCCAGCGAGAACAATGACGAGCAGAGGGGGGAAAAAAGACAAAGACAAGCTGAAGACACCGGGCAGCATGGCGGAAAGCCTGACGGCAGGCGGGAACGCCTCGTTCACAGCAGAGCAACTACAGCAACTCACCAAAGCGATGAGCGCTGCTTTAGATCCCAAATTAGAAAAGCTGTATGCCAAGGTGTCGAGCCTAGAGGCGCTCATAACGGAGACCACCCAGAGAACAGGAGAGCTCGAAAGACGGGTGTCGGAGGTGGAAGACCGGGCGGGCCCCACTGCACAACAAGTGAAATCTATGGCTAGCACATTACAAGCGATGTCGACAAAGCTAGATGATCTTGAGAACAGATCCCGACGAGGGAATCTACGGCTTGTGGGGCTGCCGGAAACGGTGACGGACAGGGTCCTCTCGTCGGTCCTTGAAAAGTGGCTGACGGACGAGTTTGCCCTGTCGGATAGCGCGGGGAGGCTCTGTCTTGAGCGGGCACACCGCATAGGCCCCAAACAAGATGGACGGCAGTCTCCAAGAACAGTGATCATCAAAGTGCACAATTACGTGCACAAGGAAGAAATCCTGAGAGGGTCCCGTCAAAAAAGAAATGAGCTCCGATACGATGGACACATGATACGCATCTTTCAAGATTACTCAGCGGCACTGCAGGAGAAGAGAAAGAAATTCACCCCGATCTGCAAAACGCTGCATGAGAAACAAGTCACTTTCATGTTAATCTACCCTGCAATCTTAAAGATCAGACACGAGGGACGATGGAAACAGTTTGACGATGCCCAGAAGGCGGGAAAATTTGTGAATGAGCTGAAGGAAAATGCACAACCTGGAGATGCAGAGACCAGTTGAGCTGTAATTAAGAGCTTTAAATGTGATATGAGTTAATACATGTGCAAAGGTATGCCTTGGGAGATAAAACAATGTGATTTTCTTGGTATTCAATATACAGTAAATTTGGGTTGGAGCGGGAACCGGGAGGTACGGGAAGCCCTCATACCCATTCCAGCATAATGGGCAGGGAGAACCGGGAAGGTACGCAGGGGGGATGGGATGGGCAGTTGGGAGGGAGGATGATTGGGAGGGGAGGAGGTGGGAGGGGGGGGGAAGAATTTTTAAGCGGCACACAAGAATGGAAGAGCAGGAAGGAAAGACAAGGGCCCCTGGCGAACTTGACACTTGTCCGGGGAGGCCAATGGGTCAGAGGAAGTATTGCACTTGATACAATCCCTGGGGGGAGGCTGGGACCCCTGGGGAAGACAAAATGGATGGAGACTTTTGAACACGATGGGATAGATTACGATGGTTAACCGGTCGGGGAAAAATGTTAGATTAATCTCCTGGAATGTGGGCGGCATCACATCACCGGCTAAGCGGGCAAAGATACTGGGCGCGTTGAAGAGACATGGGGCGGGAATTGCATGCATCCAGGAAACCAGACTATCATTAGAAGAGAGTAAAAAACTGAAGAGGCACTGGGTGGGAGAGGTATTATGTTCCCCAGCCTCGGGGAGACGTGGAGGGGTAGCCATTTTACTTAATAAAGCCGTGGCGGTGGGGGCGAGCTTGCTGTTCGCAGATAAAGAAGGGCATTATATAGGAGTGCGGCTGAACTTGCAGGGGCAGACTAGACTGCTGGTGGCAGTGTATGCCCCGCAAACGGGAGGGAAAAAATTCTTTGCAGAATTGTTTGCAAAATGCCAACAATATGGGACAGATCCAATAATAGTGGCGGGGGATATGAACCAGGTACTGGATCCGCGGTTAGATAGAACCGGGCGACTTGCAGAAGAGGGGGGACATGGGCGTAGAATTCTGGAGACCTTTTGTGGAGGACTGGGGGTCGTGGACCCCTGGAGACTGTTACATGAAGAGGAGCGAGACTATACGCATACCTCGAGGGCCCATGGGACCCAGTCAAGGTTGGATTATATTTTAGTGTCACAAGGGTTGTTTCCTCAGGTTGTGGAGGCGGTAATTGATCCTGAGGAGATCTCGGATCATGCCATGGTCTGGGTAGACCTTGAGCCTCAGCCCTATTATCAAGGGGCGGGGGGCTGGAGGTTCCCGGCGTACCTTTACCCCTCACCGGAATTTACCAAATACCTTACCCAAAAGTGGGAAGATTTTGCGACGACAAATGCGCAACATATAGATCACCCGGGACTTTACTGGTCCACTGCGAAGGTTGTCATCAGGGGAGAGGTGATAGCATATGTCAGCAGGAGGAATCGCCAAATAGCACAGAAGGTGGTGGAGCTGGAGCGGAGGGTGAGGAAAGCTAGAAGGAGGTACGCGGGGAACCCCACTCAGGCCCTGCTGGAAGTCTTGATAGCTACGCGAACGGAACTAAATAGTTTACTGCATGAAAGACATGGGCGGGCGACGGTAGTACGCAAATACAATCTGAGTAGATTTGGAGATAGACCAGGGGGTATGCTGGCGCGACTTATTAAAGGGGCCCGCAAACCGCATGTGGTAATGCAACTCCGGAATAAGGCGGGACTCAGTACCTCGAACCCAGAACATATAGCACAAATTTTTCAAGCACACTTTAAGGCCCTGTATAAAGGAGAGAGAGTAGAAACGGATCTGAGAGAGCAGATCCGAGAATATCTGAAACAGGTACAGATGCCACAGTTACAGGTGGGTCAGGTAGACTCCCTGAACTCTCCTTTACGTGCAAAGGAAATCCTGGAGGCGATACAGGCGCTGAAACAATATTCGGCGCCTGGCCCAGACGGGTTCTCGGGGGAATTTTTCAAGATCCTTAAACCACAATTAATGAGACCCTTGCTAGGACTGTATGAAGAGGCGATTGAGAGAGGCCATTTCCCTAAATATGCCAATGAAGCCCTGATTAGTCTACTCCCCAAGCCGGGAAGGGACCTAGCGGACCCAGTAGCATACAGGCCCATCTCTCTCATAAATGTGGACATCAAGATTCTGTCACGGATCTTGGCAGAGAGATTAGCACAGGTGCTCCCCTCCGTAATTGGGGGGGATCAAGTAGGCTTTGTTAGGGGTCGCCACTCAGTACTTAATGTGAGAAAGCTAATCGCAGCCATGATAGAGGCGCCGGAAAGAGCCCCCGGCGGTTTAGTGATTAGCTTAGATGCAGAACGTGCCTTTGACAGGGTATTATGGCCATTTATGTTTGAGGCCCTAAAGTGGGTCGGAAT
Source organism: Microcaecilia unicolor (assembly GCF_901765095.1). Lineage (NCBI taxonomy): Eukaryota > Metazoa > Chordata > Amphibia > Gymnophiona > Siphonopidae > Microcaecilia > Microcaecilia unicolor. Next base: position 489,627,702 of record NC_044032.1, on the reverse strand, counting down.
TCAGGGGTGGTTCCTACAGACAGTTATAACACTCTATACAGATCCGCGGGCGAGATTGCTGGTAAATGGGGTGAAAACCGAGGATTTCTCGATAGAGAAGGGCACGAGGCAGGGTTGCCCCCTGTCGCCGTTGCTTTTTCTAATCTCACTGGAGCCATTGCTGTGCTCTATCAGGGCCAACCCACAAATCAAGGGGATGAAGGTGGGCAAAGATATAGTGAAGCTCTTAGCATACGCGGATGACCTGCTGCTTTTGGTGGATGATCCGCATACCTCGGTATCAGGCCTGTTAGCGGAGATAAAAAAATACGGGGACCTGTCAGGATTTAGTTTAAATCTTTCAAAATCCCTAGCACTTCCTATATCACATGCAACTAAACAGAAGTGGGTGGGCCCTTTCCCTTTCAGTTGGGCAGAGGGGCAGTTGAAGTACCTAGGGGTGAAGGTCCCAGTCCAGATACACGAGTTATACAAGGAGAATGTATTGCCTTTGCTGGGGGAGACTGAGCGACTGCTGGGAATTTGGGGTTCTTGTCCTCTCTCTTTGGCGGGGCGGATTGCGTTATATAATATGATGATAGCCCCTAAGTGGCTGTATAAGTTTCAGATGCTGCCGATGTACCTGCGGGGGAGAGAGGAGAAGAGATTGAAGGGAGCATTAAGAAAGTTTTTGTGGAATAATAGGAGACCCCGAATAACATTAGATGTGCTATACAAACCCAAAGACCATGGGGGCATGGGGCTACTTAATGTTCGTTATTTAACTGTCTCTTGCACCATGCGGCATATTAGAGACTGGCTTACAGGGACTGAACATTTCACGAATACGAGCCTAGAAGCCTCACTGACACCAGAGACGCACTTGAGCTGCCTGCTTCATACCACAAGAAAGAGATCAGTGGACACACCGCGGTTAAGCTGTTTTGTGCTCTCGGCGAGAGCAGCGTGGAGATGGTTGTGTCGCAGGCATGGGTTTTCTGCGGCTGCAACCCCATTTCTCTCCTTGAACTTGAACCCGGAATTCCCAGATGGCACTACTGCCACAGCATTTGTCCGCTGGAGACGGAGGGGACTACACTACCTATATTCAGCTGCTTGATGAAGAAGGACAGATTAAAACCTTTGGAGACCTACAACGGGAATATGGAATCCCCAACTGTGATTTTTATGCACACACCCAGGTGAGGCATTACGCCCATTCATTAGGAGCATTAAACCTCAGCGAAGATGTGCAGGATGTTCTGTCTGTGGCGCTTACGTTGGGAGCACAGGGGGTTGTGCCGTTGCGGTTCCACCACAGATCCCTCCTGGATACAACAGAGGATATTGATTACATAAAAACTGCAGTGGACTGGGCGCAGGATCTGGGAACAACATTCACGGCTGAAATGCTACAGGGGTTTTTATTAGCTATCCAGCGCAGAACCCATTTCATTCGACAATGGGAGCAACAGTATAAATTTGCATTGCGATATTACATAGCACCGGCCAGAGCGCTGAAAGCGGGTTTTGGAACAGGAACCTGCCTTAAATGCGGAGCAGCAGTGGCGACATTGGGACATATGTTCTGGCTCTGCCCGTTTGTCTTCCAGTTTTGGACCCGAGTCCTGACAGAGGTGGGTCTGTGTTGGAGGCGGAAAATGGACGTTCACCCATTGATCTTATTTGATAACTTCGCACTGAAAAGGCCCATCCCAGCAGGACTAGTGGGGTTTCTTCAGCGAGTAACAGTAGTCGGGAAAAAAGTGATTTTGCTTCAATGGAGAGAGGCCCTTGCCCCCACAAGAGAGTTATGGAGGACAAAAATGACAGAACTTCTGAACTTAGAGCTTTGTGGGATAGCCGCCTCGGCACGCAGACATAGTGATGTGCTGGCATTTCGTTGAGTGTGGCAAAGATATTGGACTACACTACAACCCACCATAAAACGACAAATACTAAACAAGTTAACCAGAATACAACAACAATTGGAGACTTCTCCCTTATTGTGAACTGACTGTTCTTTCGTGTGAAATGTTTAGAAATGGGTTAGGGGGGAAGGGACTGGGATCATGGGAAGAAAGAGAGGACAGGGAGAGGGAACTGAGGTAAGGCTTATAGGATTCTAAAATAAGATAGGCAACGAATCTGAGGAACAGGGGTAAAAGGGAGGGGAAAAGGGGGGGGGGGGGGACTCATCATAAAACACCTACTAATGATTAATGCTTGTTATACACGACCTTGTTATAGATATGTTGTTCCGGATATTTTTGAAATGTGTGTTTCTCTACTTTCTAATAAAAATGACTTAAACATAAAGTATGCATATTAGTCCACAAAATCATTCACGGTGAAGCCCCAGCCTACATGTCTGACTTAATAGACTTACCACCCAGAAACACTAAAAGATCATCCCGAACTTTCCTCAACCTCCACTTCCCTAATTGCAAAGGCTTGAAATACAAGACGCTGCACGCGTCAACCTTTTCTTACACGAGCACGCAGTTCTGGAATACACTGCCGTGCAACCTGAAAACGATCTACGAGCTAGCCACCTTCCGCAAACTATTGAAGACCCATCTTTTTGATAAAATCTACGGAAAGAACCAAAACACATAAAGTCCACACTCACTGTTCAGTAATGCATCAATACATCCACTTCTGAATTCTCATCCCCCGTAATCTTACCACACTCATACCTTTACTCACAGAAAAATGTATACCAAATGTTCTCTTGCTATTATATATTGCCCTATTAGTTTCCCGTTGTTTCTTTCCACCGTTTTACTGTTCTTTTCCATTGTTTTTTTCCCTTAACGACACTTTGACTTTGTCTCGTATAACTCCTCACAATGTAATCCATAACCGAGTTGTAACAAATCATATTTCCATGATTTACAATGTATTGTAAGCCACACTGAGCCCGCAAAAAGGTGGGAAAATGTGGGATACAAATGCAATAAAATAAATAAATAGTGTACAATCCCTTTTCCCCGTGGTTTAAACTGAAATTTTTTCTAGAGGTAGAAACTTAACAGCCAAGATTATAAAAACGAAAAGGTGGGATACAAATGCAACAAATAAAATAAATAAATAGTAGCTAGGTTTGAACTGTCCTACAAGAAAGTTATTCTATGTTCTTGCCTGCTGGAGAGGTAGCACTGCAGCTGACCTGAATTAGTCTACCTCCCTCCTCCAACAGGTAGGGGGTGGGAAAGAGGTCCGCAAGAACCACCAGGTCGGGTGGGGGGGCTTGATTCACGGCCCACTGAGCCCCCACGGCTTTTCTTGGAGGAATGCTAGGGAAGGTTAGGGGGACTGGAGACTCACCGGATCTCCCTGAACTTGTGTTTGGGGGGGGGGGGGGGGACTGTCATGTCGCTGGCTCAGGGTAGGGATGGGGGGGGGCACTAGGCCATCAGGGACATGCTGTTTGGGGTCTGGTGGTCCCACGGACCTCCAGCCCATGTGTGTTTGACAGGTCTGGGCTTTTCACAGCCCAAACCTGTCAAACAAGTGTGGGAGAATTGTGCCTGAGCACATGCTCTGGCATAATCCTTCCGCACTTTACCTTATTATCAGAGATAATAGCGCACATAAATTTGTATGCTATATCTCTGATCATAGGGGCAGTAAAGCCCCACTCTGTTCCAGCGCTATTTTTAGAGAGCTGTTTGGAACAGCGCAGGGCTTTTGATCATCTGGGCACTGGTGCTTACAACTGAAGAGTGTGTTTCTGATTTTAAGTGTGTGATCATCTGGCATCCAGCTATCACTGAACGGTGTGGTTCAATATTAAGACACATGAAAAGGTTCATTCAGAAGCATGGGTAATAGGCTTCAACAAAACTAACTTTGGCAAGATGGAGGAAATGCCTCAAGGTGGTAGATGGGCACATCTGGGGAAAGTAGACAAGTAGTGGACAAGAACTGAAAGAAGCAATTTTAAGGGCCATGAAGCTTTTTGTTAAGAAAGTCAACAGACTAGGAAAGGGAGGCTGCTATGATTCACGAAAGTAATATCTGTAAAGGTAAGGCAGCAAGAGATTAGTTTTTATAAACTGTAAGAGACTGAAGAAAAAACAAAAGCAACAACATCTAGAAAAACTAAGGTAAGCCAGTAGTCAGGGAAGCAAAGATGCAAATGGAAGAAAGAATAGCCAATGAAATAAAATGGGGGACAAGACTTTTTTTTTTTTTTTAAGATATGTTACTGATCCGAGGAAGTACAAAAATGCCACTATCAGACTCAGGGGTGAAGGGAAGGAATATGTAGAAGCTGAGGACAAAGCTGAATTGTTTAATACATCTGCTCTGTGTTTACAGATGACAGGCCAGTTGGAAGACTGCAGAAAAATAATAGGAAAAGAAGTGAGGTAGACCTCAAACAGTTTTGTTCATGAGGAGCTAGCTAAGCTAAAATTAAATAAAGAGATGGGGCTGGATGAAATATATCCGTGGGTGCTGAATTTAAGGGGGTTCTGGTGTCTCTGCAGACTTTTGAATGCTTTGAGTTGGGAGTGGTCTCTGAGTACTGGAAAATGGCGAATATGGTACCTCTCTAAAAAAGCAGAAGGAAGAGGTTGGGAACTACAGGCCAATTACTTTGACCTGTGTGGTGAGTAAATTCATGGAAATACTGCTAAAACAGAGGACAATGCAGTTTCTGGAATCCAAAGGATTATATGATCATAGGCAGCATTATTTTACAAGAAGGCGGTCTTGTCAGACAAATCTGATTAATTTCTTTGACTGCGTGATCAGAGATCTGGATCAAAAGATTATTAGATGTGTTGTATTTAGATTTCAGCAATGCCTTTGACACAGTTCTGCTAAGGTGACATAAATAAACTGAACACTCCTGGTATTAGCCCTAATGTGTTTGCCTTGGTTAGAAACTGGTTAAGTGGAATGTGACAAAGGGCAGTGGTAAATGGAGCTCACTCGAGAAGAATAGTGTTACCAGTGGTGTGCCACAGATATTGTCCCTGGTCTCATTCTTTCTAACAACGTTGTGAGTGATTGTTTGGTAAGGTTTACCCCTTTACAGAGGATACCAAAATATGCAAAGGAAAAGTGAGATAACATGAGGAGGCATATAGCTAAATTTGGAGATTAATCTAGAATTTGACACCTAATACATAATGCTAAAAAAAAAAAAGGAGGGTCGTGCATTTAAGTTGCAAAAACCCAAGGGAGCAGTAATTACGTGTACAAGAGCAGAACATGAAGGTGATCAAACAGGTAAAAAAGGGAACAGCAAAAACCAGAAGATGCTGGGGATCATGTAGTACCATACTGGAGAGCAAACGCTGAAACACGGAGATCCTGCACTCCTTGTTAATCTAATTATTGCAGCTGCAAAATCTTACTGATTGCCCTCAGGAGAGATCCTTCTGTTCTTGATCCTGAGACATCCTCGGACTGATGTTCCATCTCATCAATCCCCTAGAATGGCATCCAAATCTCAGCGGAGGGTAACTGAGCGGAGTAAGGTGCCTGAAGGAAAGATGGCAGATATGCACGCCCCACTCAGTCCCTCAGTTAGTTCCATGTGGATGGCTGAAATCACTACAAGGTAATAGCAGCGGTGAAAGCCGTTCTTGATAAGCTGCTGCAAGATCTTTAGGATACAGCATAAGATACCCATGAGAGATTGGATGTTTTCATTTGTATCTGAATCACTTGCAACAGTGTGTGAGCGATGTGGAGGACAATAAAGCGGCAGGAGCGGGTCCGATGGAGGAACTGTGTGACAATATGGCGAAGATGGAAGCTAAAGTTGACAACTTGGAGAATTGCTCCCATCGGAATAAGATTCACCTTAACTGGTTGCCAAGAGAATTTAAGGGATTTGAAACTATTAGGCTTCCTGGAACATTGGATTCCACAATCAGTGCAGCCGGGCCACCATCTAGGGCTGCTGCAGGTGGAGCACACCCATCGGGTGGGCCCCTTAAGACAACTTACTACCAGATCTCATGTTGTGATATTGACGATCTTGAATTATGGTCATAATAGGTCATTTTAAAAGCTATTCACTGTTTTCAAGACTATTCAGCACATGTGGCCATGGCTAGGAAAGCCTTCGCTCCTATTTGTGCAACTCTTTATGCCAAGAAAATCAGGGTTTCCTAATTATATCCAGCCAAACTGTATGTGCGACAAGAAGGGGATGACAAGTTTTTTGAAGATGTGGATTTGGCTGAGGATTTTATTGACTCCCTAAATTTGAACTCTACGGGCTCTTCTCCTGGGTCTTGATATGTCTCTGGCATCATCAAAGTTGCTTTTTTGGGCTCCAGGAATATTCCCCACAAGTTTTTGAGTACCCTCTGTACCTAGCAATCACCCATTTTGAGGTTTCTCGGAGAGTGTGATTTTATTAAATCATGTGATCGGCGGTCGTTATTGTTTAAGGGTGCTAGGGCCACGCTGTGTGGTTCCTGCTATCCTTCATTTGCTCTGTTTTCTTCTGGCTTCTGCTGTACTTATATGAGCAGATGAAACATCATTCTATAGTTTGGACTTATGGTTCCCCCTCCTTATTCTGCTGGACTAACTGTCCTGTTTAATTCTTCTTTCTATTGCTCGTTGTGACATAGATCATTGGAGATGTATCTTAGTTTTCTTTATCAGCTTCTGTATTTTGTTTTTGGGGGGGGGGGGGTGGATCTGTAGGGGAGGCGTGAAGGGTTCTGGCAATATGGTTGAATTGGCAGATTTTGCCCTTTTTTTTCCGTTTTAGTCTCCTTCGTGGAGGGCCCTGCATCCAGAGAGGGGAGAAGTACTTACACATGAGGAGTTTATGTAGTAAACTCAGTTGGTAGTCTAAGGGGAAGGAGGGGTTGGGAGCTAAAGCAGATTCAGGAGGGTAAAGTAGGGTTGGTTGGGGAGGGGTGAGGTGAGGGATGTTCCCTTTTCTTGGGGTTTTCATTGGAGCACCATGTTTTGTTTTCCCCCTATCACTTTTTCATCATCCTATCCTGCACCTGTGAACACTGTTGCTGTGGAGGAGGATGTAGACTGGGACATCCTGTTACTGGAAGCCATTATTCCTTGGACACTGATCTTCCTTGCCGCCAGTGTTGATGAGAGTAAAGCTGGTGTCTTGGAATGTCGGTGGTATCTCCTCACCTACTAAGCGTACTAAGATACTGCAGGTGCTGAAGACAAATGGTACAGCAGTTCCTACTGGAGACACATTTAAACTCCATAGAACACAAAACGCTGTATCATTGATGGGTGGGGTATTATTTAGAGGGTCCTTCGCCCAATAGGAAAATTGGGGTCATTATATTATTTCGTAAAGGCCTGCTTTTGGAAATTATAGATCCATTGGGGCAATACTTCATAGCCCATGTGGTGCTAGACCATGGTCTCGCAATTTTGGTAAATGTTTATGCTCCCAATAAGTATGATAAATCTTTCTTTAAAAATTGGAAACCTGCAAACATTTGATAAGGTCCCCATAATCATGTCGGGGGGAGGGGGGAGACTTTAACTCTGTTTTTCATTCTCTCGATCTAGGGTTGGCCCCATTGACTATTCAAAGGGAATCCCTTTATTGTGTACTGTACTTGATCTTTTGGACTCTTGGTGTCTCTTTCATCCAGGTGAAAAAGACTATACTCATTCACGGGCCCACGACACGTCATCTAGTACTGATTACTTATTATTGTCAACTGAATTGGCTTCTCGTCTGATTCAGGCTATGATAAGACCGTTTCAAGTTTCAGATCATGCTTTCATCTTGTTCGAGTTAGAGTGTGGCCCACGGGACTTGAGAGATTTTCACTGGAGGCTCCCTAAATATCTAATACAATACTACATTTCTTTTTTATTTATTTATTTTTTTTACACAGAGTAAATGGTGGGATTATGTGGATCATAATAAAGATTATTTTTCTATTAACCGGTTCTCTTTTGGGAGGCAGTGAATGCTGTTTTACATGGGGAAATAATTTCATACACATAAGAAAAGGGCAGGTGAGAGGACGTAGTGACGTCACCCAGCTGGATGGCTGCTTAGTCCTCAGGCTTGTTTTTCGCTATAATAAGCTCTCCCAACCGGACTCTTACATCAGCTGCATGTCCCCATACGTAGCGGATATGAACGGAGTCTCGACTGGATGTAAAAAGCCATGAACGGACCCTGCAAATCTCTGCTTGCACACCAGCGAACAATCTGAGCCCGGAGTCGCGGCTGCAAAGGCGCAGGAGAGGAACTGAATGGACTTCGAGGGGGCAATGCTTGAGAGTGATGGTGAAACAAACTCACAAGCTCAGCTTCCAAGGAGGAGCTCTCACTGGATGTCTGAACTAAAAGCAGCTATCCTGAGTGTCAAACGGGATTTGCTTGCAGACATGAAAGGCCTCCATTAAAAAAATCGACATGGGACAGCACCTGAATGAGTTTGAAGAGCGCTCACCAGGACATGCTGGACCTGAATAAAAAATATGACAGTCATAATGCTAAGTATGAGCAGCTGTTACTAAAGGTGGACGATAGCGAGAACAGGGCATGGAGAAAATATTTAGACGCGGGGCCTACCAGAGAGGGACAAGGGCAAAGGTGTGGCATCCCTGGTGCAACAGATTTGTCAGCTTTTTCTGCAAGCGGCATACCCAGGCTCGGAGCAATTGTCATTCAAGTGTACGAGCACACCGTGCCCTAGAACTTCATTCCCCAGATCGCCCTCATGATATCATAGCATGCTTTCTTCATTTCCCTCAGAAAGAGCAGATCTTGCAAACAGCCTAACAAGTGGGTCATATTATGTTTGATGGAGCAAAGATTGAACTTTTTGTCGCCAATTTGTCACTTATCACCTTAAGGAGGCGAAGGGAGTTCAGAGAGGTCACAGGCCGTCTTAATGAACAAAACATTTGAGATCAATGGCACTACCCCTTTGGCCTCTCTCTCATTTACGGTGAATAATAAAATGCACAGTCATGTAAACAAAGGAAGCTCAAGTGATCCTGCAGGAGGCAAATTTGTGGCTAGAACCACGGGAGCAATTAACATCAAGGATTCCTACCAGCCAACACTGGTGTCAGGGGAACAGAAGAAAAGATGAGAATGTCCTCTTGTTACTCTCTAAAAATATTAAGTTTGTAGATGGGGGCTTTGAATCATCATATAGATGTTCCCAGTTAAATTCGTGCCCTCCTTAAGCTGTAAATCAGAAGGATCTTCACCTTGTTGTAGTTTGGCTTAAGCTAGAGCTACAGCGGTCATTGTTGGGTTTCTTCTATGTGTGTGTGGGGGGGGGGAGGGGGAATACAGTGATTTATTTTGTGTTCCATGCACAATCCAGAAGGGATCTGAGTTGCTGATGGCTGCAAGACCGAGGAGATGAGGTTACTTCCTTCTGGCCCAATACATACATTGCCAATTTTGATTGGGGGGGGGGGGGTTGGGGAGGGATTGGGGGGCTACACAGGGAGAGGTTTCACATGTTTCTCTTGGTATCAAGAAGACATTTTCATTTTAACAATTCAGGTATGGCCTAGAGAAGATGGACATTGTTTTGGGAGAGGTTTTGATAATTTCTTGTGCACTTATTCTCTTAAGTTCTAAAACATGAACCGTCCACAAACTTGGGTATCCTTAAATGTTTGGGGTTTAAATTCAGCCATTGAGGCCAGGGTGTGGTCTGACCATGCACCAGAAGAGTCTGGAAAGAGTAAGCGATTTTGAAAGTGTAATAATAGCATTTTTCTTGACCCACAAAATATCTCCCAGGTGGAGACTGCCATGAAGGAATATTTTGAATTCAATGCTACTCCTGAGGTGTCTCCCATCACTTTTGGGAAGCACTGAAGGCTGTACTTTGAAGAAAGATTATTGCTCTGATCGCTTACAGCAGGATGCATCAAGCACAACAGAAAGAGGTCTTACGTCACCAGATCTATCAGCTAGAATACACACACACGCCGGGATGTCTGGCCCCTGATAAGTTATTGTTGCTAACTAAATTACGTAATGACCTACAAGCACTGGATTTAGAGGATATCGCTGTTAAGCTAGAATCAATATTTCGAGTGTGCCAATAGTTCAGGAAGGCTTCTAGCTCATAAATTAAAGAAGAAGCAATTATGTGTAATTAAGCTCTGGAATTCGTTGCCAGAGAACGTGGTAAAGGCGGTTAGCTTAGCGGGGTTTAAAAAGGGTTTGGACGGCTTCCTAAAGGAAAAGTCCATAGACCATTATTAAAATGACTTGGGGAAAATCCACTGCTTATTTCTGGGATAAGCAGCATAAAATGTACTGAACTTTTTGGGGATCTTGCCAGGTATTTGTGACCTGGATTGGCCATGGTTATATGCATTAATTATTGGTACTGGGACAGTGAAAAGGTTCTCTAGAGATCTTTCTTTTTTTTTTGGGGGGGGGGGTGTAAGAAAAATTACAAAAATTGTTTGATTGTTCTTTGCATTTATCACCTTGCTGAACCATTGGTTCTATTCTAGCTGTATTTCTAGCTGGCTGTATGTTACCTTTTTAATAAAAATAATGTAAAAGAATACACAAAGATGATAGTTCTTCCAAGTACAATAAGCTGGCCATAAGCTCTTTAATCATTGCACCAGCATTGGAAACTGGGATCTGACTCTGCTTTTTTCAGATGTCTGGACTCTGCAGATCCTCCTTTATCTGCTCCTGCCCCTCAGGTCTTTTAGATTTTAGCATTTGATAAAGCACCTGCTGCCCTCTTGGGCCAGAATTTCCACCTCTCAATTATGTGTAGATTAGGGGTATTAGTGGAGCACCAGACACATGCTGCCTCCCCTTCCTACCACATCATGTGATCCCTATACTTCTATATTCTGAACTTGTTTTTATTTAATGCACTTAAAATTAGAACTTTAAATTAACATAATTTGTTCTGTGAAGATTTCGCCATTTTCTGAAACCAAACACATGCACACACACTGATAACAGAAAAAAAGTGAAAATTAAATCTTATCATAGTAGAACATTCCATGATCCTTAATATCAGATTTTTTATGTTTTCATCAGTTCTAATTTTCTAGAGCTAGCTGGAAGCAAATCTCTCACCTGCGCTCGTTACAGGCTTCGCAGTTACACGTTATGTCTGAGGATGTGGAATTACTGAGGTCTGTAGGTGGTGGGACTGGCTGTGCTCCAACAGTTATTCTGCTGCCACCTACTGTCTCTTGCTGTGATCCGCTGTTTCCAAGAGGCACATGCAAAAGGAAATCTTGGTTCTGTTTTCAATTTAAAAAAAAAGAGGGGGGGCATAAACATTAATGATATGGTTTTTAACCTACCACAGCAACAACAGAACTACCAAAGTTGGAATATTCATTATAAGGTGATGAGCTTCCTGGGCAGTATCAGTGGAGTACCCAAAATACAGCATAAATGGGATATTTGCTTAATTGGAATTACATAATACTTTCGTAACATACATCAGCTTAAGGTTAAACTATATGCATTTAACTTATCAAAGTAGTCCTTTACATTTATTTTTTTTTAGATCACAAGATAAGAACATACACCACACACTAGAAAAGATACATGTAAGTTTCAAGCCCATGATTAAATAACAGGTGCCATGTTTCCGATGATACTGTGAGTCTGAATATGTCATTAGAGATTTAAAGAATCATCTTACGTCGCATTTTGTTTCATTGCATTAGCTGAAAGTACAGTATACTATTTATGGTTTTGTCTACTATCTTTTTTTTTATCTATTTCACTGTTTTACTTACCTTTAATGTTTGACTGCATTGCTTTTACATATCTGTGATGTTTACAAGAAAATTGTTGCTGCTGTTTTAGATTGATATGTATTCATATCTAACTTGGTTCTTTACTTAGCTACTATGTAATTGAGTAACAAATTGAGCAGTTTACTTTTAAGAATGCTACATAGCAGTGGTCTTCACTAATTTTTAGATCAGGGCCACTTTGGATCCAAATAAGCTAAAGGAGAGCTGTCAAATACCTTCCCAGGTGAGGTCATGACACTGCTAACCAGTGTGTCAATGACATTCACCACACCAGCCTGCCTTCAAAGTTTTTATTGGGCATATCCTCAGGGAGCTGGGCATTTCCAAATGCATTCTCTTCATCTATTGAGAAATGCCTTGTCCTTCAAGCATACAATTCTTCTCATCCACTTCTCCCTTTCTATCATGAACATGGGTAGAAAGGTAGAGTAGAAGAAAAAAAGCCAGAATAACGGCAAAGGCAGAGAGTAGCAGAAATAAAGCCAGAATAAGGGCCAACCCAGAGGTCACCAGGGGCCACCATGGGCCCCTGGACCTTGCATGCACTGAAGAACACTGTTATATAGTGTAGATTATGAAAATCAAACATACGAGTGAAAGTTTCCTATATCAATTTGAAGTAGAGTATGAAAGTACGTAAATTTAGTAACAGAATATGGCTAAAATAAAATTGTATACCTATATATTCTCTATAGACAGCAAGACTAAATCAGACACACACGGCATGGCAATATGAACAGCTTTCCCAGATTTCAGCATTAATGTAAAATTTTGAGTGTTATGTAACCCTTCCTATGTTCAGCTGTCTCCACAGACTCCTCAGTTCTCCACAGCTCAAGAATTAATGTACCTCAGAGGTGGGAGAGATTGTGTATCTGATTAATACTGCTGCATATATAGAACACCCTGCAACAGGTAAGCAACTTTCTCACTAAGCAAGATGTAATCAGAAACACAAGTACATGTTGTCCCATTCAACTTTACAGAAAAATATGTCCATTGTTCAGGAAAGTGGTCCAATAAGATGATTAAGTAAAAGCTGTCTAGAAGTGAGGGTCAAGCAACTGCTTTTCACATGCTGTCAAAAAAGCCACAACAACTACAGTGGCTCTGATCTGATGAGGTTTGACTCTACCCATTAAAGTGATACCCATTTGTTCAAAACAAAAATGGGATAAAAGAAGCTAGCCATTTAGCTAGCATTCATCCTGCCACTGCAAGGCTGAGTCTGTCAGTGTTAAAGGAGGGGAACAGCTGCTTAGATTAAAAAATGATGCTCTTTGACAGACTGTGAGAGCTCATATACAGGCCAGTTTGTAGAGGGGATTCTCATGTGGATACTTGTGCTGGTTAGGATAAAACGTGGGCAGCATTATTTATTCATTTACATGAAAGAAAGTGATCACCTTTGGAAGCAATTTAGGAAGAGTATATAGTACTATTTTATTACAACAAAACTGACTGTAAGGTTTATAAGTGACCAAGACATGAAGTCCAGCTACTAGAAACGAAACTTTCCAGCTTTGATTCTTGAGATATTTTAATTCCATGGACTCAAATGATGGTTTCAAGAGAGATATGAGGATGCCGTTGACATACTATAGCTCAGCAAGCTTCTACTGGTTGTCAGACATGAAGAAACCTTTTCATGAACCAGGAAATAACGACTGAGCAGCCAAGGCTCTGTCTATCAGGACCAGATAGTCTGAGAGTGCACAGAGATGTACTCTTCTAAAAGACTTTTACAGGTATACCTATTGCAGCATGGTATGTGGTAGACAGTTAAGAGTCCTGACCATTAGTGACAAACCAGACTGAAAACCTATTCCATTTAAAAGAATATGAAATTAGTGGAAGGCTTTCTTGTTGCCACTTAGATGTCCTGAATGGGAGGTGGTAGATTCATGGAGGTCACTAGGCACTGTTTAATTTCCATACTGTCAGAGTCAATGACGAGGCTGAGATGCAGAAGAGAATCCCCATTCTGTGTTATCAAGGTTGAAAAGTATGGTGTTTTGCTATTAGGGAGATGAGTGGATAAGTGCAAAGGAGAGGCCAACTACAGTTTACTGCTTGTGCGATCCTCTCTAGGCTAATGGGGGATGTGTACACTGAACATCAGAGGGGCTGCTTTGTGATACTACTGCTGACAAATAGACCTTTTTGAAAAGTGCATCAATTCCAAAAAAATGTCTTATGCTTTTGATGATCTAACGACAATTTGTGGACGCTGAAGTACCCTACTGAACTTGTCTACTATGTTGTTCTGATTGCCCAACATTTAAGTACATTGATTTCCAGACACAAACAAATTCAAAATCCCAAATTTGTGCTACTTTCTGGCAGAGACAAAGCGTCCATCTGGATCAGCAGTGATTGACTCTAGAGGAGATTGCAAAACACTCTAATGGAGTAAAAGACTGCTCTGAATGCTAAACAATTGACATGGAGAATTCTTTTGGCCTTTGACCAGGCTGCTGTATGAGACTAGAAGTCAACCTTTGATCCCAACCAATCAAGTGTGTGCCACAAGGTGCTAACAATTTTCCAATGGTGCTAAAGGGGCACCCTTCTATCAAGTTGATTTTAGATGTCCACTATGGTAATACAGTCCAAAATGAAGTTAAAACAAACTGACAGATAACGGTTGGGTATGTTGATTCCATTGGAATTTGAAGTCCCATTCTGGCCTTTTTAGACAAGTTAATGATAAAACATGCTCTCGCCAGGAGAACATGTAGCTTAACATCTGTAATAGGTTCTCGCTTTGACGTACAGAGAGCAGCAGACGTTATGGAGACAGTGCACTAGAAAGAAAGATGGGCTTGATTCATGTCTAGATGAGTTCTTTATGAATGAGACTAGTAAAAAAGGCCCATTTCGGTATGTAATTTAGACAAGTTAATGATAAAACATGCTCTCGCCAGGAGAACATGTAGCTTAACATCTGTAATAGGTTCTCGCTTTGACGTACAGAGAGCAGCAGACGTTATGGAGACAGTGCACTAGAAAGAAAGATGGGCTTGATTCATGTCTAGATGAGTTCTTTATGAATGAGACTAGTAAAAAAGGCCCATTTCGGTATGTAATGAAATGGGCGCTAATAAGGTTATCCCTCCCTCCCTCCCTCTGTCCCCTCCAAGTCCCACGGCTCCCTTTCTTCCCTTCCGATTTCCAGGCCCTCCCTCTCTCCCCTTCCCTCTGTCCCTCCCCCGAGTTCCAGTCCCCCCTCCTCTCTGTCTCACAGACACGTCCTTGCGATGCCTCCACCCGTGGCCCTCCCCCTCCCCGACACTGGCCCTGCCCATCCCCCTACGTGCACGTCGCCCCCCACTCCAAAATCGCCTACCCCCCCCCCCCCTGCTACCCCCCCCTCTCCCCCTCTTACCGGGGTCCCGGCAGCAGCAGTGAAGAGCCTCGCGAGTCTGCTGCCTTCCCTTCTCTTCGTTCTCATCTCTGATCCCGCCCTCACTTCCTGTTTCCGCAAGGACAGGACCTGAGTCAGAGCTGAAAGCGAAGAGAGAGAAGGCAGCAGACTCGCGAGGCTCTTCACTGCTGCCACCGGGACCCCGGTAAGCGGGGGGGGGGGGGGGGGGGGGGGGGGGGGGGGGGGGTTGTTGGCGATTTTGGAGGGGGGGGGGGGCGACGTGCACGTAGGCACGTCTCTGCCTGCTCCCGCTGTTCTTCAATGCGCGTCTCTCACTGGGATCGTAACCCCCTGCTGATGTCAGTAAAGCAGGGTTCTACTGCTGGCCAGTGACGTCAGCAGGTGGTTATGATCCCAGTGAGACACTTTAGAACGTTCACATAGCAAATTATTATATTAGATTACCTTTGTAGACTGAAGGGTTAACTTTTCAAAGTCAAAGAACGCCAAGGGTTTTGAAGATGAAATGTTACATTCCTGAGTAATAGAGCTATATCTCCTCATAAACTGTCAGCAGCCAATCACTGAGGTAAAGAGGAATTAGTGTCTTTGTGTAGATAAGGCACTACCACTACTAGATACACAGTGAAAACGCTGCAGGAAGAGGAGAAGCCAAAGGGAAGTACCTGGTATTGATAAAAGTTGGTCTGCAGAATTATGGAATGAACAGGTGCCGGCATCCTTGAGACCAAATGAAAACAGTCAGTCCCTCTGGTCAAACAGGTGAGGATGGAGGAAAACTTTCATTTTGAAAGTTCTCTTTGCAAAGGAATAAACTGAGGTCTCTGAGATGGAATGTAATCCTCCCATAATTTTGGGAATGAGAAACTCTCCAGAATATAACCCTTGGTTCCATTCCTAGACTGGAACAGGTTCTAAGACAAGGGTTCTCAATCCAGTCCTCAGGACACAGCTAGCCAGTCAGATTTTCAGGATATCCACAATGATTATGAACGCCACCACACTGCCTCTCCATTGTGTGCAAATCCATCTCATGCATATTCGTTACAGACATCTGAAGACCTCCAGATATGATTCTGCAGACTCAAGCCACCCACAATGCTCAACTGGGGACCAGTCAACCAACTGGACCAGAAGCAAATCCCTCAGAACCAGAAGCTGAAAAGTGTGTCCATCCACCTGCTGCAGGTAGAAAATACTGAGGAGCTGGTCTGGATGCCAAGAGATGTATGTCTCAGCTCAGTTTTTCAGTTCTCTCTCTCCACCAGCTGGTTGATGGACACAGCTATCCCACAGATTTTGGAATAGTGGAAGCTACATAATGGAAGTAGCTACTCTGAAAACTATTGCCAAATACAGTATTTTAAATTGGCAAAATTCTGGTTAATGACATTGTTTGTATATACTTCCCATGGTCTCAGGAGTTATATAAAGTTCAGGTTGCCCGCTCCTGCATTAGTCTGTTCCCAAAGGGAGAGGAAAGTCAGCCTAAAGAACTACTGGACTATGTTCCACCAGGAATCTGAGCCTACAGCCTTTCCAGTAGCAGCATACTTGACCTACTCATAATTGTTGGACCAGGCCATACATCTGCAGCATCTGCTGGAGCCAGACAAATACTGAGAAGCTAAAGGCAGCACCAGCTCCCTATTTGGTGAGTGAAGTTAGCTCTGAGATTTATTTTCTGGCTCCATCTGCATGACAGAGGGACATAACCCATTCTTCTGGTCTGGCATGGACAAGGAATGATGCATTTCATGCCATCCAATTATACTATCTCCAGACAAAATTTCATTAGAATTAGGGTCATAGAAAGGAACAGGCAAGGCAGGCAACCAACCATCTTGATTGCATCAAGGGTGACATAGCAGTAATCAGTGTTGTCACTAACAGTATATGCTCTCCAAAGCCTCTTAGGCTGTATCATACATTACAATAATTATTTATACTCCACCACTGTCCACATAGGTTCACTGTGGGTTCACAAATAAAAGAAGACAGTTATTTCTGGGAAGTACAAAATTACTTCTCAGTTAAACATAATAAGACAAATCATAAACTCATCAGAGAAGGACCCCCAGCAGACTAACTGCGTTATCTGTTGCTGACTTTATCCCCCACTGATGGCAACACTCCAGGAGTGCCTGAGGCTGGCCCAGTAACAGACCTCTTAGAATTGCTCCAGTGGTTTGAAATAAGTTGAAATTGCTTCTCATGCATTTCTTACAGAGAAATTGTCAATTTTGCCCTCCTCCAATATCTACTCTAAAAGAAACAAATCAAGTGACCCTAAACCTGTACCCCACCTCTCCCCCAAGGGTCTACACCTGTACAAAAAGTTTGATTCAGTTTAATCTACCCATTAGTAATTGAGGACCACACACATATTCAATAATTTGATACAGCACTGGTTTTATGAAGCCAACACTAAAAAGGAAAGCAGTGGTAGCCAAACTTAAGATTTCAAAATTTTAAGAACAAGTACAGATTTAAAATGAGTTTCCCAACATTTGAGAAAAGTAATTTAAGGCAGGTAGGTACAATCAGGCTGACAAAGCTGTAATACGGAAGCTGAAAGCAAATAAGGACCTACTGTCCTGAACTGACCCATCCAGTATGCCCACTGGTCTAGTCTACACTGCATGGTAAACTCACCACAAGAGACTGATCTAGCGTTGCATGTCTTTCTTCCTTTTCAACTGTTCTTCGACAATCTGGACACACCCAAAGTGGAAGATGCAGCATACTGTTTGTTTTGGGTGATGTAGAAAGTGCCATTTTGCTTGAATTTTTAATCCCATTCTCTGTGAGTGAGGAATCTTTCCGTTCGCTTCTACATAGAAGACAGTGCTCTCCTGTTGTATATGGTGACCTCTGACCCAAGCCAAAGGTAAAAGGAGTCTGCAATGAAACAGCACAAAATATTTAAACATAATCAACTTTATTGTAAATATCTACAACAGAATATAAGCATTTTCTATTGCTGGGATGTTTTCCAGTTAGAGAAAAACTGCATATATATATATATTAAAGGGCTTAAGTTATCTTACTGGAAGCAGCACTGTGGGATAATTTTCCTGCAAGTCTGCCTAACTGAAATAACTCTAAACTTACAATTACAACAAAGTGACACAAAAGTGATCCAAATGAATGTAAATATTCTCTGTTCCACAGAATACACTTGGCATGTGTTTTATAGCTCTCACTGAGGTTAGACAGGAAATTGCTCTCACTTGATGACAGTGAATCTGTCATGAAAAACAGGGTTTATTATGAGGGCTCGACTGTACTTGAAAGGTTCCAATTACTAGAAAGTTGCATCAAGCTCCTTTTATCAAGTCATAACTTCTCTGATGGAAAAAGAAGCATTGGACTATTAGACTAAGAAAATGAACCTTGTGTATGTCTCCCTGATGAGGACTCACCAGGTATGTAAAACTAGAAGTCCTAAGGTGAATTTGAGCACTTGCACAGCCAGGTCTGTCTCACAGACTACCCCTGTGCAGCTGGTCAGTGGTAGAATGGTGCTATCTAGGAAAATCACTGGTAGGCTGGATGTTCAGTCAACACCCAAGCTGGTGACGGTAGCCAACTGGATTATTGTGGGAGTTGTGGTTAAACACGAGGGATGCAAACCAAACAGGGATCTTGCAGCTCAGGAAGAAATATTCCAATGAAATGGTGGGAAAAAACATCTTAGATAAACACATCTTGGCTAAAAAGGAAGTTCTGTTCTGTGGCTGGCAACTAAGTATATTTTTGGCAGTAAATACATGTTGTTAAGTAACGTCAAGTCAGTGTCGAACTGTAGTAACTCTCTCACAGTTCCCCTGACCTTGGTTTGATCTTAGTCAGGCAGCTAATCGTTGACTAGTATTCACAGTTGCTGCTATTTTATCAATCCATAAAATTGCTGTTCTTCCTCTTTTACATTGACCCTCAACCTGGCCTTGTGATGTCTCTCTAATGTTTTGAGTCTTTGCATGATGTATCAAAAGCATGAAAGTCAAAATCTTATGAGCTTTCAAGGAAAGCTTAGGTTTGATTTCCTCCAATACCAACCACGCTGTGTTTTGGGCAGTCCACTGTATGAACAATATTCTTCTCTAGCACCGTAATTCATAGGCATCAGTTTTCTTCCTGACTTGCTTCTTTACTGTCCAACTTTCACATCCTTATCAAATTACTGAAAACACCATGGCCTGGACAAGTCAAATCTTTGTATCCAGCTCTGCACTTGAAGGTCTCATCTAGGTCCTTTATAGCTGTTCTGCCAAGAGCAATATGTTATTGTATTTCTGACTGGTTATTTCATTATTTATTATTGATCTAAATAGGATGAAGATGTCTACTATTTCCATTTCTTCTCCATAAAGGATGAAATTTTGATTTTACCAGTTGCCAGAATCTCTCTTATCTTTACATTAAGGTGCAGGCCCTTTTCTGAGACTACATTCCTTGATCTTGATAAGAAGTTTAAAAATGTCTTCACTTTCAGCCAGTAACATATTATCATCAGCTTAGAAACAGTTTTTGATGAGTTTTCCACCAATTTTCACACCAAAGGTTTCTTTATACAGTCCCACTTCTCTTATTTGTTCTGCATAAAGACTGAACAGGTAAGGGGAATATATGGGTCAGTTCATGTCAAGTGGAACAGGAGTTCCAATTTTGACAAAAATCTGCATGAATGTTCTAGAAAGTTTCAAAGTAAATGCTGCAGAATTTCAAGATCAGAAGTCTCGTAGTTGTGGAAATCTAGGCCACAGACAAAAAGAAACACTACAAATATATGAAGCAATGCGACAAAAATGGCAAGTTCATCATCTTATTATATTTAAAGAACAGTATGATTGTGAAGCGCTGTGTACGACTGGTAGCGCTATAGAAATGATTTGTAGTAGTAGTAGTAGAATTGGCTTGTAATTTAGCCATAACTACCAATAGGGGTATATAATTACAAATAGAGTACCATCTATATAAACACACACAACCGTACTCTCAATTTGATTTTAATATAGATTTCTTCATTAATCACCCAATTACAATTCTTACTCCCATTCAAATGCAGGTTAACCTGAAACCCCAGAACTCACTCATTCATGCCCTTCATTACTACTACTACTACTATTTAGCATTTCTATAGCGCTACAAGGCATACGCAGCGCTGCACAAACATAGAAGAAAGACAGTCCCTGCTCAATGAGCTTACAATCTAATAGACAAAAAATAAATAAAGTAAGCAAATCAAATCAGTTAATGTGAACGGGAAGGAAGAGAGGAGGGTAGGTGGAGGCAAGTGGTTACAAGTGGTTACGAGTCAAAAGCAATGTTAAAGAGGTGAGATTACACCATTCAGTCATCCACATAATTTCAATATATACATAACTTGTTTCCATAGTATATATCGTTATCACTGATTTTATATGTCCAATCTTTTGTATAGTCCATAAACCGAACTATATGCTTTCTTCGCTCCAAGTATCTTATTGCTGACTCTGGAGCAAACTTCGTCTGGACTTAACCGCCGGTATCTTATGTCAAAAACAGTTTATTTGTCAAATAGACCATCAATTGGACACAAAACGGCTAGCGCGGCAAGAAGAGAGCTACCGGTACAGCTTACAGGCCATCCGGCATTTACAAAATTCCTCTAACTTCTCTAGCTCCTCTATGCATGCCTCTATGCGAGTAATTTAGCCACCAAGGCAACTTTTTGGTGCTGAATAAGATTGTCTTTAAGCTCTCACTTTAAATTTATTTCTGAAAATTAACCGAAAGTAGACTGAAAAATCTGTATGATATAATTTAAAATAAAGTTTGGATTAATGTTCTTCAGCAGTAAACCTGATATTTGGCCAACTTCCTGACTCCAAGGTTAAGAGAAAATATTTATTGTGTGCTTTTTTATGAGATATACTTAGTTGAAAAGAGGCAAAACAAATTGTGTGTAAAATTCTGCCCCATTTTCAGGTGAAAATCTCAACAGATGTCAGAAATTCTCTCAATTATTTGATTTCTTTTTTTAATCAAACATACTTAGGGGCCCTTTTACCAAGAAGTGGTAAGGCATGGCAAAATAGCACTACCGCCAGGCGTACTGCCGGATTACCGCCAGGCTGGCATGTGAGCCCTTATCACCTCCTAAATAGGTGATGGTAAGGGCTCAGGTAGTAAATGGTCACATGCTAATTTTGATATTTGTGCACGGCCATTGACGCCAAAACAAAAAATGCCTTCTTCCTGCCGTGGTAAAAAGTGGCTTCAGTGCGTAGCAATTCCATGTGCAACACTACCATGACCACTTTTTACCACCGCTTGGTAAAAAGGCCCTTTAATATTCACACAGATATTTTGTGTTTCAGTTTGAAACTTGTACAATTGTGCATGTCTAAAAAGAAAAATATATCACATCCTTGCTCCTACCTGTGAAACCCCGGTGAACTCGGAACTAATCGATCCGTCATTAAACTGTGCACCGTTTAAAGAAATCTAAAAAAAAAAACAGCAAGTACAGGTTATAACAGCACTGTATTCAAATTTAAGTTACAGAAATTAATTAAAATATTTACAGTTCAGCAATAAAAGTTAACTTATTCTTACAGAATACTGGAACTCAAGACATCCTGCTCTCCAACCAAGACAATATTAGTCAATGCAGATTAATGGGTAGGAGCTTGTCTCTTTTATATAAAGGTCTTTTGTTGAAGTTAGATATGGGAAAGATGCCACGGGGCAAGCTTACTTCAGGCTATTAGAATGACTATTTGGGAACAGATTTGAATGCATATGACTGGACTAAAATCTGGAAGTCTATTATTTAGGATCTTAGTATGTAGAGATGGGTTGAGTTCATAGTCAAACACACACAAAACCCTTTTCTTCCATTCTAGGTTTGCAGCAGGGACATCTCCTCTCTACTAGAGAGGCTGTGTTGCGCTGGGATCACACCTGCATGTTTGCAGGGACTAAAGGTTTGTTGCTGTATTTGGGCTGGGTGGAAAACGAGATCACTCAAATAATGTGAGTCCCCCTTCATACTATGCCACTTCTGGGATTGCTGGGTTGCTAGGAAGGACAGAGATGTGTTGTTTCTACACTGTAAATTAATTTCTCTGTTAATCATCTTCATGTTTAACTCTTGCAACCTTCTGGAAGGAATGACAAATCCTAATGGCTATGACAGACAGAGCTTTGATAGAGCATCAGCATTTAGATGCTTCAGTCAAGGGCCAGGTGGCTCACTATGGATGAGCATGGGCCTCTTTCCTGAAGTTTTATCATATTTCTTAATCTTATGCATGGTTATCTATTAACATTTTGGGGATGTATATGGTTTTACTGTGTACTGACGTACCCTTCTGTTTTTAAGCTTATGTATCTGCTGTGAACCTTGTTCTTGGATCCATTATGCAAAAAAAAAAATATATATATATATATATATATATATATATATATATATATATGCATGCAATTCCCTTATTTGTTTTTCTTTTTTTCCCTAGTTTTTCAAAAGAAGCTTCCATGTAGAGAATGATGCAGGGACAAAGTTTGTCCCCATCCCCGCGAACTCTGTCTGAGCCCATTCGCATAAGCCTTGAATAGTTATGATTTTATATTTAAATCATTTTATTAAAGTATAAAAGGAAACAACATTCTGTACAACTGTCATTTTATAAATAACAAATACAAAACAAGAAACAACAAAATCCCTGTCTTACGTCACAAATATCCCTTCCACTATCAGGAAAATTGAACAAGCCAAATTACTATAGAATGCTACATAGAAAATTCATGCTAACAGAATACATGGTCTCTTACACACACAGAACACAAATGCCATATATATAATAGTTGACAAAAAAATGATAAACATATTACCCAAAAACCCAAGAAGCCACACCAAAGAAATAGAAAGATATGTATTTCTCCTATACTGTGCAAAATATAAAGATTACACATACCAAGGATGGTGTTAAGGGTGTGCAACTAAGACAAATACCCAATGGCCAGAGAGAGCCCTAGGTCTGATGGAAGCTAAAGAAGGCACGGCCAGGTAGTGGGCTTTGGGGTCCCCTCCAAAATTTCTGCCCTGGGCCCTAACCATGTCCAACACCTGCTTTGGCAGGATACACATTTCAAATATGACACCCCAAAGTATCCCTTACCAGGTAGAACAGGGTAAGACCTGAGCCGGCCCCGAGACCCTTGAGCATGCCAGGCGTGGGGGCAAAACCCCAACGAAGCATCTCCAGGCAATCTCCATCACCACCCCCAGCATCCACCACCATCGGGCCCAGCGTCAGATAGTGGAGCCGGTCACCTGAGCCAATGGGGTTAGTGATGAGAGGAGAAGGGCGCCCAACGCCGGGGCAACTGACGACTGTTGACTGTGGTGGACCACATGGGCCACCTCTCCGACCACCGAGAAGGTTGGGATCCGAAGGCAGGTCAGGGCCGCAGGTTACGATCCCCCAGCAGGACACGAGCAGTGTGGTCCGCACAGACACAACTACACTGTAGGAGCCAAGAGCGATGAGTCAATCACAATCTAAGCAACAGACCCTGACAAGAGAGCACCGCAGGCTCGGACTCTCCGGTGCAAAGGAGGAACACCCAAGATGACGTTCAGTTTCTTCCACACAGTGGTGTTTTCAAATATGGGAAGTAGATGTGACGATAAGAAAAGAATCGCACATGCAACCCAGGTACAGAAAGACCACCACCCCATACACACACACAAACACCCCAGCACCCCAAATAAACACACAAACACAAAATTTAAAAAAAAAAAAAAAAAATGGAAAATTAGGTTCTTACCTTGGTAATATTCTTTCCTTTAGTCACAGCAGATGAATCTGCTGCTGATGACATGGAAAACTACCATCGCTCACGACAGATGAAACCAACAATAAAAAATACAGAGGAACTCCCAACGTGCCTTAAACAACCTCCAAAATGACCAATCTGAGCATATGGATCATCTATTACATAATAACTATGTGGATAACGGGAATACCAGCAGCATCACCCAAAGAATGGCACAAAATCCCAGTACGCATTGCTGGAAGACAACACATACATATAGAACTGGAAGAGCCTAACCACAGTCACAACAACACAGAGACCAAACCAACAACATAAAACCAAATCATAACAACTATCAATAAAACCACAATCATAAAACAGCCAAGCCACATAGACAACTATGACCTGTTAAACACACAAACACGACACATACGTCCCAATATCCATAGGATACATAAATGCAAGACTGGTAGTCAGTAAGACGGTGCTACTCAGAGACTGGATAGAAACGGCACAACTTGGATTATTACTCATAACAGAAACATGGCTACAACTCGAAGACGACCCCGCACTATTTGACCTATGCCCACCAGGATATAAAACAATTCACATCAACAGAATCAAAAGGAAGGGAGGCGGAGTTGCAATAATCCATAAAACTTGTCGCCAAATGCACATCATCAACATTTGAAATCTTGGCAAGCAGAATTAGACACAACACTAACAGATCAACTAAGTAGCACACTGTTTACCGCCCCTCAGAAGTTGGTCAAATGCTCAAGACGACTTCAAACATCTGCACAAACCAACTAAACATCCTATTAATCTGCACCTAGAAAAACAAAACGACACCAACACAAGAACCCTAATGAACTTCATAAACCAATGGAACTTTAAAACAGCACAAGGCACCATATCTCACACAAAAGGCCACCTATTAGACCTACAGCAAATAATCACACAATCGAAAACCTCAAATGGGAAGAGATACCATGGTCAGACCACAGCAAACTCACATTCACGTTACAATGGAAAGAAAATGGCAAAAACAAAGAACCAAGAACACCACACACACTTATAACCAGAGGGAAGGTGGACAACCACACAATCTGGACAACAGCAAAGAATGAACACAGAAACACATACACTTCATGAGAAACTGGGAGGAGGCAAGCAAAAACACACTAAATAAAATAGCACCACTCAAAATGAAAACAAGAAATAAAAAAACACAATGTCCCTTGTTTAATGATGAGCTACTGCAAATGAAAAAAATCCGTACAGAAAACTTGAAAGAACATGGGCCAAGAACAAAACAGATACAAACAAATCCAAATGGAGAAAAGCGATAAGAACATACACAAACAGCATAGAGAAAGCCAAAGTAGAACATTACAGCAAATATGCGAACCCAGCACAGATCAACATGAAAAAAAATATTCGAACTCATGAACAAACTATTGCACACCCAAGATGTACTAGCATCACCATAAACACAACCAACCACAGATGAGCTTGAACAACATTTTAAACACAAAATAACAAACAAGGTCAAATCTTGTGAAACCACAAAAATTAATCACAGAATCCTATAAGAATGAGGAAACCCCCCCCCCCCCCCACACACACACACACACACTGCAGCAGACAGAATCTGGTCTTCCTTCAAGTCTCCCGAACCAAAAACAATAAAGACACTATTGGCAAAATACACACATGCCCACTGCCTACTAGACAACTACCCTAACTATATGATGAAAGACCCACCAGAGTGGTTCACCAAAGACATCACAAAACACATCACATGCATGCCCTCAAAAGGACAATTCCCAACAAACAAAGGCTAGTAACACAAACAAGCAACACTGGGCCTTCTGAATGGAGATAAATGTAGTCCTTTTTATTCTGAAAGAGACCCGACATGAGCCGTATTTTGGCATACAAACGCCTGCCTCAGGGGTCTAGCACAAAAACATAAAACTTAAATTTTGATGTTTTCACCGTGAATATTTGTTTCACTTATATCTAACTGCTAATTATTTCTATAACACTACTAGACAAACAAAGCACTGTACACATTATATGCAGGTACTTTCTCTGTCCCTAAAAAGCTCACAATCTAAGTTTTGTGTTCCTGAGGCAATGGAGGATGAAGTGACTTGCCCAAGGTCACAAGGAGCTACAGTGGAAATCGAACCCAGGTCACCAGGATCAAAGGCCAATGCACTAACCACTAGGCTACTCCTCCACAGCCCTATTCCCATTCTGTTTAGCATATGAAATTACCTTTCCTTTTATTGCTGCATTATAATACACTCTTCTTGCAGACATTTTAATGGTCTTTGCAGGTTTTAGCAAATGTTTGCAGTTTAAGGTTCAAAATACAGCATTATCATATGCAATGGAACAAGCTTACTTTATATCTGTTACTATAGGTATGCAAAATGTATACCTTGCAGCTTCTTTGTTTGTTCACTAGTGATGCTTACCAGCAATCACTGGTACGCCAGGAAAACAGACCCACAGCAGGTCAGGGTAGCAGAGTCCCCGTCGTGCACAAATTGAGTACGTGCAAGAAGTGTCGGTGGGCTGGAAGAGAGGCCACCAAATTCTTTGATTACATCATTTTATGGTGCACCTGACATTTTTATATATTTTTCCTCATTTTTTCAGGCTGTTGTATACTGCACTACCTTTGTTACTATTTGACCATTTTGTTAAAGGTAAAATTAGTCCTTACATGATAATTTTCTTTCCATTAGTCCCAACAGATCATTCCAGGGACTTGTGGGTTATGACCCTCTGTAAGCAGGTGGAAACAGAGAGAACAAGTCGAGGTTTGGTACATTAGGTCATGTGCAGCCTGCTTAACCTCAGTATTATTGATACCAAAGTAGTTGAACAGCAAGAAATCCAACTGAGAAGATCTCTCCTGCCTCTAAAATGACCATGCAGGTCCCTCATTACCAAATTGCGGGAGGCATGCAGTAATGAATATAGTGCAGACAGCGTGTTTTGTTGTTTTTTTAACAAATCAAACTAAAGGACCTGTCTCATAACCGTGGAACCAAACAGTACACCAAATCAAGTCTTACCAAGGAAGAACACAGGGCAGGCCAATGGATCGATCTGTTGAGACTAATGGAAAGAAAAGTATCAGGAAAGGACTAATTGCCAAACCTAAGACCATTCTGCTAGCTTCCGCAGATCCTTTTTCATGTTTTCCACTTCCTCCCAGGTATCCACTCTGTTATAAATCTTAGTATCATACGCAAAAAGGCAAACTTTACCTTCCAACTTCGGCAATGTTACTCACAAATATAATGAACAGAATTGGCCCCAGCACCGATCCCTGAGGCACTCCACTACTCACCTTTCCCTCATCCATTAACCACCACCCTCTGGCGTCTGTCCGTCAACCAGTTCCTAATCCAGTTCACCACGTCAGGTCCTATCTTCAGCCTGTCCCGTTTATTTAAGAGCCTCCTGTGGGGAACCGTGTCAAAAGCTTTGCTGAAATCTAAGTAGATTACGTCTATAGCACGTCCATGATTCAATTCTCCTGTCACCCAGTCAAAGAATTCAATGAGATTCGTTTGGCACGATTTCCTTTGGTAAAACCATGTTGTCTTGGATCTTGCAACTTATTGGCTTCCAGGAAATTCACTATCCTTTCCTTCATCATCGCTTCCATTACTGTTCCAATAACCGAAGTGAAGCTTACCAGCCTGTAGTTTCCAGCTTCTTCCCTATCACCACTTTTGTGAAGAGGGACCACCTCTGCCGTTCTCCAATCCCATGGAACCTCTCCCGTCTGCAAGGATTTATTAAACAAATCTTTAAGAGGACCCGCCAGAACCTCTCTGAGCTCCCTCAATATCCTGGGGTGGATCCCGTCTGGTCCCATGGCTTTGGCCACCTTTAGATTTCCTAGTTGTTCATACTCTCTTCCGTGAACAGTGTTCTATCCACTCCATTCTCATATGTACTTTTGCCAGTCAATCGCGGTCCTTCTCCAGGATTTTCTTCTGTGAAAACAGAACAAAAGTATCTATTTAGCAAATTTGCCTTTTCTTCATCATTATCTACATAGCGGTTCGCAGCATCTTTCAGTCTCACAATTCCCTTTTTAGTCATTCTCCTTTCACTAATATACATGAAGAAATTTTTGTCACCCCTCCTTACCTTTCTAGCCATTTGTTCTTCCTTATGCGCTTTCGCCAGACGTCTCTCTCTCTTGGCTTCTTTCAGTTTCATCTGGTATTCCTCTCCGTGTTCCTCTTCTTGAGTTTTTCTGTATTTCTGGAATGCCAACTCTTTAGCCTTTATTTTCTTAGTCACTTTCTTGGAGAACCATATCGGTTTCCTTTTTCTCTTGCTTTTATTTTCTCTCCTTACATAAAAGTTTGTGGCCCTATTTATAGTTTCTTTCAGCCTGGACCACTGCCCTTCCACTTCTCGTATGTCCTCACAGCCCATCAGCTCCTTCCTCAGGTATTCCCCCATTTTACTAAAGTCAGCATGCTTGAAATCCCTTACTGTGAGTTTTGAGTGGCCGCCCTCCACTTCAGCTGTCATATCAAACCAAACCGTTTGATGGGCACCCACTCGGACATTTGACACACTATCCCCATTTGTGAGCACCAGATCCAGCGTCACTCCCTCCCTCGTGGGTTCCGTCACCATTTGTTTGAATAGAGCACTTTGGAAAGCATCCACGATTCCGCGGATGGAACCTTCAAATCTACATCTGGCAGACTGAAATTTCCCAGCAACAGCACCTCTCTCTTCTTTCCCAGCTTTTGAATATCCGCGATCAGATCTTTATCTAATTCCTCCAATTGTGTCGGAGGTCTGTAGACAACACCCACATGGACAGAGGTTCTATCATCTCTTTTTAAGGTGATCCATATTGCTTCTTCCTTTCCCCAGGCCCCTGTCATTTCAGTCGCTGCGATATCATTTCTCACATACAGAGCTAGTCCTCCACCTTTACGACCATCTCTATCATAGTAACATAGTAAATGACGGCAGAAAAAGACCTGCATGGTCAATCCAGTCTGCCCAACAAGACAAACTCATATGTGCTACTTTTTGTGTATACCCTACTTTGATTTGTACCTGTCCTCTTCAGGGCACAGACTGTATAAGTCTGTCCAGCACTATCCCCGCCTCCCACCACTGGCTCTGCCACAGACCGTATAAGTCTGCCCAGCACTATCCTCGCCTCCCACCACCAGCTGGCTCTGCCACCCAATCTCGGGTTAAGCTCCTTAGGATCCATTCCTTCTGAATAGGATTCCTTTATGTTTATCCCACGCGTGTTTGAATTCTGTTACCGTTTTCATTTCCACAATAGATTATAGCCTGGTATGTTTGCATCCCATTCATAGGAATCAGTGAGCCACTTCTCCGTGATTGCAACAACATCTAAATTTGCCTCCAAAATCAGGGCTTGAAGGTCATGAACTTTATTGCATAGACTGCGAGCATTTGTGGTCATCGCTTTCCATCTACATTTCCTGGCATGTGTTTTAACAGTAGTGATTTGGGGATGTCTTCTCTCTTTGTGTACCTTCACATCTTTTTGTTCCATCTTCATTGCTTTTTCTTCCACCTCAGTCCTATTTTCAGGAACATCACAGTGCTGTAATGGAGCAAAAGAATTCTGTAGGGGCAACACTTGTGAGGGTGGATGCTTCTGTGGCACATAAAGTCTGCCTGAGCCTACCGTGAACCATCTATTCTTAGGTGGTTTTATCCTTTGAGGCAGTAGTGAGAATTTGGTATGATTCTGTGCAGTCCTAGAAGCTGCTTTAAGTGCATCCAATTCCTGCTTTACTTTACTGAGCTCCTGTTTTAAACTAGCGAGCTGAAGACAGATAGGACAAGCCTTAAGTCTCCAGATGATTGGCCTTGAAACTAAAGCAGCACAATTATTACAGAGAATAAAAGTCATCCTGACTGTTTGAAATGGGTATGAACAGGTGTACTATGATGGGGTTAACAGTCTGCAAGATTGCCTGTGTGTGACTGAGGAGTAAAGTTAATGAGTTTTGGCTTGTCTATATATGACTGGAAAACCATGGGGTGGGTGGGATTATAAGTCCCAGTGAGTCAGCCAAGTGCTGTATCAAAAAAGTTCTCTAGGTATGACCAGAACTGATACAATCCAAGTCCTCAAATGGAGGCCGCTGATTTGCGCTCATAACCAGGTTAAGATGCGAAAATGGGGCAACCGGCAAACACGGAGGCCATAGGTGGTTAACTCCCCGGAAAAAGCACACCACGTCAGAGGGCAAGGCCAGTGAAGAGCCCTGATGCTGGCCCCAAAAACAGGCTAAGGCCGCCACCTGAACCTTTAAGGAGCTCAGGGACAAAGAATTATCAAGGCCATCCTGCAAAAAGACTAAGTTGCCGAGGGTCGCTGACAATCCTCAAAGAACACCACCATGATTCAAAGGTTTACCAGACCCGAGCATATACCATGGAAGTAGAACTTTTCCATGCCTCCAACTTGTGGTAATCACCATGTCCAGATAACCTTTCCACCTCAAGTGCATCCTCGCAAGAGCCAGGATGTAAGATCAAAGGGTGAGGGATCCTCCATGGGAACCAACCCGTCGCAGAAGACCACGCTGGGCTAACAAGCAGCGGTTGGTCGACCAGCAGACAGATCAGATCCAAGTACCACATGCACCTGGGTCAGACCGGAGCCACCCGAATTACCAGGCCTGGGCGCCCAATGACCCAGCCCACCATGGCCCACAGTGGGAACACCCAGAGGAGAGACGAAGGCCAGTGCTGAAGTAGAGCATCAATCCCATTCGATCCGACCTCCCTACCTCTGCTGAAGAAGTGGAGACCTTGGCATTGGACATGTGGGTCATCAGATCAATCACCGGAACTCCCAAAAACGCAGTTATTTGACCAAAGGCCTGTGGCGAGAGTTCCCATTCCCCAGGGTCCAGGTGGACCCGACTGAGGAAATCTGCCTACACATTCAAGGACCCCGCAATGTGCATTGCCGAGAGGAGGAACAGATGTTTCTCCGCCCAGAGACGCCTCCTTCGCTAGCAGAGCACTCTTGGTGCCCCCTGCCTGTTGACATAAGCCACCACCGTTGCATTATCGGAAACAACACACACCAGCTGGCCCTGCAAGCAAGGAGCAAAGTTCCAAAGCGTCAGCTGAATCGTGCGGAGTTGCAACCGGTTGATCGACTAGGATGCCTCAATCAGAGACCAAGTGCACTGGGTCGTCCAGCTGAGACAACGAGCCCCCACCCGGAGAGGAATGAATCCATGGTAACTACTCACCATGCTGGGTTTGCCAAAGGAAGATCCCATGTCAGCTTCTCTGGGAGTAGCCACCAGCATATTGTAAATCATGCGTGTGGCGACCAAGGTATCCGAATCAGATAATCCTCCCACAGAAGAGACCAACAGCTGAATTGCGACAACTGAAACGGTTACATATGGCTCCTGGCCCACAGAACTACATCCAATATCGTTGTCGTGGCACCCAAAACCTGCACATAGTCCCACACCCTGGGATCAGGCACCCACAGGAGGCCTTTGATCAATGTAGGTGCACCCTGCGTGCCTCCGGGAGGGACACCATCCTTTTCCAAGTGTTGAAAAATATCTCCAAGTACTCCAGCGACTGCGAGGGGACCAAGTGACACTTGTGCATGTTGATTACCCAGCCAAGGAATAGAAAGAAGGATGATTACCCTGTCCATCAACCGCAAATTTTCCTCGTATGATGATGCCCAAATCAGCCAATCGTCTAAATAGGGATGAACCTGTACCCCCTTCCTTCTGGAGGAATGCAGCGACGACCACCATAACCTTGGATAAAGTCCTCGGTGCCGTAGCGAGATCAAAGGGCAGGGTCTGGAATTGAAAATGCTGTTCAAGCACTGCGAAACAGAGAAAATGCTGATGAGGAGACCATATGGAAATATTAAAATAAGCCTCAAGATCGAGAGCAATTAGAAATTCTCCCAGCTGCACCCATAGCGCCTTGTTGACGAACTTGAGCTCGAGAATAGGATGAAGAAATCCATCCTTCTTCGGCACTACAAAGTACATGGAGTAGCAGCCTAAACTGATTTCTGATGGTGGGACTGGGAGTACTGCCCCCAGCTGTACCAGCTTGGCTAGAGTCTCTCAACGACCAGCAAGGAATGGACCAGGGCCCCATCATTGGGAACTTCTAACAGTAACACCTACAGACATTCAAGAGGTGGAAGTAGAAGCATGTTGCTCCTCCTGAAAGGGCTGTTGCTTCAGTTAGAAGTTATGCCTCTGACACCTCTCGAAATGGCCCAGACGATACAGCCTCATCTCCCGGAAATGGGAGTGGGCACAGCAAGCACGGAAACTCACCTTAGGCCTGTCCTCTGGCAGGCGTTGAACCTTGGAATCACCAAGAGCCTGAACAATCTTTTCCAAGTCCTCTCCGAAGAGCAGCTTGCCATGAAAAGACAGCCATGCCAGATGTGACTTTGAAGTCACATCAGCTGCCCAATGCCACAGCCAAAGCCAGCGATGAGAAATCACTGCCAAAGAGATTTTCTTGGCCAACACCCAAAGAATATCATAATGGTGATCCGCCAAATATGCAAGGCCAGATTCCAGGGCGGCAAGGACCTGATGAGCTTGTCGGGAGAAGTCACTTTCTGGACCCATGAAAGACACACGCATGCCAAATAAGACCCACACACTGACACCTGGAGGCACAATACTGCTACCTCAAAGGACATCTTCAAAGAAAATTCCAGCTTCCAATCCTGGATGTCCTTTAGAGCTGTGCTCCCACCAGCAGCATGGTCTTTTTAGTGACCGCTGTGATTACGGAGTCCATCGATGGAAGGCACAAGGACTCCAACTCCTCCATGGGCCGAAGGTAAAGATGCCCAGAGAATCCCATTGCACCGAGATGAGAACCTTCATGGCCTCATGGATATGAAAGGTCTTCGGGGGCCTCTTGGTCCTCGACATGATGGACGTGGTGGACGGCATGATAGATGAGTCTGAAGAAGAAATATTCAAAACATCAAGCGCCTGGCTGACGAGGACTGGAAGCTCCTCCTTCCTAAAACCAGAGCCGCTGTAGGGTCGTCCCCCTCAGCCGACGGCAATTCCCCCCTCTTCAAGAATCTCAGATGGAGTTGGTAGGGATTCCCCAGAAAAATGGCCATCCTCACATCTGAGGGCCCGGAGGTGTCATCCATGTCCCGCGGGACCTCAACACATTGTCTCAGACAAAAGTGGTGTCTGGATAGCCCAAGACCCCTGAGGGGAAGGCAGTCTGGAAGTATCCTGAGGCTCCCCCAATCTCTTCAATAAAAATGCATTATGCACTAGCAGCACAAATTCAGGAGAGTATGGAGAAAATATCACCCTTAAGTCTCTATTGAGTCTCCTGATGCATCTAAATCCAGCGATGCTGAGGTGGGAAAATGCTCGAGCGGCTGTCCTGTGGTTAAGTCTGCACGCTGTGCAGGGGAGAAAATGGTGCCCGCAGGATCACACACAGAAGCGATGCACGGGCTTGCCACCAAACTAAGCTCCGGCGCTTCTGAAGTCTCTGAAGCTGGTTTCCCAGCTGACTGTCTGCCAAGAACATGCCTCGCATCCTCCCGATGCTGCTCTCCGGCTTCCACATGGGGAGCAGCATTTTGCCAATTCCGTCAGTATAGACAAAGGCGTGCTGCGGTCTAATAGAGACTGACCCCTCCACGAGCGCTATACACACTCATAGAACAGCGCTCCAGCATCTGATCACCTAAAGTTTTTTTTTAATGTTCAACAGCTTACCTCAGTCCAGTTGACTAGATGATTTACTTTTTTTTTTTTTTTTTTTTTTTTTTTAATACAGAGGCAGGAAAGAAAATGGAACCAAATGTCCAAAGGCACAACAGCCCCAAAGACTGGAAGGGGGGAATCGGTGGGGGAGGATAGGGAGGGACCTAGCATCACCAGGTGTACCCCAAAAGATCCACAAAGGATCACCTCAACCCCAGATTAGGCTCTACAGGGCCTGGGGACGGACAGAGCCAAATCAATGCAGAGCTGCTCAGGTATGCCCTCCACCTGCTAGATAGAGAGAATACTGAGGTTAAGCAGGCTTCACGTGACCTGATAATGCAAACCTCAAATGTTCTATCTCCATCTGCTGGTAGAGGGACATAACCCACAAGTCTCTGGATTGATCTGTGGGACGCTATGGAATGTTATTTTTTTTTCAGTTTTCTTTTTACAGGAGTACAAAGAAAGCAAAGGACTAAACTTGCAGGACTCTTAGGTGTGCACCACTTACAGCCTTAAGACAAAATGTATTTTTGGTTTGTTTGTTTTTTATTCACATAGCAACACTATTTTCCATAATTTCCCTTGGGAAAGTTTACAAAAGCAACTTGTTAAAACAGTCAATATTAATTATAGCAATCAAGTAATATCAAACAATATTAATTATAGCAATCAAATAATATCAAACACTATCTTGCTAAAACAGACCTGATGCCCTTAAAGTTGTCACTGCTTGTTGTGCAAGCTCCTTTTGAACAGAAGATTGTAGAACACATCTACAACCAACATCTGTTACAAGCACTTTTGCCTGCTGATCAGATGATTATTTTTTAACACACAGGACTTAATACCAAGTCACTTCAGCTAGAAAAGTTTTAAACCAGGTTTTGAAGAATGCATTCACCTAAACAGATACTTTCTTGCCATCTAGGCTGCAACATTCTGAACATGTGGACATTATCCCCTTCTACCAGCAGATGGAGGTAGAAAAAAAGGCTAGGCTTTTCCAGCAAATCTACCAGTATAACATGCTGGTGTTCAGTGGAAATCTCCAGCACTTTCTCTACCGCCAGCAGACGGTAGGTTCTTCAGGTTGGCGCTCCTGGTCCACGGCCTAGCTCTTCGCTCTGGTGGCCGAGGAAGCGTAGCTGCTCCCAAGTTACCCAGTCTCCAAAACAGACCTGGCCTGCTTCAGTGTTGAGCTGAACT
Organism: Microcaecilia unicolor; assembly: GCF_901765095.1. NCBI lineage: Eukaryota > Metazoa > Chordata > Amphibia > Gymnophiona > Siphonopidae > Microcaecilia > Microcaecilia unicolor. The sequence continues at coordinate 489,592,737 of NC_044032.1, read as the reverse complement.
CCTCTGCCCCCAGTCATGCTTTTTAACGTCCACCGGGCAAGGCGCTTGGCTCAGTCCTGTGGGACCTTGCCAGAGGCACATGCCTCCACTCCCATGACCTCGTCCATACACACTGTTTGGAAGTTTCTCCCCCAGGCTCCCCTGCAACTCCCAGGCATTGTTTAGGAAAAAAAAATTATCCACCTGACAGCTTTATCCCCAATAAGGAACGGACCAATACTTTTCAACCTCCTCTGGAGTGAAGTTACATAGGTGATCCAGAGCTCTGGCACCCCTAAAGGGACCATCTGGATTTTCACACACTGCCATCATCATGCGGATAAGAGCCCTGTGAAGAGGAAAGTGCTTAGAGGGCCAAGTGAGCTCCTCCAACAGCAAATCCCATTTAGGGGAATCCGAAGCATAGAAAGGGCTCTAGGAATCTCGTCAATAAAGACAAGACAGCTTTTCTTAGAGAAGCCTCAGATTCAGAATCCCCTGAGGACAGAGTCCAAGAAGGCCTCAGAGTTCTCCCCAATCTCCTTTGAGGAAACTGGCACCTCTGGCCCCCTCCCTTCAGTCATATACATCTTAGAATCAAACCAGGGCCCCAACTGGGCCCTTGGGACCTCCAGGGACCCACCAGAGGGAGGGGTCTGTAGTCCAACTGCAACCGCTATCGGACCAGCTGTGCTAAGCTCTGGAGCGAAAAAGCCCCCCCCCCCCCCAACTCTGAACCCTGATGTGGAAGGGACATGCTCCTACTGCTTAAAAGCAGCAGTTGAATTTATCCCCAAGAGAGACAAAATGACTGTGGTTCCTGCCAAGGTATATATTTCAGACTGTTCCAGGGACATCACCAGTATAAAAGCTGGGCACATGCTGGAATCCTTCAGTATTGCTACTGCCCAAGCAGAACAGGGCCCAGAAACATAATAAATAATTTCAACCAATCCAAACACACGAACAGAGAAGCAGATCGAATTCTGCCAAAATCCCAAGCACAAAAGTCTTCCAGTGTGGATCTTGGCTTGGTCTAGCAGGATTCAAGGAAAGAAAATTAATAGGTATGAATAAATGTCTCCTTCCTTTTCATCCAGCTAGACTAGTCCATACCAATGTACTTAAGTACTGCCACGCTAGGAAAAGACCAAAGATCCATCAAGCCCAGCACTCTGTCTCCGACAGAGGCCAATCCAGGCCCCAAGAACCTGGCAAAACCCCCAAATTTAATAATGATCAATGGACTTTTCCTTCAGGAATCTGTCCAGACCCCCTTTAAACTCAGCAAGGCCAGCTGCCGACACTACCTTTTCTGGCAATGAGTTCCAGAGTCTAACTACGCGCTGAGTAAAGAAAAACTTTCTCCGATTTGTTTTAAACTTACCACATTCTAATTTCATCTTGTGTCCCCTGGTTCTATTATTGTTAGAAAGTGTAAACAAACGCTTCACATCTGTACGCTCTACCCCACTCATTATTTTGTAGACCTCTATCATATCACCCCTCAGCCGCCTTTTCTCCAGGCTAAAGAGTCCTAGCCATCCTAACCTCTCCTCATAGGGTAGTTGTCCCATCCCTTTTATCATTTTTGTCACCTTTCTCTGCACCTTCTCCAATTCCTTTATATCTTTTTTGAGATGAGGCGACCAGAAATGAACACAATACTCCAGGTGCGGTCGCACCATGGAGCGATATAACGGCATTTTAACATACTCATGCTTGTTTTCCATCCCTTTTCTAATACTCAACATTCTGTTCGCCTTCTTAGCCGCCGCAGCACATTGAGCTGAAGATTTCAACGTCCTATCCACGATGACTCCCAGATCCCTTTCTTGGTCCGTAACTCCTAAAGCGGAACCTTGCATGACATATCTGTGGTATGTATCATAGCAGTCCCTCAAAGAGAGGGGGAAGACAAGGCCTCTTAATTGACTGCTTGTCCAAAGGCTGCTTCACCCTTGGCCAGGACATCAATCTGAAATGAATGCAGCAATGACTGTCACCGCCTCGCAAATATCTTCTAGTGAAATGACTCCTAAGTCCATGAAAAATAAGCCCAATTTTTTTCTGGAACTCCTTTACCTCTGATAATGTAGGTTGCTTTATTCATCACATTATGGATGCCTTAGAAGCTGATTCTTCTTTTCACAGCCCCTGAAACAGGTGCGTCTCAGACTTGTGAAAGTGATTCATCTTCTCCAAGTACCTGACTAAAAGCCCTTCTCATATCCAGCTTATGGACTTTGCAAGAGAAGGCCAAATCAATACAAAGCTCAAATGCCAGAATCACCACCAACTGATTGAATGGAATGAAGAAACCACCTTTGAAAGAAAGGACAGAAACGTAACAACAGAGGCACAGTGTTTGGAGAACAAGTATGGGTCTCTATAAAACAAAGCCTGCAACTCTCATGGCTGAGCAAGTAGTCAATCCTTCAAAGTTGCACCTATTAAACCCCAAATTAAGGTCCCACTGAGAAAGCACTGCCCACAGCATAAAAACATAAGGATAGCCATACTGGGTCAGACCACTGCTTCCAACAGTGGTCAAATCCAGCAAACAAGTACCTGGCAGAAACCCAAATTAGTAGCAATGTTCCATGCTACCAATCCGTGGGGCAAACAGTGACTTCTCCCATGTCCATTTCAATAACAAACTATGGACTTTTCTTCCAGGAACCTGTCCAAACCTTTTTTAAACCCAGATATGCTAACTGCTGGCAGTGAGTTCCAGAGCTTACCTATTTTTAAGAGAAAAAATATTTCTTCCTACTTGTTTTAAAAGTATTGCCATGTAATTTCATTGGGTGTTCCTGGTCTTTGTGCTTTTGGAAAGAGTGAAAAACTTATTCACTTTCACCTGATCTACACCACTCAGGATTTTATAGACCTCAATCCTATCCCCCTTCAGCTGTCTCTTTTCCAAGATGAACAGCACTAAACTCTTTAGCCTTTCCTCATATGGAAGCAGCTCTATTCACTTTATCATTTTGGTCGCGCTTCATTGAACCTTTTCTAATTCCACTATATCTTTTCTGAGACACAGCGACCAGAACTGAATGCAGTACTCAAGGCGAGGTCACATCATGGAGTACAGAAGCATTATAATATTCTTGTACTTATTCTGCATCCCTTTCCTAATAATTCCTAGCATCCTGTTTGCTACTAGCAACTGTGCCTGCCAAGGAGACAGCTGCCTCTCTGAACACCAGTGTTCAAACAATGTCCACACTATTGCTACTATTTGGGATCCTGCCACTGTTGGAAGGATACTGCGCTAGATGGTCCACTGGTCTAACCCAGTATGGCTATTCTTATGTTCTTTTGTACACACCAACATAAATCAAGATGGTGGAATGTTTATGGGCCCTGAGTGTGTCAATAACCTATGCAAAATAACCATTTATTTATTTATTTTAAAAAATAATAAGATGCTCCATCTACCATTCTGGGCAGTTCACAAAATTACGTTCACAATATTGTTAAGCACTGTTTTCATGGGCCAAGCCATAAGCAGGAAAGCAACCTATCTATATGTTCCATCTTTGCTTATACCCTACACCGGTGATGGCGAACCTATGGCACGCGTGCCAGAGAGGGCACGCAGAGCCTTCTCCATTGGAACGCGCACCATCGCTGGTCCGTCCACTCTCCCTCCCTCCCAGCACCAGTTCGGCATCCCTCCTGCCCTCCCTCCAACCAAAGAAGCATCAGGCCGCCCGCCCTCCCAGCACCAGGCGGAGTGCGTCGGCAGCAAAACGCGTGTTCTTCATGCGGGAAGACCGAAGGTGCGCCGAGTGAAGAACACGCTCTTCGCTGCCGACGCACGCTGCCTTAACCCCGAGGAGTAGGACGGTACACTTTTTAAATTTCAAAGGAGGAGGGGGGTTCCTGGTGCTGGGAGGGATGACGGGCGGGCGGCCTGATACTTCTTTGGTTGGAGGGAGGGCAGGAGGGAGGCCTGGTGCTGGGTGGGTGGGAGGCTTCGTGCTGTGTGGTGCTGGGTGGGAGGGAGGGCTGCTACTGGATGGTGCTGGGTGGTAGCGAGGGAGCCATGATGTTGGGTGCTGGGTGGGAGGGAGCCCTGATGTTGGGTGCTGGGTGGGAGGGAGGGAGGCCTGATGTTGGGTGCTGGGAGAGAGGGCTGCCTGGTGCTGGGAGGGAGGGCAGGGGGAGAGGAGGGTGGCTGGACTGGACATGGGTGGCTGGAGGGGAGAGGAGGGTGGCTGGACATTTGTGGCTGGAGGGGAGCGGAGGGTTGCTGGACATGGATGGAGGGCAAGAAATGAAGAAGAAAGGAGGAAAGTAAAGAAATAAATGAAAAGGAAGCCCTGGAAACGAAGTTAAGAGGACAGATAGCAGCAGAATCGGATACTGGGCCAGCATGATCAGAAAAACAAAGTCACCAGACAACAAAGGTAGAAAAAAAATAATTTCATTCATGGGAGAATGAAAGGGAGGGAAGAAGAGGGATGTACTATAATGCATATGGAGGTGTAGGAAGAGGAGTGTACTAGAAGAATTATACGGGGACATATTCCAGATTTAGTCTTCATAGTCTGATCTAGGTAGTGTAGCTGGACTCGCAGTTAAGTCAGGTCTTTCTTGTAGGCTTGCTTGAAGAGGTAAGTTTTTAGCAGCTTCCGAAAAGGTAGATGGTCATTGACTAATCGGCTGGATCTTGGTAAGGCATTCCAGAGTTGGCTGCCCAAGACGGAGAAGTTGGATGCATAATATGTTTTGTACTTAAGTCCTTTGCAAGGGGAGATGAAGACTGAGATAAGTTCGAGAAGATTTTGAACCATTTCTTGCTGGAAGGTCAGACATTGTAAGTAGTATACTATCCAGCTTATAATCGAAAGTGATCGCCGGCCATCTTCCGACACAAATCGGGAGATGGCCGGCAATTTCTTAAAAGCGGCGAAATCGGTATAATCAAAAGCGGCATTTTTTTACAGCATCGCCGCTTTCCCGTCGCTTCGCTGGCGGAAGTTCAAGGGGGCGTGTCGGTAGATTAGCAAAGGCGGGACATAGGCGGGCATGGGCGTGGCTACCAAATGGCCGGCTTTTGCCGATAATGGAAAAAAAAAGCGGCGTTAAGCAGTATTTCGCCGGCTTTACTTGGTCCTTTTATTTTCACGACCAAGCCTCAAAAAGGTGCCCCAACTAACCAGGTGACCACTAGAGGGAATGGGGTATGACCTCCCCATACTCCCCAAGTGGTCACCAATCCCCTTCCAAACCAAAAAAATAAAACTAAAAACCTTTTTTGCCAGCCTGTATGCCAGCCTCAAATGCCGTACCCACCTCCATGACAGCAGAATGTGTTGTATGCTCTGACAGCCTTTCCCTGGTTGCGATGTAGCTCTCGGGTGAGTGACACCTTTTCTGTTAGGTGCCATGCACAGTCACATTAGCAATGCATTGTGGTGGGTGTAGGGTACTGGGCTCTACTCCCATGGTGCTTTTCCCCCCTGCTAACTGGGTCAGAGTGTGCCCTGTTTTGTTTCCTGTTGTAGTCCATGCGGTAGTGGCCATTTTTGTAAGCCAGTTTTACTTCCCTTTCCTGTGTTACCCACGTTAGAGAACGTTGTTCTTACCTTGAATGGTGCTGAAAGAGGGCATTGTACACCATTGTGCCAGCTCTGACCTACTGCTAATCTTAGTACCAGGGGACTCTGATCTGCAGTTAACTATGAGTAAACGTGGTTATTTCAAGAAAGGACTTTTTCAGAGAGATTAGTCTTCTGGTGTGAACTGGTGTGCCAAAGTTATACAGCAGCAATAAGTCCTAGAGGCTGTATGCAGGTCCCTGGAGCAATTTTAGTGGGTGCAGTACATTTGTGGGTAGTGGGTTTGGGGGGGGGGTTGGGGGGGGCTCAGCTCCCAAAGTAAGGGAGCTATGCACGTGGGAGCTTTTCTGAAGTCCACCGCAGTGACCCCTAGGGTGGCTGGTTGATGTCCTGGCATGTCAGGGGGGCCAGTGCACTAAAAATGCTGGCTCCTCCTACGGCTAAATGCCTTGAATTTGGCCGGGGTTTGAGATGGCCGACATAACTTTCCATTATCGCTGAAAAACAAACCCAGCCATCTCAAACCCGGCGAACTCCACGGCATTTGGTCGGGCTAAACCATATTATCGAAAAAAAAATGGCCAGCCATCTTTTTCGATAATACGGTTCCAGCCAGCTGTAGCGCCGCCGCCAACATAGATCGCCGACGATCTATTAGGCCGGCAACGTTCGATTATGCCCCTCTATGCCATACTTTACATTGTTATTTGAATATTTTCACTGCTGTAATTGTCTACTGCTTATGTTTGATTTATTCTTACTATACGCCACCTTGAGTGAATTCCTTCAAAAAGGAGGTAAATAAATCCAAATAAATAAATAAAATCAAAACAACAGAATTCAAGACAGAGAACAAAATATCCCCAGTGGAATAAGTGAAGGTAAATCAGAATAACTAGATTAAATGACACAGCATCCATAGTAAGGGAAAATTAGGTTCTTACCTTGGTAATTTTCTTTCCTTTAGTCATAGCAGATGAAGCCATTACGTATGGGTTATGTCCACCAACCAGCAGGGGAGATAGAGAGCACTCAAACTTTCACAGTGCCCTCTTGGCCAGCTAGCTCCACTGCCTCTTCAGTATTTGAAGCTTCCAAAGCAGTACGGCAAACCGCAATGAGAATCACAAGAGCTTTCCTCACAGCGAACGATGGCCCATCACAAGGGCATGAACTCAAAGGAGGGAATGCACATCCTCCTGGAGGGAATAAACTCATCCTCCTTATTGTATAAGTAGAGGGGAACACACGCGCCTCCTGGAGGGAATCACACATCCTCCCAACACACTGGAGGGAATGAACTCATCCTCCTATTTATAGAACTGGAAGGGAACACACGCGCCTCCTGGAGAGAATCAACACATCCTCCAAAAAAAAAACATGCTGGAGGGAATGAACACATCCTCCTAAATTTAAACTGAACATGAATCCTGAAGATTGTTTTCCAACTTTCTCCCAAGGAAGGAACTTCAGGAAATTAGAACAGAACCTGAAAAACAGATTCACAGCATACAGACAATCATACAGGGAGGGCTCATGGCTTCATCTGCTATGACTAAAGGAAAGAAAATTACCAAGGTAAGAACCTAATTTTCCCTTCCTTGTCATCAAGCAGATGAAGCCATTACGTATGGGATGTAACAAAGCAATCCCTAGATAGGGTAGGAACAAGCCACACCACGTGCTAGCACTTGTGCACCAAAACGCGCATCCCTCCTGGCAGCCACATCCAGCCTGTAATGTCGGGCAAAGGAGAGCTTAGAAGCCCATGTTGCTGCACTGCATATCTCTTGAAGAGAGAGTGCTCCAGTTTCAGCCCAAGAGGAAGAAATCGCTCTAGTAGAATGTGCCTTAAAGGCTACAGGCGGAACCCTGCCGGCCAGCAGATAAGCTGAAAAGATAGTTTCTTTGAGCCAGCGGGCAATAGTGGCTTTAGACGCTGGAGACCCTCTGCGAGAACCGGATAGCAACACAAACAGATGATCAGAAGTCCTGAAAGAGTTAGTAACTCGCAGATACTGCAGCAGAGTCCTGCGCACATCCAAAAGGTGCAGCTGCCCAAAAGATTCTGGAAACTCTTCCTCTGAAAAAGAGGGCAAGAAAATAGGCTGGTTTAAGTGAAAGGCTGAAACCACCTTAGGCATAAAGGAAGGCACGGTCCGAACCGTGACTCCGGACTCTGAAAATTGCAGAAAAGGGTCTCTAGACAGCGCCTGGAGCTCTGACACCCGTCTCGCCGAGGTAATGGCCACCAGAAAAACGGCCTTCAGTGTCAAGTCTTTCTCCGATGCTCGCCGAAGCGGCTCAAAAGGAGATGTACACCTTCCTGCAAAAAGTCCAGAATCGGCGAGACAGGAGCCCGCATTGGAACAATGGCTCTGGAAGCACACCAAGACTCAAACAGGCACCAAATCCTGGCATAAGCCACGGAAGTGGACCGCTTGCGGGCTTGCAGGAGAGTGGAAATAACTTTATTGGAATAACCTTTATCCCTCAATTGCGCCCTCTCAATAGCCATGCCGTAAGACCAAAGCGGCCGGCGTCCTCCATGGCTACCGGTCCCTGAGTCAACAGGTTCGGTACCAGAGGTAACGGCAGAGGAGCCTCCAGGAGCATCTGTCGGAGGTCTGCATACCAAGGTCTCCTTGGCCAATCCGGGGCGATGAGGACCACTTCTCCTGGGTGCAGCCGAATCCGCAAGAGCAGGCGCCCTATCAAGGGCCATGGGGGAAACACATAAAGTAGACCCGGAGGCCAGGGTTGAGCCAAGGCATCCAACCCCGCCGAGCGAGGATCTCTCCGTCTGCTGAAGAAGCACGGGACTTTGGTATTGGCACTTGTCGCCATTAGATCCATCACAGGCTTGCCCCATTTGGCACAGATCTGCAGGAATACTTCGTCTGCCAGATTCCATTCTGCTGGATCGATCTGATGCCTGCTCAGATAATCGGCCTGCACATTGCTCTGACCTGCAATATAAGCTGCCGACAGACACTGAAGATGCAGCTCGGCCCAGTGGCAAATCAGTTCGGCCTGCGCGGCTAGTGCTCTGCACCTTGTTCCGCCTTGTCGATTTATATAGGCCACTGTTGTCGTGTTGTCCGACATCACTCTGACAGCCAATCCTTCCAGGGTCACTTGAAAGACCAGAAGCACCTGAAACACCGCTTTCAACTCTAGGCGGTTGATGGACCACTCCGACTCCTCGGGTGTCCATAGACCCTGGGCATGCTTCCCCTTGCAGTGTGCGCCCCAGCCCTTCAGGCTGGCATCTGTTACCACTAGGCACCAAACGGGGAGCGTCAGCAGCATTCCTCGCCGCAGCATGCTGTCCGAGAGCCACCACTCCATGCTGAGACGGGCCGCAGGGAGCCAAGTAAGTCTGCATTGGTAATCCTGAGAAATAGGAGACCATCTCCGGAGTAGGGAATACTGTAGAGGTCTCAGGTGCGCTCTCGCCCAGGGTACCACTTCCATCGTGGCTGTCATCGATCCCAGCAGCTGGACAATGTCCCAAGCTCGCGGGCGGGGCATCCTCAGGAGCAGATGGACCTGATTCTGAAGCTTGCACCGCCTTAGCTCGGGTAGGAACACATAGCCCGAGACTGTGTCGAACCTGGCCCCCAAAAACTCTAGAGATTGTGAAGGGGACAGGTGACTTTTGGCCATATTGACGACCCAGCCTAGAGATTGCAGTACTGAGACCACTCTGGCTGTAGCTTGTAAGCTCTCTGTTGCAGAGTCTGCTCTGTGAGCCAGTCGTCTAGGTACGGGTGAACCCTGATACCTTCTTGCCTGAGAAAAGCAGCTACTACCACCATTACCTTCGAAAAGGTGCGGGGAGCTGTGGCAAGGCCAAAAGGCAAGGCCCTGAACTGGAAATATTTTCCCAACACCGCAAACCTCAGAAACTTCTGGTGCGGGGGCCAAATCGGTATGTGCAAGTAAGCTTCTTTCAGGTCTAGAGACGTGAGAAACTCTCCTGGCTGAACCGCCGCAATGACGGAGCGCAGGGATTCCATGTGGAAATGCCGCACTCTCAGGGACTTGTTCACTTCTTTTAAGTCCAGAATAGGGCGAAAGGACCCACCTTTTCGCGGCACCACAAAGTAGATGGAGTATCGGCCGCAGCCTTGCTCGGCGGGAGGCACCGGGGTCACTGCCCCTAACTGAATCAGACCTTGTAAAGTCTCCTCCACCGCCGCCCGTTTGACGGCAGAACCGCATCGGGACTCCACAAACACGTCTCTTACTGGGGCGTTGAATTCTATTCTGTATCCATCTCTGATCAGGTCCAGAACCCACTGATCTGAGGAAATCTTGGCCCACTCCTCGACAAAGAGGGAAAGCCGTCCTCCGATGACGGGCATCGAGGAGAGGGCCGGCGCACTATCATTGAGAAGGTCGCCCCTGAACTCCTGGTCTTGAGCCACCGGCTGCGGAACGCTTGTCCGAGCGAAAGGAGTTCCTCTGCTGACCACGGGCACGTGAAGTGAACCCAGCAGAACGCCCCGGGCGGTACCTTCTAGCTTCACGGAAGCGAGGTCTGTACGAGGAGTGGACCGCCTGGCCCTTAGAGGAAGGCCTCTGCCTATCTTCGGGCAAGCGCTGGGGTTTTGTATCACCCAGGCCTTTCACAATTTTCTCTAACTCCTCACCAAATAGGAGAAGTCCTTGAAAAGGCAACTTCACCAACCTTTGCTTAGAGGCCATGTCCGCTGCCCAGTGTCGTAGCCACAGACGACGGCGAGCCGCCACTGCTACTGCCATTTGTTTTGCCGAAGCTCTGACAAGGTCATAAAGGGCATCAGCCAGAAAGGACAAGGTCACCTCCATCCGCGGAGCCACATCCAAGAAGGGCTCCGCTCCATCTCCGGGCTGAGCCACTGCCTGTTGCAGCCAAGCTAGGCAGGCTCTCACAGCATAACAGCTGCATGCAGACGCCCGAACAGCGAGACCTGCAATTTCAAAGGACCGTTTCAACGCTGTTTCCAGCCTACGGTCTTGAACGTCCTTCAGGGCAACACCTCCTTCAACAGGGAGGGTAGTTCTCTTTGTCACCGCAGTGACTAGGGCATCCCTGTAGGCATTTGAAAACGAGCCATATGTCCCTCACGCAGAGGGTATAACTGCCCCATAGCCCTGGAAACTCTCAAAGGTCCCTCGGGGTCAGCCCACTGAGCCGAAACAAGCTCTAGGATGGAGTCATGCAAAGGGAAGGCCCGAGCAGCTTTCTTGGTACTAGCCATCCTGGGATTACCCGAGGAGGCCATGCCACTGTCAGGATCTTCAATCGAGAGGGCCTGCAGGGTATCTGAAATAAGCGCTGGCAGCTCATCACGGTGGAAAATCCTCACCGCGGAGGGATCATCCAGATCCTGTGGTAAATCCGCACCTGACTCTGGTTCCTCAGACCAAGAACGTCTGTCAGAGTTCTCCGAATCCTCACACCCCAACCACGGGGGGGAAAAAGGTGCACCACAATCTGAAGGGGAATTAACCCTTCTGCGCTTATCTTTAGGCCAAGCATCCGGGAAAAAAACCTCACTGGGCAGTCCCAGGCCAGAATCCATCGGGGGGGGCAATCAGAGGAGCCTCAGGCGACCCTTGAGGAAGGGCTCTTTTCATCATGTATGCTTTATGCAGCAAAAGCACAAAATCCGGGGAGAAAATCTCACTCTGGGCACCCAAATCCTGTCCGGTGCTAGCCACTCCTGAAATAACCTCATCTCAAGGTGCCCCACCCGGCTCAGGTCTCTCCGTGTCCACGGAGGCCGCGCCATGCGGTGTAAGCAAAATGGCGCCCGCTGCCAGCTCAGAGCGGGAAGAAACATCGCTCGCCATGCTCGGGCCGGCTCCTACGCCAATACAGCACGATTTACAGAGCCCTGCTGCTGATTTGCGCTTGCCACAAGTGGAACAGCGCTTTACATTGTCCGCAGCCATCGCCGAAAAACGGCGGTAAAATCCAAAATGGCGGTTCGCGCCAAAATCGCCCCGATCGCGGGCCCACCCCGGAGGAGTTGGAAAACACTCTTACCTCAAAGGATCTAGTGTACAACTACGATCCTGCTGAAAATCAGGTCAAAAACCTCTGTTCCAGCGTCTCTGCGTTTAAAAACGCGACGCGACTTTTTTTTTTTTTTTTTTTTTTAAGCTGTGAGGAAAGCAGAGGTATTGAAGACTCCGGAGGCTCAGATGAGTGGGAAAGGCAGGGAAAGGGCGAACCTATATGCCTGCATCCACTGTTGGTGGGTAAGGACAGGGAAAGCAAGGCAATATGTCCACATCCACAGAGGTATGGGTAAGGCAGGGAAAGGGCTAACCTATGTGCCTTTAAAGTGAAGCTGCTATAGCCTCCAACACCCTGGTTAACAACTGGCAAGCCAGGAACCACCTCCCGGCAGATTTTTCTGGAGCTCGAACAAGCTGCAGCCACCCTGCTAAGGGAGATAGAGAATACTGAAGAGGCAGTGGAGCTAGCTGGCCAAGAGGGCACTGTGAAAGTTTTGAGTGCTCTCTATCTCCCCTGCTGGTTGATGGACATAACCCATACGTAATGGCTTCATCTGCTTGATGACAAGGAAGGATGGGTTTAATAGCCCGTGCCTGCTGCCATATTCTATGAAGGTAGCAGGAACAGGGTTAAGTTTCAGTGCTACAAACAATCCATCTTCAATCCCTTGAGTGCAGAAAGAAGGGGACAGCCACATATTATGAATGCTGTCTTTGGACATTTTTGAAGAAAATTGTTTAGACAATAAAAATGAGTACTAATTACAAATTTACCAGCTTTGAGAATTAACTATGGATATCCTGAAAACCTGACTGGATGGCGTTTCCTAGCACAGATTTGGGAACTGCTGGTCTGATACCACGAAAAATCCAGCCTCTTGTCCTGATTTACCTACATTATTTCTTAAAAAATAAAGTATAAAAACCAACCCAAGGTAAAGCAATTGTACTATTAGTTTAGTTAACTTTATTAAACGATATATTGCCTAGCCTGAGCAGGTCTCAGTAGTTTACAATAGATAAAAAAAACAGAATATAAAATATAAAAGGAACTCCATAAGTAGATAGGAAAGACCAAACCAACAAACAAAAAGGTGTCCAAACATACCAACAGACAAACATTGCAGACAGAACTCCAAGAGCCCCACACCCCCAGCACCCCAAATGGCTGGGTAAAAAATTAAGCTTCAAGTAAACTCTTAAACTTAAGCATGGTTGGTTCAGATCATAGAAAGAGTGGAAGCTGACTGCAAAGACTGGGAACTCACCAAAGGCACTATCACTGCTCACCTTTCAATGGGCTTCTTTTACAAAGCTGCGCTAGCAATTCCCGCGTGGCAAATGAGCCACCAATAGGAACTGAATGGGCTTCCTCTCATTTGCCGCACAGGAATCACTAGCATGGCTTTGTAATAAGAAGCCCTATGTGCGTCACCTGTGGAATAACCAGCTGATGTCCATGCATAGAGCATAAGGCCCTTCCAGGAGTATATGGAAGAACCACTAAGCTAAATATGCTGGGACCCAGTTGTAATATGCTTTACGTGCTAACACAGTTTAGAATCTGTCCTATAAATCTACCCAATAAAGCTAGTACTACCTGCAAAATGAAGTCTACATAACCACCCACTGAACCAGGACAACCCTTAGTGCAGGGATGTCAAATGGAAATCCTCCAGGGCTGCAAACTAGTCTGGTTTCAACACATCCCTAATGAATATGTATAAGATGTGCATACAATGGAGGCAATGCAAGCAATTACATCTCACGCATATTCATTAGTTTCCTACCGAAGTAGCTACACAATTCTTTTTCTACACAACTTTATTTACAAAAAAAATATTTTCAAATCCTTTATAGTTTCCCCTTGCCAATAATACCCTAATCATTCATACACACTCACAACCATACATCCTCTCTCCCCAATTAAAATACCATCTCACTCCCTTGAAGTGACACTATAAACACACTTATAAAATACTTTCACTATATTACAAAATATTTTAAAGCGAACATTGTAACTTCATACCTTAATTTTCAATTCTCATAAATATCTTGTAGTAATTCCCTTTCAACTATAGCTGGAACATATCCTGCTGGTAATAACCACAAGTCCCATGAATTCCAAAACTGCTAAGCTTATTCAATTATGATGGCTTATATAGTATCTGAGGACCTGAAGGCGATGAAACAGTGCGACAAGGTGGTGGCCGTAGCGAGAAGGTTGCTAGGCTGTATAGAGAGAGGTGTGACCAGCAGAAGAAAGGAGGTTTTAATGCCCCTGTATAAGATGTTGGTGAGGCCCCACCTGGAGTATTGTGTTCAGTTTTGGAGGCCGTACCTTGCGAAGGATGTTAAAAAAATGGAAGCGGTGCAAAGAAAAGCTACGAGGATGGTATGGGAGTTGCGTTCCAAGACGTATGAAGAGAGACTTGCTGACCTGAACATGTATACTCTGGAGGAAAGGAGGAACAGGAGTGATATGATACAGACGTTCAAATATTTGAAAGGTATTAATCCGCAAACAAATCTTTTCCGGAGATGGGAAGGCGGTAGAACAAGAGGACATGAAATGAGATTGAAGGGGGGCAGACTCAGGAAAGATGTCAGGAAGTATTTCTTCACGGAGAGGGTGGTGAACGCTTGGAATGCCCTCCCGCGGGAGGTGGTGGAGATGAAAACGGTAACGGAATTCAAACATGCGTGGGACAGGCATAAAGGAATCCTGGGCAGAAGGAATGGATCCACAGAAGCTTAGCTGAAATTGGGTGGCGGGGGGAAGAGGGGTTGGTGGTTGAGAGGCTAGGATGGGGGAGGGCAGACTTACACGGGGTCTGTGCCGGAGCCGGTGATGGGAGGCGGGACTGGTGGTTGGGAGGCGAGAAATACTGCTGGACAGACTTATACGGTCTGTGCCCTGAAAAAGACAGGTACAAATCAAGGTAAGGTATACACATATGAGTTTATCGTGGGCAGACTAGATGGACCGTGCAGGTCTTTTTCTGCCGTCATCTACTATGTTACTATGTTACTATATCATATTTGTACGTCTCACAGTTCAAAGTTCATACTCTCCTTCGGTAATCAAGTGGAATATTGAATCTTCCAAACAATATTCAGTATTATGGTTGTATCACTTTGTAAGGCTTTTCTTAAATGCCCTGTTGAATCTTTTCAGCAGAAAGATTCAACAGGGCATTTAAGAAAAGCCTTATTCCCGAAGGGGCTTTCTGGGTGGTTACTGAGGATTTAACACTGTCTTACTACAGGATAGCAAATCAATCCTTCTACACTGTCCCAAACCTGGCACAAGTTTTCCTATGACAGACACACAAATCGTTTTTTTCTGCATGTCACACCTTAACTTTAAAGGCGTGTTAAAAATGCTAACACGCCTTAGAGGCATATTTTCAAAGCACTTAGGCTTCCAAAGTTCTATAGAAACCTATGGAACTTTGGAAGGCTAAGTGCTTTGAAAATATGCCTCTTAGTAAACATACCCCTAAATGTCTTGTGGGCAAAGGAAAAAAGAGCCTCAGTTGATGCTGAAACCAGGACAACTTCAGCATCAACTAAGGCTCTTTTTCCTCCACCCACAGGACATTTAATGTTCATTGCAACTTCCTGAACACGCTAGGTGGACAAAGCCATGGGACCGGATGGGATCCACCCCAGGATATTGAGGGAGCTCAGAGAGGTTCTGGCGGGTCCTCTTAAAGATGTTTAATATATCCTTGCAGACGGGAGAGGTTCCGAGGGATTGGAGAACGGCGGAGGTGGTCCCTCTTCACAAGAGTGGTGATAGGGAAGAAGCTGGAAATTACAGGCCGGTAAGCCTCACTTCGATTATTGGAAAAGTAATGGAAGCGATGCTGAAGGAAAGGATAGTGAATTTCCTGGAAGCCAATAAGTTGCAAGATCCGAGACAACAGGGAAATCGTGCCAAACGAATCTCATTGAGTTCTTTGATTGGGTGACAGGAGAATTGAATCAGGGACGAGCTATGGACGTAACCTACTTAGATTTCAGCAAAGCTTTTGACACGGTTCCCCACAGGAGGCTCTTAAATAAACTGGATAGGCTGAAGATAGGACCCGAAGTGGTGAACTGGATTAGGAACTGGCTGACGGACAGAAGCCAGAGGGTGGTGGTGAATGGAATTCGCTTGGAGGAGGGAAAGGTGAGTAGTGGTGTGCCTCAAGGATCGGTGCTGGGAACGATTCTGTTCAATATATTTGTGAGTGACATTGCCGAAGGGTTAGAAGGTAAAGTTTGCCTATTTGCGGATGATACTAAGATCTGTAACAGAGTGGACACCCAGGAGGGAGTGGAAAACATGAAAAAGGATCTGAGGAAGCTAGAAGAATGGTCTAAGGTTTGGCAATTAAAATTCAATGCGAAGAAATGCAAAGTGATGCACTTAGGGAATAGAAATCCTCGGGAGATGTATGTGTTAGGCGGGGAGAATCTGATAGGTACGGACGGGGAGAGGGATCTTGGGGTGATAGTATCTGAGGATCTGAAGGCGACGAAACAGTGTGACAAGGTGGTGGCCGTAGCTAGAAGGTTGTTAGGCTGTATAGAGAGAGGTGTGACCAGCAGAAGAAAGGAGGTGTTGATGCCCCTGTATAAGTCATTGGTGAGGCCCCACCTAGAGTATTGTGTTCAGTTTTGGAGGCCGTACCTTGCGAAGGATGTAAAAAGAATTGAAGCGGTGCAAAGAAAAGCTACTAGAATGGTAAGGGATTTGCGTTACAAGACGTATGAGCAGAGACTTGATGACCTGAACATGCATACTCTGGAAGAAAGGAGAAACAGGGGTGATATGATACAGACGTTCAAATATCTGAAAAGTATTAATCCGCAAACAAACCTTTTCCGGAGGTGCGAAGGCGGTAGAACGATAGGACATGAAATGAGATTGAAGGGGGGCAGACTCAAGAAAAATGTCAGGAAGTATTTTTTCACGGAGAGAGTAGTGGATGCTTGGAATGCCCTCCCTCGGGAGATGGTGGAAATGAAAACGGTAACAGAATTCAAACACGCGTGGGATAAACATAAAGGAATCCTGTTCAGAAGGAATGGATCCTAAGGAGCTTAGCCGAGATTGCGTGGCAGAGCTGGTGGCGGGAGGCGGGGATAGTGCTGGGCAGACTTACACGGTCTGTGCCCTGAAAAGGACAGGTACAAATCAAGGTAAGGTATACACAAAAAGTAGCACATATGAGTTTATCTTGTAGGGCAGACTGGATGGACCATGCAGGTCTTTTTCTGCCGTCATTTACTATGTTACTATGTTACTATGTTCACATCATTATTTTTTTTCGAGTTTAGTGTAAACTGATTATTAAGTGATTTTCTTTATTTATTTATTTTATATTACCCAGGTCTCATACAACTATATTCAAACTTCTCTCATTCATAGGAACATAGAAAATGTCAGATAACAACCCTATGTCCTACCCAGTCTGCCCTTCTATACAATCTACTATCCCTTAGAGATCCTATGTGCTCATCCCATACATTCTTGAATTCAGATACGGTCTTCAATTCCACCACTTCCACCAGAAGGCCATTCAACACATTCACCCCCCTTTCCATAAAGAAGTATTTCCTTAGATTACTCCTGAATCCTATAACTCCCCCATTTCAATTGATAGAGACTTGCCTCTTGTGTATTTACGCCACAGAGGTATTTAAAGATCTCTATCGTATCTCTCCATCCTTCTACCAAAGCATACATATTAAGATCTGTTAGTCTGTCCCTAGATGCTTTCTGATGAAGACCAGTGACCATTTTAGTAGCTGCCTTCTGGACCGACTCCATCCTGTTTATCTCTTTTTGAAGGTGTGGTCTCCAGAACTGTACACAGTATTCTAAATAGGGTCTCACCACATGAATTACTACTTCCTTTTTCCTGATGGTCATTACTCTCCTTCCGCAATCACCTTTTCTACCAGCTTGGCCATGTTAACATCAACAGATACAATCATACTTAAGTCCCGCTCCTCTTGTGTGTACAGAAGTAATGCACCCTCTATACTGCAATGCTCCCTCAGGATTTTGCAGCCCAAATGCATGACCCTGTTTTTTTTTTTTTTTGCATTAAACCTTAGCTGCCAAATTCAAGACCATTCTTTGAGCTTCTTCCGCACCATCATTTTGTTATCATCTGCAAAGAGGCAGACACTTACAATTCAGATTTACCATTATTTTTCTCAAGATTGCTGATTCCCTATTATTCCCCTAGGGAGCTCAAATCATCACAACAATCTACTCATATCCTTCTGAAACAGAGGGGCTCATTTTCAAAGCACATAGATTTTATAATGTTACATATGTGCTTTGAATATGAGCACCTAAACTAGTTATCATACGTAGCATTATCTTCAATGTGTTGGGCCCCCCATTGTAGAATGTCCTTTTATCTTGCCTAAGACCAAAAACATCTTTCCAGACATTCTAACTTGCTCTGAAAACAACTCTCTTTGATGATACAAATCCTGAACACTAACTTGTTCTACCTACCTCCCTCTTTTCTGCTGGTGGGATGACCTAGTGCTGAGCCGGCCTAGGATAAGAACCGAAAGCTGACTTTATCATTCTGTTCATTCCTTCTGATATTGATTGTAATGTAACTTTTAACCTTTTCCCCTCTTTTGCTAAATTATATATTATAAACAAATTTGTTAACTGCTTGGAAAGTTTTCCGATTTGGCAGTGAATCAAGCCCTAATAAAGGTGAAATTTGAGACCCTCTATCTTTGTCTCCCTGCAGCCAGGAAAGCACAATAGTGTCAGCTGCAAAAGTAAATTTAGTAATGGATTTACTAACTTGTGGTACCTGTAGGTTAATACAATTCACAGTAAATTTTTGTGCATTAAAATACTACATTTTACTGCAGCTTAGTAACAAGGGTCCTAAGTTAGCAAACTGGTCTTACTGAAATTATGGCAGCTTCTGCCATTTGTTAAATGGGTTTTTAGACAATTATAAAAGGTACGGTAAACTGACATTTTCCTCATCAAGACTATGGCAGCTTGAAAAATATCCTTAACAGTAAGCTATTGTACTAGAAGTCCACAAAGTTCAGACAATGCTTTGAGCATTGGGCCAAGCAGCAGTTTTCAAATTGTTTTGTTAAACTTACTTAAAGGCAGAATACAGAAAACTACAATCTTAGCTTTCCAATGCTTTTAGTCTCTGAAAAGCACACAATAAAATCTGGACGCAACACATAAAAATTACTGTAACATCGCATGTTTGAAGTTTGTTATTAATAGTGCTATCATTCAGTCTGCAAGTTCAGTCACCTTAAACAAATGATGTTCCATAAAAAGGGAGTGAATGTAGAGTAATAACAGTTTTGAAATTCTGGCATGGACTATTTGCTCATCAATATCAAACCTGCACCGATTACATCAGTTTTCTGAGTTTTATTCTGCTTCTATTATATAGGGTTTAGTAGACCAAAGCATCTTATAATAGCACACTAATACCAAACTGAGGATACATCTGACATACTGCAATTATAATAAATATTTGGTTTTCCCTAGTCTTTATTTTTATTTGTTTTACTAGGATTTATTTACTGCCTTTTTGAAAGCATTCACTCAAGGTGTTGTACAGTAAGAATAAATCAAACATAACCAATAGACAATTACAGCAGTAAACATATTCAAACAATACAAAGTATGGTATAGTAAACTATTTAAAATGTCAACACAGAACATAGTATTTCAATTTGGATTCTTCGTATTCTGTAAAAACCTATTAGTGAGCCAAATTTAAGTATGATTAAAAAATTATGCTCATAAGCTTAGTGTCCCAATGACTTCAGACTCTGATGTCAACATCTGCCGACTATATGCTTTTTTAAAGTTCATGGACATTACACAATTCTTATGCTAAATAAGAGAAATCATTGTAAGCTCCTTGAGCAGGGACTGTCCTTCTATGTTAAATTGTACAGCGCTGCGTAACCCTAGTAGCGCTTTAGAAATGTCAAATAGTAGTAGTCGTAGTAATTCAGCTTCTCCAGAATCTGTACACAAAGAACTGTCTGAAATGAATTAAAGGTCCTGTTTACTAAAATGTGCCAAGTTACCATGTGCTGTTAGCCTATTCACACAGTAACTCTTAGAATACAGTCATGCCAGTGCTGTAATTCACACACTGAGGGGCCATTTTACAGAGTGGCGGTAAGCCCAATGCGGGCTTTCCAGTTGCTCATCTGGAACTACTGCCGGCCCAACGCAGCCGCCAGCAGTAGTCCCACCCTGAGTGCGTGCCATTTCTGGAGAAAAAGACCCCCCCCCCCCCCAAGAAATGGCTTGCACAGCAGTAACCCAGCGATAATCGGGCATTGCCATGCACTGCCCATTACCACCACCTCAGTGGGTGGCGGTAAGGGCTCCCTGCTGCATGGCCATGCAGTAAGATATTTATTTATTTATTTATTTATTGCATTTGTATCCCACATTTTCCCACCTTTTTGCGGGCTCAGTGTGGCTTACAATAAGATATGAATAATAGAATTACATTTGTTACAACTTGGTTATGGATTACATTGTACAGAGTTGTGCGAGACATTCGAATATCATTAGGAATATAACAATGGGATATCAACATAAAAACATTGGAAGGAGACAATGGGAAGCTAAAAGGGCAGTGTTAGACACAAAGACATATGGTGTACATAGTTCCGTGAATAAATGTATGATTGACTGGATTACGGGATGAGGGAGCAGAAGTGGATGCATGTTGCATTGATGAACAGTGAGTATGGACTCTATGTGTTTTGGCTCTTTTCGTAGGTTTGTTCAAACAGGTGAGTCTTCAGTAGTTTACGGAAGGAAGCTTGTTCGTTAATCATTCTTAGGTTGAGCGGTAGTGTATTCCAAGACTGCATGCTCGTGTAGGAAAAGGTTGACTCGTGTAGCGTCTTGTATTTCAGGCCCTTGCAAGTGGGGAAGTGGAGGTTGAGGTGTGTTCGGGATGATCTTTTAGCGTTTCTGGGTGGTAGGTCTATTAAATCAGACATGTACGCTGGGGCTTCGCCGTAAATGATCTTATGGACTAATGTGCAAACTTTAAAAGTAACGCGTTCCTTAAGCTTACCACATGGCCTGCTGTTGTAAAAAGGGCCCTGGTGCACAAGAAAAACAGTCCCCGCCACTAGCACAGGGCCCTTTTTCCTGCAGCTTGATAAAAGAACCCCTAACTGCATGATGAATTAGGCAGTGAATGGGCATGGACTGCACACCAAGCTCAACAAGGTTCTTTATCATGCACTGTCATTGGTACAGTTAAATCTGTACACTTCCCACCGCCTTAAGCAGTGGCAGTATGTGCTAACTGGGAGTAAATGTACCAAACAGTAAAGAACACATCTGTTTGGGTATGCCCCCAACAGCTGCTACACAGCCTTTCCCCTTAACCACGCACTAATTTTGGCAGTTAAAGCATGGTAAGCGGTTTAAGGGATTTCTTACTAATAGGTCTTAGGTCAAGATAGGCGAAGCATTTTCTAAAATTTGGCAGGCCCCCCCTCTAATTGGGGTGCCACAGGGCTCCCCTTTACTGCAATTTGTTTAATGTCTTAGTGTATTCTTTGGGGACAGAATTAGAAGAAGCTGGTTTTCAAGATTTTATATATGCTGACAATATTACCATTCTGCTTCCAGTGATTATTGCACTTGAAGATACGAAACCAATTATCCAGAAATGTCTCTCTTTAGAGACATGGATGGCTATTCATTTTTAAAAATTAAATAAGTCTCTGAGTCACCAATACAACTGTTTAAGCACAAATAAGTGGGGGGAGGGAGGGAGGGAGGATACGGTTAAATATTTGATGATAGAACTACATGCGGGACATTTGCACCCTTGATGTGAGTTTTGATTTTGACAGTTTGTGTTCTGTATGCAGAATCCTCAATAAAAATATTTAAAAAAAAAAAAAATTAAATAAGGACAAAAACAAGTTTTTATTTGGGGTACATAGAAATCTGAATACTGGTTGTTTCTTCATACTGGAAAATGTAGTTTATCAACTTCAACTTTAAAAAAAGAGGAGTGAAGTAAATCTATACCATAACCCAAAAACTTCACTAATGAAGTGTTCAGCTTATACAGTTCTTATGGCCTAAAACAAAGTAAGTTTATCAACAGGAAGGAAAAGTCTCAGTTATTACACAGGCAAAAAAATATATTAAGCCTGGCTGACTTCCATCACTGGCTAAAATCACTTCAATCATCCATTTTAATAACTTTTTATATAATTTTCTTCTTTTGCACTTAACTTTCAAGCTGATTAAAGGGGACCCTTTATCTGCTTGATAGTTAAGAGCAATAGAAGACATTGTGCCCTGTTTATTAAGTCATGCTGTAGGTGTGCTAACATTTTTAGCACATGCCAAAAATTAGCATGCACTAACACTAGAGACACCCATAGGAATATATGGGTGTCTCTAGAATTAGCGCGCGCTAAAAATTAGCACACCTTAGAAAATAGGGCCCATTGTTTTTATAAACATTAGAAAAAAATTATATAAAAAATTATTAAAATGATAAACGTACTTTGTTATAGGTCTTAAGAACTGTACATGCTGAACACGTCATTAGTGAAGTTTTTGGTTAATCAACTTGAGCCAACACTGAAAATATCAGTATTAATATTTGACAGTAGTTTACAGATGGAATCACAAATGAATTCATTAGTTAAAAAATGATTTTATGGAAACTAAGAAGAATTCAAAAATATGTCTAATTAGATCAATTTAGATTAATAATACAATCTCTAATACTATCCAGCTTCTACATATGCACACAACTGTGGAATGCACAGACCCATCTCTTCAAGATAGCCTACCCTAACGATTCAACCTAACTAAGCCTGCCCACATGATTCTTATCGACGATTGTTATACATAGTAACTTGGAGGCATATTTTCAAAGCACTTTGGGAGGCTAAGTTCCATAGGTTTCTATGGAACTTTGGGAGGCTAAGTGCTTTGAAAATGAGCCCGATAGTAACATAGTAGATGACGGCAGAAAAAGACCTGCACGGTCCATCCAGTCTGCCCAAGAAGACAAATTCACATGTGCTACTTTTTTATTTGTACTGTCCTCTTCAGTGCACAGACCGTATAAGTCTGCCCAGCACTATCCCTGCCTCCCACCACCGGCTCTGGCACAGACCGTATAAGTCTGCTCAGCACTAGTCCCGCCTCCCAACCACCAGCCCCGGCACAGACCGTATATGTCTGCCCAGCACTAGCCCCGCCTCCCAACCACCAGCTCTGCCACCCATTCTAGGTTAAGCTCCTGAGGATCCCTTCCTTCTGCACAGGATTCCTTTATGTTTATCCCACGCATGTTTGAACGGTAACAGAATTCAAACATGCGTGGGATAAACATAAAGGAATCCTGTGCAGAAGGAAGGGATCCTCAGGAGCTTAGCCTAGAATGGGTGACAGAGCTGGTGGTTGGGAGGCGGGGCTAGTGCTGGGCAGACATATACGGTCTGTGCTGGGGCTGGTGGTTGGGAGGCGGGACTAGTGCTGGGCAGACTTATACGGTCTGTGCCGGGGCTGGTGACTTTGTTTGTTTTTTTTAGTTACATTTGTACCCCGCGCTTTCCCACTCATGTCAGGCTCAATGCGGCTTACATATACAGGTACTTATTTGTACCTGGGGCAATGGAGGGTTAAGTGACTTGCCCAGAGTCACAAGGAGCTGTGCCTGAAGTGGGAATCAAACTCAGTTCCTCAGTTCCCCAGGACCAGAGTCCACCACTCTAACCACTAGGCCATTCCTCCACTCCTATTATCCCTATTGCTATCCCATATCCACTCCTCTCCATCTTCCTACGCCTACCTCCTAACGCTCATTTCCTTCTGCACCCAGTTCCTCCTATGTTCAATTTACTTATCTGTTAACCCCATTAATATTACGTTTACTTCAAATTGTATATTCTTTTTTACGACTTTATAATTCTTCATATTGTTACTATGTAAGCCGCATTGAGCCTGCCATGTGTGAGAAAGCGCGGGGTACAAATGTAATAAATCCCAACTGGACTACTCTAACCTTGCCTATTTAAGCTGTCTAAAACATTAACTGAAAAGACTAAAAACCGTGCAAAATATTTCTATTAGATTAATTTTCTCATTAACAAAATATGATGGGATAAGCTTTTTATATATTTGATTCCACTGGTTACCAACAGAAACTGAGGTTTTACATAAAATCTATTGTACATTGCTCAAAACTACGAAAGGAAAGGAACCTAGCTATATGTATGAATACATTTTTTCTGTTTATGATAGACGTGTAACATGTTATCACCTAATGTTACAAATTCCCAACCCTAGAGGCATTAGATATAAAAGACCTCCACCTCTTTTTTTCTCCAACCAAGAAGAATAAGCATGGGATATGTTACCAAAGGAAGTAGAACTTCAACCTAATTATGAAGTATTTATAAAAGATAAACACACTATTGTATTCTGTAGGTATATTTTGCTTAATTAATTTACATCTGTTGATTGACTAATTCCTGGGTAATGAATCAGTTCTCTTTTGTAAACCGCTTTGAACTAAATGACATTAAGGAAGAGAAATCCTATATAACA